>NW_004444072.1:6293184-6378021 GCF_000243295.1 Trichechus manatus latirostris | reverse complement strand
CTTTTCCGCTTTGGGGCAGGATCTGTGAAGAAGTTGAGGCAAAGCTGCACCACAAATGGTGAAGTTAAGAAAGAAATATTTTTAATTATATATAAAAGAATTAACTTGAAACTTTGCACGAAAAAGCTTCTGAGTTTAGTGCTCATCTGTTGTTTCTTCTATGGATTTTACTTTAAATTGGTATACATAATAAATCATGAAGCTGCAATTCCAGGTTGCCACACATATTGCTCTCGGCCCACCCACAGAGAGCAATGAGAGAAGGACATGAAGTCTACAGAAATATGTTTGAGGACTTAAGAATCCTGCAATCTAAAAATGTTTGACAAATTTGTTTTCAAGATTTATTTTTTTCCATTCCCTACAATTTAAAGATGAAGAAACTACAACCCAGACAGCTGTGGCTTGTCCAAGGAGACACAGCTAACTAGAGCCAAAACTGGAGTCTAGGTTTTCCATCTTTCAAAGAAATTTCACTTTCCCTATACCAGTGACTTCCACTGAGTTACTCAGTGACTCCAACAAATTTTATTCATCTGAATTTGACAAAGAGGGAAGTCTTTAAAACTCATTTATGATTTTATCTGAAGACTGGAGCATTAAATACATCCATATATTTGATACTTGGGGGATATTCTGTGGAACAAAAAGGCTTTCCTGCATAATCCACAGAAGTACCACTTAATAGCGTTTTTCCCTCAGAGACACAAACTAAAATGCTCTGTCAAAGTGTGATGGTTGAATTCCTTCCAAGCTGGAACGTTCCCTGTTTAATTAAGTATTTGATATCCATTACTTGCCACTTTTAGTGAAAATGGTTGAAATTCAAGCTGCTCTAAAAAGCTCTCGTCTACTATCTATGACAAAGAGACATATGCTGATGGAGATCTAATACAGCTTCACTTAAAGGCTAAACCCAACACATCTGGTAAAGCCCCAGAAGGGCCTCAGCCTCAAAACTCACTCCTAATTCTGAGGAAGCAGCAGCCTGCCATGAGGCCCGGGCAAGGACTGGTAAAATACATAAGCATTAACCTCTGGAGGAAAAATCAGAATGGTGAGCAGCACTTGATAGAGAAAAAAAGAAAATTACAAAGTTATTAACGTAAGAATTTGGGCAAATTTCATTGCATTTCGGATTGTTTAAAAAAAAAAGAATCAGAGCCTCTTAAATTTCTTAAGGAGCTTCCCCAACTTCGCTTGAGTAAGATACAGAAAACAGTATAGAAGGTGTTACCTGTGAAAAAAAAAAATAAGGCGTCCTCTTTAATTGATTTTAAAAACAATCTGCCAAAATAATTAAACAAGACTTTAAAACAGTAGGCTAGCAAGCACTGGAAGATGCTGTTATTTTCTTCATGTGTGTAGGCAGGCAGGTTTGATTGACTAGGAAAGACTGCATAGCATTTATTATTGAAAGAGAAAATGGCAGACATTTACCACTGTTGGCTGTGGAATTCCTTGGGATGATATAACACCAGAATAAATAAAATATACAAATATCTGAATGAACATTTCTTCAGTAGGAAAAGTGGCATTACTTATGAGATTGACTACATACACACACACACACACACACACACACACACACACACACGCACGCACACATCTAACTGACACTATGTCACCAATCATCAAAGAAACTTCTGGATATGAAAATGGTTATTTATCAAGCATTAAAATATTTTCATTTTTACAAAAATTATTTCTTGCAGGTATTGGTATTTACACCAGCATTCCCTGAATTGTGCTCCAGAATCCCGTGAAAAAATACTTAAAGTACAGTACTTCTGTGGCCTAATAGGCCTGGGCAGCAGTGTAATGAAGAAAATTAAGTTTCTTGCCTGAAGGACCCTATAACCCTATAACATGCTAATCTGTATTGTCTATCTGCAAGAGGGGAATACAACATGCAGAATTTTCCAAAATTATTAGACTATACAACCTGCTTTCTGTGGACTACTGCTCAGGCCCCATGTACTGCAGGCACTCTGTAAAAGCTGATTAAATACAAGGTGGATCATTCTTCCCAGGAAGGTGAGTCCGGCTTTTGTCATTGCTTTATAATGTGCCTATCTTTGTGAATCTCCTTAAAATCGGCACAGGAAAACTAATCTCTCAGTTTTCTCTGTCAATTACTGGAGACGTGAAGACAACAACAAAAAAGTCACTTTGCCTCTTCCTCAAAGAGTGTGAATGACAGGGGCAATCACAGGATAGTTGGATAAGGGGTGAACCAAATTATTTTTTTAATTAACTTGTTCTTCTTAGCTGCTGTTAAGTCAGCTCCCAACTCATGGAGACCCCAGGCACAAGGGAACAAAGTGCTTCCTGATCCTGTGTCATCCCCATGATGACTGGACATTATGATCCACAGGGTTTTCATTGGCTAATTTTTGGAAGTAGATTGCCAGGCTTTTCTTCCTGGTCCATCTTAGTCTAGAAGCTCTGCTGAAACCTGTTCAGTATCATAACAACATGTAAGCCTCCACTGATGGACAGGTAGCGGCTGCACATGAGGTACATTGCCCAGGAATCAAACCAAGGTCTACCACATGGAAGGTGAGAATTCTACCACTGTACCACCACTGCCATGGTTTGTCATATGCCCGTATGGTAAATTATGCTCCTGTAACTTACCACAGCTGCAATGTTGGAAGGATAATAACTCATTTTGTCATACGGATAAAGCAGACTGGGTAACTTGGGTCTATACTTCAGCTGAATGGATCAGGCACTGGGATACCACAAGAAGTCCTATTTCAAACAATGCATAATGAGGATCAATATCTAGCTATATCTATATATTTCTTAATCAGTATTTCTCTTTTGCTTTACTGACTCTATCACATTTGCCAAAGTCCTCAATACATAACCATAAGAATTTATTATAAAAAGAATGCTAAGTTAATGACTGAGGTAAAATTTGGCTTCTTTAGAAGGAATATCCCAAATATTTGCCCCACCCTGCCCCAGGTAAACAGCTCAGGTCACAGTGTTCTCCCATACTGCAAATGAGACACCCTTGCTCACTACTGAAGTCTTTAGTGCCCAAGACAAAGAAAAGTTATGTCCCTTGCTCTCTTGATGTTGAAGAAATGCGAGTGGTCAAGCAAAGGAAGACCTTGAGTTTTATTCTCTTGAACCCTTCTCATGACCAGTGAGCCATTGTTGTTGTTGTTAAGTGCCTGTCTTAGTCATCTAGTGCTGCTATAACACAAGTGGATGGCTTTAACAAAGAGAAGTTTATTCTCTCACAGTCCAGTAGGCTACAAGTCCAAATTCAGGGCATCAGCTCCAGGGGAATTCCTTCTCTGTTGACTCTGGAGGAAGGTCCATGTCATCAATCTTTCCTTGGTCTGGGAGCATCTCACTGCAGGAAGCTCAGGTCTAAAGGACGCACTCTGCTCACAGTGCTCCTTTCTTGGTAGTATGAGATTCCTGTGTGTCTCTGCTCGCTTCTCTCTTTTATATCTCAAAAGAGATTGGCTTAAGACACTACCTAATCTTGTAGATCTCATCAGTATAACTGCTGCTAATCCATCTTATTACATCATAGTGATAGAGTTTACCACACATAAGGAAATCACATCAGATTACAAAACGGTACACAATCATACAATGCTGGGAATCATGACCCAGCCAAGTTGACAGATATTTTTAAGGGACACAATTCAATCCATGACAGTGGCGTTGAGTTAGTTCCAACTCACAGCAACCCTATGTACTACAGAACGAAACACTGCTGTGTCCTTGAGCCATGCTCACAGTCATTATTATGCTTGAGCCCATTGTTGCAGCCACTGTCAATCCATCTCGTTGAGGGTCTTCCTCATTTTCACTGACCTTCTACTTTACCAAGCATGATTTCCTTCTCCAGGGACTGATCCCTCCTGATAACATGTCCAAGGTATGTAATATGTAGTCTCACCATCCTTGCTTCTAAGGAGCATGCTGGTTGTACTTTTTCCAAGACAGATTTGTTCCTTCTTTTGGCAGTCCAAGGAATATTCAATGTTCTTCGCCAACACCACAATTCAAAGGTGTCAATTCTTCCTCGGTCTTCCTTATTCATTGTCCAGCTTTCACATGCATATGATGTGATTGAAAAAACCACGGCTTGGGTCAGGCGCACCTTAGTCTTCAGGGTGACGTCTTTGCTTTCCAACACTTTAAAGAAGTCTTTTGCAGAAGATTTGCCCGATGCAATGCGTCTTTTGAATTCTTGACTGCTGATTCCATGGGTGTTGACCATGGATCCAAGTAAAATGAAATCCTTGATGACTTAAATCTTTTCTCCATTATCAGGATGTTACTTATAGACCCAGTTGTAAGGATTTTTGTTTTCTTTATGTTGAAGTGTAATCCATACTTAAGGCTGTGGTCTTTGGTCTTCATCAGTAAGTGCTACAAGTCCTCTTCACTTTCAGCAAGCAAGGTTGTGTCATCTGCATAACGCAGGTTGTTAATAAGTCTTCCTCCAATCCTGATGCCCCATTCTTCTTCTCCAGTTTCTCGGATTATTTGCTCAGCATAGAGATTGAATAGGTATGGTGAAAGGATACAACCCCGATGCACACCTTTCCTGACTTTAAACCACGCAGTATACCCTTGTTCTGTCCGAACAGCTCCCTCTTAATCCAGGTACAGGTTTCTCATGAGCACAACAAAGTGTTCTGGAATCCCCATTCTTCCCAATGTTATCCATAATTTGTTATGATCCACACAGTCGAATGCCTCTGCACAGTCAATAAAACACAGGTAAATATCTTTCTGGTATTCTCTGCTTTCAAGCCAGGATCCATCTGACATCAGCAATGATATCCCTGGTTCCACATCCTGTTCTGAATCCGGCCTGAATTTCTGGCAGTTCCCTGTCGACATACTGCTGCAGACGCTTTTGAATGATCTTCAGCAAAATTTTACTTGCGTGTGATATTAATGATGTTGTTAGATAATTACCGCATTTGGTTGGATCACCTTTCTTGGGAATAGACATAAATATGGAACTCTTGCAGTCGGTTGGCCACGTAGCCGTCTTCCAAATTTCTTGGCATAATCAAGTAAGTACTTCCAGCACCGCATCTGTTTGTTGAAACATCTCAATTGACATCCCGTCAATTCCTGGAGCCTTTTTTTTTTTTTTTTTTTGCCAAAGCCTTCAGTGCAGCTTGGATTTCCCTCAGTACCATCGGTTCCTGATCATATCTACCTCTTAAAATGGTTGAACGTCAACCAATTCTTTTTGGTATGATGATTCTGTGTATTCCTTCCATCTTCTTTTGATGCTTGCTGTGACATTTAATATTTTCCCCATAGAATCCTTCAGTATTGCAACTCAAGGCTTGGATTCTTTCTTCAGTTCTTTCAGCTTGAGAAATGCCAAGTGTGTTCTTCCCTTTTGGTTTTCTATCTCCAGCTCTTAATGCATGTCATTATAATACTTTGTCTTCTCAAGCCGCCCTTTGAAATCTTCTGTTCAATTCTTTTACTTCATCATTTCTTCCTTTCGCTTTAGCTACTCAACGTTCAAGGGCAAGTTTCAGAGTCTCTTCTGAAATCCATTTTGGACTTTTGTTTCTTTCCTGTCTTTTTAATGACCTCTTGCTTTCTTCATGAATGATGCCCTTGATGTCATTCCACAACTTGTCTGGTCTTCGGTCATTAGTGTTCAACGTGTCAAATTTATTCTTGAGATGGTCTCTAAATTCAGGTGGGATATACTCAAAGTCGTACTTTGGCTCTCATGGACTTGTTCTAATTTTCTTCAATATTAACTTGGACTTGCATATGAGCAATTGATGATCTGTTCCACAGTCGGCCCCTGGCCTTGTTCTGACTGATAATATTGAGCTTTTCCATCGTCTCTTTCCACAGATGTAGTCGATTTGATTCCTGTGTATTCCATCTGGCGAGGTCCATGTGTATACTCACCATTTATGTTGGGAAAAAAACAGTATTTGCAATGAACAAGTCGTTGGTCTTGCAAAATTCTATCACACAATTTCTGGCATCGTTTTATCACCAAGGCCAAATTTTCTAACTACCAGTCCTTCTTCAATTCCAACTTTCGCATTCCAATCACCTGTAATTATCAGTGCATCCTGACTGCATGTTCGATCAATTTCAGACTGCCAAAGCTGGTAAAAAACTTCAATTTCTTCATCTTTGGCCTTAGTGGTTGGTGTGTAAATTTGAGTAATAGTAGTAACTGTAGGCATATGGATATTGTACTGTCACTGACAGCATTGTACTTCAGGATAGATTTTGAAATGCTCTTTTTGACAATGAATGCAACACCATTACTCTTCAAGTTGTCAGCATAGTACACCAATACCAGTCCATTTCAGCTCACTAATGCCTAGGATATTGATATTTATGCATTCCACTTCACTTTTGACAATTTCCAATTTTCCTAGATTCACGCTTTGTACATTCCACATTCCGATTATCAATGGATGTTTGCAGCTGTTTCTATTCATTTTGAGTTGTGCCACACCAGCAAATGAAGGTCCCAAAAGCTTGACTCCTTCCATATCATTAAGGTCAATTCTACTTTGAGGATGCAGCTCTTCCCCAGTCATCTTCTCAATGCCTTCCAACCTGGGGGGCTCATCTTCCAGCACTATATCAGACAATGTTCTGCTGCTATTCATAAGGTTTTCACTGACTAATTCTTTTCAGAGGTAGACTGTCGGGTCCTTCTTCCTAGTCTGTCTTAGTCCGGAAGCTCAGCTGAAACCTCTGCACCATGGGTGACCCGGCTGTATCTGAATACCAGTGGCATAGCTTCTAACATCACAGCAACATGCAAGCCCCCACTATATGACAAACTGGCAGACACATGGGGTCATAGGCTAAATGGAGTTGCATTGTGGCCCTCCATGGCACACTGAGACCACACCACTTGTCAATGGGATAGAGGAAAGACATGGAGGGGAATTCAGAGATTGGAAGCTAATGGAAACCAAGGTGAATTTGGGAGAATAATAGATAGCAAATGTCAGCCAATGTGGGTGAAGGAACAACCTTTCCACCAAGGATCTATAACCTCTCATACTGTTAGATGACATCTTAGGAAGAAAATCAGGCAGAGGGAAAGACTGCCTGTATAGCAGAGCAATCTTACCTATGAAAGACTAGACACCATCCATTACATGACTGGACTAAAATATAAACTGAATAGGACTAAAAATTAAAGTTCTTTTCCAACTAATTATCAAGTGAAACTTAGGAGAAAGATAAGATGTATTAAAGACTAAATAAAGATACTCCATTTTTCGTTCACATCTGAGTTATAGCAGAAGTTGAATCTACAACCATGTTTATCGTACAGGGAATCAGAGTGCAAAGCATACATCATCATTTAGAATCTGACACTTACTATGTGGAGTGGGGGAAAATAGCTAACCCTGTCATCTCACATTAGAGATCATACTACCTCCAAGAATAATCTCATCATCTATAGAACATATATCTTTGGTCCAGTCCAAGCTCATTTCCTTGGTTATTGCCACCTGCTAGGACAATTCATTGCAATGGGTTAGATCTGAAAGCAAGCAAAGCAGAGAAACTCAATTTTTTTCTTTGTTACATAAAATGAACCAGAACGTAGCTCCAAATCAGGCCAGTCATGTCATGAGCCTGAGAAAATCCAGATGTGCCCAAAATCTTCCTCACCTTTTTGACATTAAAATGAATACGACAAGTAGAGAAAGGAATGCAATTTAGTTCTGGTGTCCTAGTGCCTATTTCTGCTAAAAGTGTACTCTATGTAGTTTGACAATCCATACTATCTTTTTGATATTTCTCCTCATGTAAAATAAAGATAATGCTTTTTGCTTTCTTTTCTATTTTTTAATCTGTTAAGTTTCATAATAATTATTAACATGAAGGAAAACTGACGCAAGAGAGAGTCCTGCCTATTTTCAACCAAAAATATGTAACTCAGCCTTCAACCGGCCTCAACAACCTGGAATATCTCTTACTGAACAATGAACGAACAGTCTGGAAGACTCATCAAAGAAAGCTGGTAATCGTTTCTATTTAGAAGCTATCCCTGAATGGGAGGGGTGAGGGTCAATTCATCACGGAAGGGAACTGTTTTCATGCAAAGATATGAGTAAATTTGAAAATGAGTTAGTTCCTGAAATAATCACAAACAATTCTGATAATCCAGTCAAGATCAAAGCAACTTCCTTCACCTAGAAAAACTACCAGAGAGTGAGTTGAGATCTTGATCTCACACATCTCAAAATTGGAGTTGCCAGATTCTATAATAAAATATAACATGTAGTAAAATCATATTGGAACAGACATTACTTTTACACCATTATGTAAGAGGTTATGGCAGAAATTCCTAACTGGATCCAATTTTCTAGGGCATGTTGTTGTTGTTAGCTTCCACCAAGTCAATCCCGACTTGTGACAAGCTTATGTAAGTATTGCCTAGTTCTGCGCCATCCTCAGGATGGCCAGCATGTTCAAGTCCATCATAGAAGGTATTGTGCCAATCCATCTCATCAAGGGTCACCCTCACCTTCACTGGCTCTCTACTTCACCAAATATTATGTCTTCCTCTAGCAATTGATCCCTCCTGATGATGTATTCAAAGAAAACAAGTCAGAAAATAATCTATTGTGATTCATATGGTTGTCACTGGCTGATTTTCAGGAGTAGATCTCTAGCCTTTTCTTCCCAGTCTGACTTAGTCTGGAAGCTTTACTGAAACCTGTCTACCATGAGTGACCCTGCTAGTATTTGAAATATCACTGGCATAGCTTCCAGCATCATCACATCATGCAAGCCACCTGAGTACAACAAACTCATAGACAGGTTGTGTATCTAGGGCATATGACTACTCAAATAATGCTCACATTTCCCAGCAACCCTTTCAGTTAGCTATGGCCACATGATACATTTTGACCAATGGGATATGAGTGAAAGTAATTTGTGCAACTTCCAGGTTATAGTCTTAAAGTGAACAAGCAAGTCTTTATTCCCCTTTTCCTTCTTCCTGATGGCAGGATTTCAGATATAATAGCAAATCAAATCGGCAATATCCTACGGATGGTGACAGAATAAAGCAAAAGAACCTCAAGTCTCTGATGCCAGGAAATGGCAAAAATAGACCTATTTTATTTATACTAGATTGTTGCATGAGAAAGAAAGAAACTTCTATCTTCCTATATCAACATTATTTTGGGTTTTTATTACAGTACTCAAAGTAATCTCTAACTAGCACAGGGGTGCTACTTATCTGGGCTGCCCAAGTCAAATCATTGAACAGATAAATCTATTTTTATCTATTAGGTTAAAGGTCCTAGAGATACAGCAACTACTGTTTACTGGACAGCAAGAAATACTTGCCATCCTGGAGTACTAGTCACATGTTTGTGTTCACTCTATAGAGAGAGAGAACAAAGGAGAAAGTCAACTATACATGTAGGGCTAAGCAGTGGAATTTTGAATAAAGGATTTCAGTAGGTCTGGGAACTCTTTAATTCAGTCGCTTCTCCTAATAGTACCTGAAAAAGCTCTTTTAACGTAGCACTTTAGTAACAAAACAAAAAGCATTAAATCTGAAGCTATATATATATATACACACACACATATATATACACATTTATACGTAGGCGGAGCCCTGGTGGTGTAGTGGTTGAGAGCTCAGCTGCTAACCAAAAGGTCAGCAGTTCAGATCCACCAGCCGTTCCTTGGAAACCCTATAGGGCAGTTCTGTCCTGTCCTATAGGATCGCTATGAGTCGGAATTCACTCGACAGCACCGGGTTTGGTTTTGGTTTTTATACATAGGCAGCGTCTACAAATATTGTACCAAGATTGAGGTCTCCCTCATTTCAGTGCTGAAATACTTATTTAACACTTCCCAATATAATAGCTTGCATCACAGTTACCTGTGTACATGTCCTATCTTTGCTCACAGGCTGTATTTCCCGAGGAAAGGCTTATGTCTCATTCATTGTTATGTCCCAGTGGTAATCTTCCAGTGCCTGGGACATAAAAAGAGCTTAATAAATATTTGTGATTAAATGACTGACTGATTGAGTGAATGAATGAGTAAATGACTCTTTGGGGAGTCATGCCATGGAAGGAGAGAAAGGCAAGAGAATACAGATTTTGTTCCTGAGTGAATGATCATGGAATAAATTGGCTTATAATCAGAAAATAGGAACCATTAGATATAACATGTAACAGTCACTCAATCACAAAATACTTATAAATCCAAATAAGCCTTTCTAAGGCAATAGGCCAAATCCATCAAACATAAAATATTTTGTCTATTTGTTTATAGAATGCACTCCAAAATAATTATAGAGAAAGAGTTCATTGACCTGTCCAAGATATCAGAATGTGGCAAAGGCCAAAGTTGTGTTTCTTTCAGACCCATTATAATTGCAGGTCAGCAGCTACACTGAAGTTTGCTTTCTGCTGGAAATTTTAAATGTTCTGAGTGCTGATTTACCAAAACTCACCCTGTAATTACAACTGGCAATGAAGTCCTGTTAGGAATCCTAACGCAGTCTTAGCCAACTCATAACCAAACCAAGTTACTCTGTAGCACTTAAAACTGAATCTTCAACATCCGCTGTAAATACGAATACTGAAGAACCATCTGGAACAAGCGTCTAAGGGGACAGCCAAACACCAACAGGCAAATAAAGAACAGCTGTCATCAATTCTACATGTAGGACCATCCCTAAGAGCAGTGGCCTTGAAGACATTTACCTTCAACATAAATATTCAAGGGATATTGACTTTTTGTCTCTCAGATACTAAATCCTTTATAATGCAGACTAAATGTTTCCAAAAATAGAAAGCAATATGTCTATCACTCTCCCCTGAAAGTAATGTTCCTATGAGATATTCTGTGCTTTGGATTGTTAGTTTAATTGCTGAATAATGTAGTACGAACATATTTCTATAAAATGAGGGACTTGTACTTGATGATCTCTGTAAATTCCGTTTCAGCTCTAAAATGATTTCTCCATAATCACTCAGAAATCCCAATAAAAATGCCATCCCAAGGAAAGTCAATACAATCTTACTTAAATTTTCACCCCCTTCTTTTTCTGTCAGCCTTTTAACAAAGTAAGTTATTAAGGATTTTAGAAAGAAATGTTCAAAGTCAACAATTACAAGGACATACAATGACAGTACTAACTTACAAGAGAAAAACGTTTTTCATATAGCAGTAACTTATAACACGGGGGAAATGTTATACATCCGAAGACCTCAGTATTTTCAAATCCCATGCAACTGTAATTCAAACAATTACTAAATTTAATCTTCAGTTTAATTAGTCTCAAATCTGATATTCTCATAGGCAAACAGAATCCCAAATTATGTATGGTTCATGTTAAACTCTGTCAGTTACTTTTGACCCTTTCAGAGAAATGTTGTTGTTAGGTGCCGTCCAGTCGGTTCTGACTCATAGCAATCCCATGTACAACAAAACAAAACACTGCCCAGTCCTGTGACATCCTCACAATCATTGCTGTGTTTTTGAGCCCATTGTTGCAGCCACTGAGTCAATCCATCTCACTGAAGGTCTTCCTCTTTTTTGCTAACCTTCTACTTTACCAAGCATGATGTCCTTCTCCAGAGACTGGTCCCTCCTGATAACATGTCCAAAGTAGGTAAGACATAGTCTCGACATCCTTGCTTCTAAGGAGCATTCTGGCTATACTTCTTCCAAGACATATTTATTTGTTCTTCTGGCAGTCCCTGGTATATTCAATATTCTTTGACAACACCATAATTCAAATGCATTAGTTCTTCTCTAGTCTTCCTTATTCATTGTTCAGCTTTCACATGCATATGAGCAATTGAAAATGCCATGGTTTGGGTCAGGTATACCTTAGTCCTCAAAGTGACATCTTTGCTTTTAACACTTTAAAGAGGTCTTTTGCAGCAGATTTGCACAATTCAATACATTGCATGATTTCTTGACTGCTGTGTCTATGGGCATTGACTGTGGAGCCAAGTAAAATTAAATCCTTGACAACTTCAATCTCTTCTCCATTATCATGTTGCTTATTGGTCCAGTTGTGAGGATTTCTGTTTTCTTCATATTGAGAAATAATCCATACTGAAGGCAGTAGTCTTTGATCTTCATCAGTAAGTGCTTCAAGTCCTGTTTACTTTCAGCAAGTAAGGCTGTATCATCTGCATATCATATCACAGGTTGTTAATGAGTCTTCCCCAATTTTGAAGGCAAGTTCATTCAGAGAAATTAGCCTTTAGATAGTTCAGGAGATACTAGAGTCCAGAGAAGTCTACTATCCCTTATGTTTTATAAGCAATTTAAATTCTCTACCTACCTGTTCTGCCACCTATTCCCCACCTATTCCTTTAGGGCAAATAACTTAATATTACTACAAGAGATTGGTTAAAGAAGCTGAGCCACTGTGTTTTGGAGGAGTAATTTAAGCTCCCAGACTGAATTTGGCATATCTGTGGTTTTCTGGGTATCTGCTAAATCCTCAGCCATTATTTTTCCAGAAGTAACATATCAAGTTTGTCTCTTAATCGCTCTCCAAATGCACATCTATTCCCATGCAGTGCATTATTAAATGGAAATGAGCCTAATTATTCACCTGTTAGTGGGTAGGGACTGGGAGAAAGAAAATGAATAACATCTCCCTTTCAACGTTTTGTGTAGAATCTCTCTGCTACAGTTCTATGAATAGCAATATGCCTTGTATCTCTGTGGGATAGGATAATAATTTTAGGTAACAGCCAAGGTTTCTCTCACCCACAATTTTCTGTGTCATGATCACACTCCCTCTAGCCTGCCCATACCCCACGACACCACACCTTGCAGTAACAGAAATCCATTCTCCCGTGGGGGATTGCTTCAGCAGAAAAGCAAAAGGAGAGAAACAAGATGGTCTCCATAATGCCAAGATGGTATCTCAGCCCTCAGGAACTTACACAAGTCTCTGGAAGAGGAAGAAAAAAAATCTTCAAATTGGCTTTACCTTGAATTGGCATAACTACAACTTCAAGTATTAGTAGGAATGGAGGCTTGAATTCTGATATTTTCTTGTACACCCAAAAATGTGTGGCCTGTGAAATTTGTACCTATTTTACCAGTAACGATGGGATTGTTTGTTTCCCCCAATAACAGTGATGTTACTTATTTTTGAATGTATGATCTATGTGTGCCTGGGTGGGACTCAGGCACACCACAGTGTACTTACTCTAGTTCCTGGAGACACACTGACCAGTTTTCTGAATTCTGATCCACTTCCAAGTTTTTCTGTTCATGGAGGCCAAAGTGTGAGGCAATAGCCCAGAGAGTCAAGATTTCTAAGCCTCTCCCGTTCACTCTTCCATGCTCAGATGTCAGTGTCCTTTCATCAAGTTTAAAAGGGAAAAGTCACTTTATGTTAGAAATATGGAACTTTCTAAAGAGTTACAGAGATCCTACACAGGAAATGATGCTTTACTAAGATTTAAGCCAACTGGACTTATTTAAACTATTGCCACTATAGGCATGTGACCTCATGGAAATCTGTTTTTCTGGAACTTGATTTCTTTTTCTAATATTTATCCAGCTATGTCATAGGATTCTTACAAGGGTAAAAGGAGGTAATATGGTAACTCTCTTAAAACTTTAAAGTACATTGAATCATCTGAAACAGAAATTTAGAAGCTTTTTTAAGATATCCCCAAAATGGCAATGTATGTTCTCATATTTACTTGCTTGTGACTTCAGTTTTTTTTTTTTTCCCAATATTGTGGCCTCTATTGTTTTTGAATTCCAAATATCAGGGATTTTAAATGAAGGCAAGAAACCAGCTGAAGAAGGCAAGAAAGGTTAACTTTTCAAGAGATTGCTCTTCATTGTGCAGAAACGGCCATGGCATCTTGGCATTCGATTTGTCCTCATATCGTAATTCAAATGCCTAAAGACTGCTGCTACAGACCAGGGCCAGATTACTCAGTAAGCAAGATATGCACGGGCTTACTTGTGCTTACTTACTAATCTGTAGTGAACAAAATCAAAGATGTGGTGAAACCCATGTGAAATTGTTCACTACGGGTTAATAAACACAAGTAAGACTGTGCATACCTTGCTTACTGGTCAATTCACCCCTGCTACTGACATTTCTTTTGACAAAATGCTGCCTTTGGAATCATGCAGATGAACTGTGGTCCACAGACTTACTTATGTACTAAAAAGATTCTGATTAAACTCTTCTATTTCTTAAACTGGAAGTGGGTTATATGACAGTGCCCTCTTTGTGATAATATACAAAGCTTTGCATTTTTGATATGTACACTTCTCTGTATGTATGTTGTACTTTAGATAAATTTTTTAAACTTGGGAGGCTGAAAAACAAATCAAAAGCCTCCCCCCACCCTCCCCTGTCTCAGGAAACAAGCACTGATACAATGCTGTTCTTTGGACTTCAAAAGCAGAGTCAGTTAACAGCTAAATAAAATTATAGCAAACATCCCAATATTTTAACATTACAGTTTTAAAAGCACTTCCACATCCATAATGATAATTCTATGAGAGACTTAGTGTTTCCACATTAAAGAATCTAAATTTCAAAGCAGACAAATGACTTTTCCGGGGTGATTAGTTTAATAAGCTTCAGAACCAGATCTTGCTCCCAGTGCATTTTTCTGTCTCTGAATACAGTCTCACTGCAGTATTTCACAGCTAACTCTATGATATGAACCCTTCCTAAAACTAACCCTATTATTAAGACAAAAGACAAAAGCTATATGAATATCCCAACAGATGCTCCAAAAAAGGCATTTGATACATTGAACATCTATTCCATACTTTCAAAAAATTGATGGCTAAACCTCTTTAACATGATAAAAAACATTAATCTTAAATTAATGGCTGACATTTTAATAGAAGCATGACTGTTAAAGACAAAAATAACCGTGCTATTACCACTATTCAACATTGTCCTGTAAGCATAAGCCAATGCAGGAAAGGGTAAAAGGATTAAAAAGAGACAGTTATCATTATTTCATTTTTGGCATAATTAATTACCTTGAGTATCCTGGAGAGTCTGTAATAGCACTTTTAGAACTAATAAAGACATTTTAATAAAGTGAACAATACAATGCATACTATCTAAGTCCTATGCAAGTTATAATACTTCACTGACAAATGAAAAAGAAAATAATAAATGAATAAATGTAGAAATATACCATGTTCTTGGTAAACAATGTACTGTAAAAGTGTTCACTATAGCACTATTTATCATAATAATAAAAATGGAAACCAACTAAATATTTGGCAATAGGGAATAGGCAAAATAAAGTATGGTAGAGCCATGTAATTCAGTATGGGCAACTATAAAAATCTGTAAAAGAAAAATATTTCATGACTTGGAAAAATGATCAAGGTTGGACAGTAAATTTATTTTAAAGCAAGTCACAAGACAGTTTTTTTGAAAGAAAAAAAGAAAATGAGCATGTGAATATATGTTGTAAATCCTAACCCCTATACCTGTGGATGTAATCCCATTTGGGAACAGGGTTTTCTGTGTTATGTTAAAGAGGCCGTATCAGTATACAGTGTGTGTTAAACCTAACCACTTCTGAAACATAAAAGGAACAGATTAGGCACAAAGAAGCAAGCAGGAATTAAGGAAAGATAGATCACGTGAAAATCACCAAGGAACACCAAGAAGAACAGTGGAGAAGACAAGGATCTTCCCCCAGAGCAGACAAAGAAAGTTTTCCCCTGGAGCAGGTGCCCTGAATTTGGACTTCTAGCTTCCTAAACTGTGAGAAAATAAATTACTGTTTGTTAACACCACCCACCTGTGGTATTTTTGTTATAGCAGCACTAAGAAATGAAGACATCTTCCTTTTATCTGAATTTTTTTGTTTATCTGTATTTTCTTCATTTTCTACAACATGAATTATATTTACAATAAGAATTAAAACAATATATGTACTTATCTTACAAAAAAATATAAATTCTCCTATGTGGCTGGGAACAGATTTCAAGAAGTTGTCCCCCTCAAAAAATAAATAAATAAAATGAAAAACAAAACTTAAGCACAAGTTGAACTCCATTTTCTGGAATTCTATTTTATTTCTATGATTCCAGGTATTTTTAGTCTAAAGGGACCTTTTTGGTAAAGTTTTGCCCAAAACTTCAGAGCATAGTAAGAAACTATATACTTTCACTACACATGTAGTGATGGTTTCATATTTGTTGATTCAACTCAACCTTGTGAGATAATAAATAAATAAATAAATTATCCCCATTTTTAGATGAAAACTTCAAGGCTAGTAAGTTCTAGACAGTTAAACACACAAGTAGTTAAAGAGTTAAACACATTATCTATTATCTGTACCATCAAGTGGGACTAAAACACAGAACTTTAAACTCTTAGCCCTGATGACTTTCAAACTAGGTATCATTTCAATTAAAATAATTATTAAGTTTCTCCCCAATGCCAGGGCCTATATTTTGGGAATTGGGTTTAAAGATGATTAAGATACCATGCAAGTTTAAAAGAAATTCACAGTGTTTTAAACTCTTGAGGTTTGAGAGTTAGGGCTAGCTTGAGTTCATATTTCAATAACACACAAAAAACTGAAGTGCTGAGGTCACATCATTCAAATATCTAATTCCTTAAAATGATTCACCAAGAGCATCTGACCCCTGAAACAGAGCATCAAAGGCAATCCCTGAAGATGAAAATTATAATTCATACTGTTGTTGTTAGGTACTGCGGAGTTGGTTCCAACTCATAGTGACCCTATGTGCAACAGAACGAAAACACTGCCCAGTCCTGCACCATCCTAACAATCATTGTTATGTCTGAGGCCACTGTTGCAGCCACTGTGTCAATCCATCCCATTGAGGGTCTTCCTCTTTTTCACTGACCCTCTACTTTAACAAGCACAATGTCATGTCCTTCTCCAGGGACTGATCCCTCCTGATAACATGTCCAAAGTATGTGAGACAAAGTCTCACCATTCTTAGTGTCCAAGGAGCATTCTGGCTGTACTCCTTCCAAGATAGATTTGTTCATTCTTCTGGCAGTCCATGGTATATTCACTATTCTTCAACAACACCATAATTCAAAAACATCAATTCTTCTTTAGTCTTCCTTTTTCACTGTCCAGCTTTCACATACATATGAGGCGATTGAAAATACCATGCCTGAGTCAGGCACACTTTAGTCCTCAAAGTGACATCTTTTCTTTGTAACACTTTCAAGAGGTTTTTTGCGGCACATTTGCCAATGCAATACGTTTGATTTCTTGACTGCTGCTTCCATGGATGTTGACTGTGGATCCAAGTAAAATGAAATCCTTGACGACTTCAATCTTTTCTCCATTTGTTATAACGTTGCTTATTGGTACAGTTGTGAGAATTTTTGTTTTCTTTATGTTGAGGTGTAATCTGTACTGAAGGCTGTGGTCTTCCATCTTCATCAGTAAGTGCTTCAAGTCCTCTTCGCTTTCGGTAAGCAAGGTTGTGTCATCTGCATAACACAGGTTGTTAACGAGTCTTCCTCCAATCCTGATGCCTCATTCTTCTTCATATAGTCCAGCTTCTTGGATTATTTACTCAGCATACAGATTGAATAAGTATGGTGAAAGGATACAACCGTGACACACATTTTTTCCTGATTTTCAACGATGCAGTATCCCCTTGTTCTGTTTGAAAGACTGCCTCTTGGTCTATGTACATAATCCATATGGGTCTGAGGAAATGCATGGGAAAGAATTTTCTCCCCTTTCAAAGTACCCATCATCCTGACTTAGTGAAATACCTTCCTTTTAAGAAATACATCTCGCAAGTTATGCATTTCATGCAGAAGTGTGTACCAACATAGTTAAAACATAATCAATATGCTTTCAAGGACTATACCGCAGCATAAGACATGATTCACCTTTTATTTTCTTCATATCTAACACTTTCTTTACAATGAGGGATTACAATTAGGAAGTAAGCAAAATATGATTTACAAAATTTATCTCATGATACACTTAACAACCTTGTAAAAGCTTTATGCATTATGCCTTGCAAAAAATATTGACATTTATAATCTAGAATTCTTATTTGTATTAAAGGAAGGCTCATTCTTTCACTTAGGCATGAAAATTTAATATAGTATGTGTAAGTGTATGAGAAGAGAAGAGGAATATAAAATATATTAAGTAATTCACTTGCCTATCACTACCAGAAAGAGGACAGCCTTTTTATTCCCACATTTCTCAAGCAATAGATTTTGCAGTGAAGTCATCAACTGATGGGAGGGTTTCAGGAATATATAACACATCAAATTTGTTGAGAAAAGGCGGAGTTCTCTGAGTGATTCCAATTTTCCATTTCCTCAATATTCAAAAAGTTCCAAGTGAACATCCAAAATAAATACCTGTTTTCCCCCACCTAGAACATTTCTTGCACCTGGCGGTCATGGTGCACACCAATGCCTCAATGAAAACCTCCACCACTACATACCTTGTTGAAAAATGGAAATCCCAATACCTGGAAAAGCAGCTCCTTTCATCTTGTTTTTCTTTCTCCTATACATCCAGCTAAGATATTGACAGCATACTATTTTCTGAAACAATTTCTCCAAATGAATCACAGAACTATGAGGCATGGACACATATGAAGGAAGGCAGAAAAGAGGGAGTATTAGAGGTAAAAACTGAGCAGCTGTGCAGAAAGTGAATTTTCTGTCAAAAGTATGTATTACCTTGGTTCCAAAGAGCTCACAAATATGCAGAGGGGTAATGTTGAATGCCAGCAATTTGTGCATATGCTGTTCATTTAAGATTTTGATTGTTGGCATTTTTCTTTATGGATGTTCCAAGTTCCACCTGAGCTAAGTTTATTGTTTTACATTGAATAAATCTGCATCTTAGGTGCCGTGGAGCCTCAGTGGAATATTCCCTATGGGTATATGGCTTGTGGTTGCCTTTTATCAACATATTTGAGTTTATTCTAAAACCAAGACTCATCGATAGATTCTAAGACAGGCTCTGCCTGTGTACTAGTGAATTCTCTACCACAAATTTCAAAAAATAAAATTCCAACCTGTGATAAATTAGATTACAATTCACTAATATTCCCTCCCTTTTCCTTCATACTGTGGGCAGAGTAAATTTCCTCACCCCATTGATGTTGGGCTTGGCCAGGCGACTTGCTTTGGCCAATGAGATATTAACAAACATGGTAAAAGCAAAAGCTTGAAATGTGCTTGTGCAATGGGACTTGCTTACTCATTTCTATTGTCATTGCCATCAAAAGAACATGCCTGGGTATCCCACTGTACCAAGGAGGATAAGAGGCACATGGAGCCAACTCGGACTAAGTCTACAACCAAGCTCAGTCAAGATTAACCAAGCCAGAGCCAGCCTACAGATGTGTAAGTAAGAATAAATTTTTTTGGTTTAAGCCACTGAGTTCAGGGTGGTTTGCCACCCAGAATTATTGTAGCCACAGCTGACTAATACACATTAGTCAGACTAATCTGGTAACCAACACATTATAAAAGTAGTAATTATATTTTTGCTCTTAGTTGCTGTCAAGTCAGTTCTGACTCATGGTGACCTTATATATAACAGAAGGAAACGCTGCCCAGTCCTGCATTATCTTCACGATCATTGGTATGTTTACGTCCATTGTTGCAGCTGTTGTATCAATTCATCTCATTGAGAGTCTCCCTTGTTTTCATTGGCCCTCTGCTTTATGAAACATGATGTCCTTTTCCAGCAATTGCTCTTTCTTGATGAAGTGTCCAAAGTAAGTGAGTCAAAATCTTGTCATCCTCACTTCTAAGGAACATTCTGGTTGTTTTTTTGTTTTTTTTTTAATGACTGATTTGTTCGTGCTTTGGCAGTCCATGGTATGTTCAATACTCTTCACCAACACCACAGTTCGAACACATCAATTCTCTTTCTGTCTGCCTTGTTCATTACCCAACTTTCACATGCATATGAGGTGACTGAAAAGACCAAGGCTTAGGTGAGGCATACCTTAGTCATCAAAATGACATGTTTGCTTTTTAGAACTTTAAAAAGACATATGAGGAACGTGCTTCATAGTTCAGTCATGTATATGAGACTAAATGGGCACACCAGCCCAAAAGCAAGGATGAGAAGGCAGGAAGGGACAGGAAAACTGGACGAATGGACACATGGAACCTGAGATGAAGAAGAGGAGAGTGTTGACACAACATGGGGTTGCAAGCAATGTCACAGAACAGTTTGTGTGTTAATTGTTTAACGAGAAACTAATTTGCTCTTAAACTTCCACCTAAAGTACAATAAATTAAAATAAGATCTTTTGAAGCAGATTTGCCCAATAAAATACATCATTGGATTTCTTGACTGCAGCTTCCATGGATGTTGATTGTTGATCTAAGTAGACAATTTCAATCTGACAATTCAATTTTTCCTCCATTTATCATATTGTTGGTTATCAATCTAGTTGTGAGGATATTTGCTTTCTTCACATTCAGATATAATACATTCTGTATTATATAAAAAGACTACGGTCTTTGACCCTCATCAGTAAGCACTTCAAGTCATCTTCATATCACAGGTTGTTAATGAGTCGCCCTCCAATCCTGATGCTGCATTCTTCATATAGTCTGGCTTCTCAGATTTGTTCAATGCATAAATTGCATAAGTAAAGTGGAAGGATACAACTCGGTCACATGCCTTTTCCAATTCTGAACCATGCACTATCCCCTTATTCTGTTTGAACGGCTGCCTCTTGATTCATGTAAAGGTTCCACATGAGCACAATTAGGTGTTCTAAAATTATAATTCTTCAAAATATTATCCATAATTTGTTATGATCCACACAGTCAAATACCTTCACATAGTTGATAAAACACAAGTGAGTATTTTTCTGGTATTCTGTTTTTTGACCAAGATCCATACGACAACAGCAATGATACCCTTCATTCCACATACTCTTCTGAATCTGGCTTGCACTGGCAATTCCCTGATGATGCATGGCTGCAATCATTTTTTAATTTTCTTCAGTAAAATTTGCTGGACTGTGATATTAATAATCTTGTTCAATAATTTCCACATTGCCTTTCTTTGGAATGGGCATGAATACAGATCTCGTATAGATTAAGTCCTTATACTAAATCTAAATCAATTATAATGTAGCAAAACTTGGGAAATAACCACACTATGGGCAAATAACTAAAAAGATGATACATGTCAATCAATGAATTAACGAGATAATATTGTGTTATTTAAAGGAGAAATGATTGGGCCTTTTCATCTAGCAGGATATGTATAGTTAGCTGACTTCTCTGTAAATATGTAAATGAGATACTTTCTTAAGCAATTCTAAACAATGCAACCAATACCTTGATACAGGACAAGGCAGGTAGTTTATTTAGTTAGTTACTTTGAATGGTTATTCTTCTGATGTGTTATTTCTTATCCTTCTGCTTAATAAACTAATGAAGTGATGTTTTCTATATTAACAGAAAAATAGTGGTAAAAAATGAATACAAATGAAAGCTGCTAAAAATAATTTGTTATTTTAGATTCCACATTAAGAATCAGATTACAAGTGTCATTATTCTTTGATAAATCTAGCATGATATGCACAGATCTATCTAAAAAAATCTCAAATATTTCTACAGGTAAAAAAAAAGTCTGTGTTCCTTTAAACTGAATACAGTTAAAGGTATGAAGAGTGGAACATTTTCAAAAGCATCTTTTTAATTACTACCATAGCACCTTGATTATAATGACAAAAATGATTTAATATGAACTTTAAAAATACTAATAATTTAATCTTGCAGAATCTTATGAAATGATCTTTAGTTTTAAAATTTATGAAGGGAACATTTTGATGTTTTTATTCTTTTCTGTAAAAACGTCATGGGGACAGTGTCTGACCTCCTCCAACCCCAAAAGGGAGAAAGAGAACCAAGAACAACAGCACAAGGCTGACTCCTATGAGGCAGAGGCCAGACAAGCCTCCTCTCTCCACCATCTTTACCAATTCTGACACCAACCGTCCCTCCCACAGCACTCTACTGGGTTCGATAATTCATTGCAGTGACCACACAGAACTCACAGACTATACTCATGATTATGGGGTTTATTCTGGAAGTTTAACAGCTACAATTCAGGCTTAGGAACACTCAGGATACAGTTCTTTCATCAGGACAGCCTCTCCCCAGCTGCGCTAGCAGGCACACCTCTCCCTTGCCCTTGGCCTCTTCGTAAAGGCATTCAGCTTTCTCTCTCTGTGGGCCGGGAAGCCCACCACACCATCTCCTGCTGCTGGGTCTCTCCTGCCATCGCTTCTCACCATGTTCAAGGTTACAGCTCTCTCTCTCTCTCTCTCTCTCTCAGCCTCCTGCTTCTAGGAGCTTCTCAGCGCAGGGATTCCAGGTCCAAAGGACTTGCTCTCCGTTCCTGGCTGTTATTCCTTGGTGTTGGTAGGATCCTCCTCTCTGCTCTGAAACTGGCTCTCTTTTAAGGCAAAACTGACCAATCCCCTTGGATTACCCTATCACACAGTCCTGCCCAATCACGTAGGTGGCAGTGTTACAAGACCATGGCTAGAAAGACCACACAAAAGTAATCAATCACACCACAATTTCTTTTAAGAAAAATGTCTTACTTTTATTTCTAATCTGCTGAATAATATCTCTTATGAAAGACTTACATTTTGAGTCTAGACTGTGACTATGAAATGGAAACTATTGACAAAGCTCTCAATGACACTCTGTTTTAAGAGCCCTAGTAGAAGGGAATTCACTCTTTTTTTTTTGGTGGTAGATTGAAGGTCTTTTATGATAAAAAGGGAAAAGATGTGTGCAGGGTGGAGTGTGATGGATGAGGATCTGCATGATGAGAAATCTTACCAGTGCTTACTTTTTGCAAACATTTTCTATTCAGACTTCAAGGGCTCTCTCAGCCAGGATCTTTTTTTTTTTTTTTTAATTGCATTTTAGTGAAAGCTTACAACGCAAATTGGTTTTTCTTTCAAAAATTAATACACAAATTGTTTGACTGCATTGATTGCAATCCCTGTAATGTGTCAGCACTCTCCTCCCTTCCCTTTCTACTCTGGGTTCTCCATGTCCATTCATCCAGTTTTCCTGTCCCTTCCTACCTTCTTATCTTTGCTTTTGGACAAGTGTTGGCCATTTGGTCTTGTATACTTGATTGAACTAAGAAACACGTTCCTCACGTGTGTTATTGTTTGTTTTAGAGGTCTGTCTAATATTTGGCTGAAAGGCAGACTTCGGGACTAGCTTTAGTTCTGAGTTAGCAGGGTTTTCAGGGACCGTGGTCTCAGGAGTTCCTCCAGTCTCTGTCAGACCAGTAAGTCTAGTTTTTTTTTTGTGAATTTGATCATTTGTTCTAAACTTTTCTCCTGCTCTGTCCAGGACCCTCTATTGTGGTACCTGTCAAGTGGTCAGTGGTGGTAGCCAGGCACCATCTAGTTCTTCTGGGCTCAGGCTGGTGGAGGCTGTGATTCATGTGGTCCATTAGTCCTTTGGACTAATACTTTCCTTGTGTCTTTGGTTTTCTTCATTCTCCTTTGCTCCAGAAGGAACAGCACCAATAGATGTATCTTAGACAGCTGCTCACGGACTTTTAAGACCCCAGACACACTACTTACCAAAGCAGGATGTAGAATGTTTTCTTTATTAACTATGCTACGTCATTTGACCTAGATGTCCCCTAAGACCATAGTCTCCAGCCCTCAGTCACAGAAACTTGGTCCCTTAAGGTGTCTGAATGTGTCTAGGAAACTTCTATGACATTGCTTTGGACATGTTATGCTGCCTTCCCCTATATTGTGTATTGTTCCCCCCTTCACCTAAGTTAACTTGTCTACTATCGAGTTAGTGATTTCCCCTCCCCAACCCTCCCCTCCCTCGTAACCATTAAAGATTTTTTCTTTTTTTCTGTGTGTAAACCTTTTCTTGGTTTTTTACAATAGTGGCCTCATACAATATTTGTCCTTTTGTGATTTGACTTATTTCACTCAGCATAATACCCTCCAGATTCATTCATGTTGTGAGACATTTAGTGGATTCATCATTGTTCTTTATTACTGTGTAGTATTCCATTGTGTGTATGTACCATAATTTGTTTATCCATTCATCTGTTGACGAGCATTTAGGTTGTTTCAATATTTTTTGCTATTGTGAATAATGTTGCAATGAACATGGATGTGCAAATGTCTATTCGTATGATGGCTCTTTTTCTCTAGGATATATTCCTAGGAGTGGGATTGCTGGATCATATGGGATATCTATTTCTAGCTTTTTAAGGAGGCACCATATCATTTTGTACCATTTTACATTCCAACCAGCGGTGCACAAGAGTTCCAATCTCCCCGCAACCTCTCCAATATTTGTTATATTCTGTTTTTTGATTAGTGCCAGTAATGTTGGAGGGAGATGGCATCTCACTGTAGTTTTGATTTGCATTTCTCTAATGGCTAAATCATGAGAATTTCCTCATGTGTCTGTTAAGTGTCTGTTCATATCTTTTGCTCATTTTTTAACTGGATTATTTGTCTTTTTGTTGTTGAAGTGTTGAAGCAGTCTATAAATTTTAGAGACTAGACCATTGTCAGATATGTCATAGCCAAAAATTGTTTCCCAGTCTGTAGGTTCTCTTTTTACTCTTTTGGTGAAGTCTTTTGACGAACATAAGTGTTTAATTTAGGAGCTCCCAGTAATCTACTTTATCTTCTGGTGTTTGTGCATTGTTAGTTATGGTTTGTATTCTCTTTATGCCATGTATTAGGGCCCATAGTGTCGTCTCTATTTTTTCTTCCATGATGTTTATCGTTTTAGGTTTTATATTTAGGTATTTGATCCATTTTAAGTCAGTTTTTGTGTATGGTGTGAGGTATGGGTCCTGTTTCATTATTATACAGATGGACATCCATTTTTGCCAGCACCGTTTGTTAAAAAGATTGTCTTTTTCCCATTTAATGTACTTCGGTCCTTTTCCAGGGATCAGCTGACCACAGATGGATGAATTTTTATCTGGGT
This sequence comes from Trichechus manatus latirostris, assembly GCF_000243295.1. Classification (NCBI taxonomy): domain Eukaryota; kingdom Metazoa; phylum Chordata; class Mammalia; order Sirenia; family Trichechidae; genus Trichechus; species Trichechus manatus. The sequence continues at coordinate 6,352,988 of NW_004444072.1, read as the reverse complement.
TCTCAATTCTGTTCCATTGATCTATGTGTCTGTCGTTGTACCAGTACCAGGCCTTTTCTGACTAGTGTGGCTGTATAGTAGGTTCTGAGATAGGTAGTGTGAGGTGTCCTACTCTGTTCTTTCCTTAAATAATGCTTCACTTATTTGAGGACCCTTTCCTTTTCATATAAAGTTGGTGATATATTTTTCCATCTCATTAAAAAAAAATGCCGTTGGTATTTGGACAGGATTGCATTATATCTGTAGATTGCTTTGGGTAGGATTGACATTTTCACAATGTTGAGTCTTCCTATCCATGAGCATGGTAAGTTTTTCCATTTATGTAAGTCTCTTTTGGTTTCTTACAATAGTGTTTTGTAGTTTTCTTTGTATAGGTCTTTTACATCCCTGGGTAGATTTATTCCTAAGTATTTTATATTTTTAGGGACTACTGTAAATGGTATTATTTTCCTGATTTCCTTTTCGAAGTTCTCTTTGTTGATGTGTAGGAATTCAACTGATTTTTGTATGTTAATCTTGTATTCTTCTACTCTGTTGAATTTGACTATTAGTTATACAGTAGTTTTCTTGTGAATCTTTGGGGTTCTTTATGTATGGGATCATATCATTTGCTAATAGTGATAGTTTTACTTCTTCCTTTCCAATCTGGATACCTTTTATTTCTTTTTCTTATCTTATTGCTCTAGCTAGGACTCACAGCACAACGTTAAATAACCCTTTGCTGTCAAGTCAATTCTGACTCATAGCAATGCTACAGGACAGAGTAAAACCACCCATAGGGTTTCCAAGGAACTGGTGGATTCAAACTGCCAACCTTTTGGTTAGCAGTCGAGCTCTTAACCACTGTGCCACCAGGGCTTCTAATGTTAAATAGGAGTAGTGATAAAGGGCATCTTTGTCTTGTTCCCATTCTCAAGGGGAATGCCTTCAGCCTCTCTCCATTGAGAATGATGTCGGCTATTGGTTTTGTATAAAACCAAACCAAACCAACCCATTGCTGTCAAGTCGATTCTGACTCATAGCAACCCTACAGGACACAGTACAACTGCCTCATAGGGTTTACAAGGAGTGCCTGGTGGATTCGAACTGCCAACCTTTTGGTTAGCAGCCAAACTCTTAACCACTACACTGGAAACCCTGGTGGCATAGTGGTTAAGAGCTATGGCTACTAACCAAAAGGTCGGCAGTTTGAATCTACCAGCTGCTTCTTCGAAACCCTATGGGGCAGTACTACTCTGTCTGACAGGGTCACTATGAGTTGGAATCGACTTGACAGCAATGGGTTTATTGGTTTTATATAGATAATATTTTATTAAGTTGAGGAATTTCCCTTCTATTCCTGTTGTATTTAGAGTTTTTATCAGGAATGGGTGTTGGACTTTATCAAATGCCTTTTCTGCATCAATTGAGATGATAATGTGATTTTTTTTTTCTTTTGTTCTATTTATGTGGTGGATTACGTTCATTGATTTTCTAATGTTGAACCACTCTTGCATACCTGGTATGACCCCACTTGGTTGTGGTGTATTTTTTTTTTTTTTAATATGATGCTGAATTCTATTGGTTAGAATTATGTTGAGAAATTTTGAGAGATATTGGTCTGTAATTTTCTTTCTTTTTTGTGGCATTGGCTTGGCTTTGGTATTAGGGTTATGATGGCTTCATAGAATGAATTTGGGAGTATGCCTTCCTTTTTTTATGGTCTGAAATAATCTGAGTAGTAGTGGCGTGAGCTCTTCTCTGAATATTTGGTAGAATTCTCCAGTGAAGCCATCTGGGCCAGGGCTTTTCTTTTGGGGGGGTGGGGGAGTGTTTTTTTTTATCTTCTATCTCTTTCCTTGTTATGTGTCTGTTCCGATTTTCTATCTCAGCTTGTGTTAGTTTAGGTAGGTAGTGTGTTTCTAGAAATTTGTCCATTTCCTCTAGGTTCTCAAAATTGTTGGAGTACAATTTTTCAAAGTATTCTATTATCCTTTTTATTTCAGTTGGGTCTGTCGTAATGTCCCCCATCTCATTTCTTATTTGGGTTATTTTTTTCCTCTCCTGTTTTTCTTTTGTCAGTTTGGCCAATGGTTTGTCGATTTTGTTGACCTTTTCAAAGAATCAACTTTTGATCTTGTTGATTCTTTCAATTGTTTTTCTGTTCTCCACTTCATTTATTTCTGCTCTAATCTTTATTATTTCCTTTCTTCTGGTGGCTGTGGGCTTCTTTTGCTGTTCTCCTTCTATTTGTTCGAGCTGTAGGGCTAACGTTTTGATTTTGGCCTCTTCTTTTTGATGTGTGCATTTATTGCTATAAGTTGACCTCTGAGCACTTTTGCTTGTCGCAGAGGTTTTGGTATGATGTGTTTTCATTCTCACTTAATTATAGGAATTTTTTTATTCCCTCTTTGATTTCTTCTATTTCCCATTAGTTTTTAAGCAAAGTGCTATCCAGTTTCCATGTGTTTGATTTTTTTTTCTTCCTTGCTCTTCCTGTTATTAATTTCTATTTTTATAGTGTTTGGATCAGAGAGAATGCTTTGTATTATTTGATGTTTTGATTTTAGTTGACAGTTGCTTTGTGGCCTAAAATATGGTCTATTTTGGAGAATGTTCTTTGTGTGTTGGTAAAGAAAGTGTACCTTGCTGCTGTTGGATAGCGTGTTCTATATATGCCTATGAGGTCAAGTTGGTTGATTCTGGCTGTTAGATTTTATATATCTTTTTTGAGTTTCTTTCTAGGTATTCTGTGCTTTACCAAGAGTGATGTGTTGAAGTCTCCTTCTATTACTGTGGAACTGTCTATTTCTCTTTTCAGTGCTGTTAGAGTTTGTTTATGTATGTTGGAGCTCTCTACCCAGAACAGTCTGGCATGGCCCAGTGGGAAGAGGTACAGTTGGCATATGGTGGTGGGTGGGAGGGGGAAAGAAAAGGAAGAAGGAAAAAAAATGGTGCAGCAGGTGCCAGTGGGTGGATGCAGGGTGCACCCAAGCTGGCAGCGGGCCAGTGCCTCTCTACTCGAAGTGGCATGGCGAGGCCTGGCAGGAAGGGGTATAGGTGGGATACGGAAATAGGGGGAGGGAGAAAGAAAAGAAGAAAAGGGGGAAAAAAGGCACAGCAGAAGCCAGCAGGTGGGGGCAGGGTGGACCCAGGGTGATGCCTGGCCGACAGCTCTCTAGCCAAGGCAGCATAGTGTGGCCTGGCAGGAAGGGGTAGAGGTGGGTACAGGGCTAGGTGGGAGGGAGAAAGAAAAGGAGGAAAGAAAAAAAAAAACAAATGGCACCACAGGAGCCGGCAGGTGGGTCGGGCAGACCAGGGTGACAGCAGGCTGGTAGCTCTCTAGCTGAGTGGCATGGTATGGCCTGTCAGGAAGGGGTGGGGGTGGCATACAGGGCTGGGTGGGAGGTAGAAAGAAAAGGAAGAAAGGGGGAAAAAAATATGGTGCAGTAGGAACCCGCAGGTGTAGGCAGGGTGGACCCAGGCTGGCAGCAGGCCAGTAGCTCTCTAGCCAAGCGGTGCGGCATAGTCCATCCGGAAGGAGTAGTGGTATCATATGGGGCAGAAGGGTTAGGGGTGGAAGGCCTGTTTCTCTGGTTAACGGGTGCTGTGTCTCCTGTTGGGAGCTCCATGAAGTTGCCTTCCCATACTCCCTATCTGAGTTCATTGCTGGCTATACTCCAAGATGGTGACACTGTGCTGTGTTAGTTGGCAGGGACCTCCACTCTATATCTCTCCTCAGTCTCTGTTTCCTTCAGTTTCTTATTCCATTCGGTGTGTGATCTAGTTCTTTATCCCTTCATTTGATGCTTAGGATTCCAGGATTGACATTTGTATCTGTTTTACTTAGTTGTTCAGGTCTTTGCTGCAGAGGGACAGCATGATGCATCTGTCTAGGGCACCATGTTGGCTCCGCTTCCAGGGAATTCACTCTTTACCAAACAAAGTGTGCAATCAAGGAAGAAATAAATTGGCACTTTTGAGACACAGCTAGAAGATGAGAACCAACCCAAAAGGCGTGCCAGAGAAGTATTTTGACCAATGCGTTTTTATACAATCAGCATGGTTGCACCCTAAAGAGAAGACTATGCATCAATATGCCCCTGACCTTTTAGGGAATTTATCCAGTTAGTCAAGAATTTATCACTGAGTTTAGTTCTTTCAAATTATCTCTGTGAGTCATCTCATATGCAGTGAAATATAATTGAGGAATACTCTGGGGGTTCTGGAGCCTGGTTATGAATGAAACTTTCTCTTATTACCTAAAACTTTTGATCCCATTCCACTGAAAATTAAGGCTCTCAAAATGTTCTACTAATTATCAAATACAGCAGTAATAAAGAGATACCACAAAATGAGGCTCTCATCATATATTTCCATACAATTTTAAAGTCTCCAGTAAAAATATTAAGCCTCATTCCCCAAAATCTACTTGGATATTACAGTCTAGAATGCCTTAAAAAAAGTTGCCCCTTTCACTTTTAATCAATAAGATTACAAACATTCATTCTGTTAACAGATATTGGTATTATATAGGCAAAATGAATTATTTGGGTATTACCTACCATAGAGATAGTAGGTTTCCTTAATAAACAAGTTAGTAGGTTCTTATCAATATTTCTCCTACTGATGGAATTTCTAATACATGGGTACAGCATTTTCTAAAGATCACTGACAAATTCAGCTGCCTGAAACTGGTTTCATCTTTGGAAACAAAGTCTTCAGCAATAGATAAAACATAAGAGTCATGTGACAGAGCAAGGTGAAATCACACGCTTTTTTACAAAAGTAAAAATTTGCCTTCAGAACCTAGGCCATCTCCTCTTTCTCTAGTCCTGCTACCCATACCCTCTAATACATGCACTTGATGCAAAGAAAATGGGATTGGATCAAAAATTCCAGATGCTGTGAGGAAGGTTCTATTTATAATCAGGTCCAGAATCCCAGAGAAATCCACAATGAAACCAGTTCACTGTCTATGAGGTGGCACATCTCAATACTTTAGAAGCAACATTTTCCTATTAGGCTGACAGTTAAAACAACAAAGAAACACTCTTGCCCTTAGGTAAACTAGAAGAAATTCTCTAAAACTTAACAACCCTATAATTTTAATAAATGGCCAAACTGATTAGGACTAGGCTGAGGGATATTTGTATGCTCACGTGCACCATGGAGAATGAAAACAGCATTTTTTAAAAAAAGGACATTATGGTATATGTAAGATTAAGATATAAGATGAAGAAAACTACAAAGCTCTGATGAAAGAACATCTAAACAAATGGAGATATAGTCTATGTTCATGGATAAGAAAACTTAATATTATCAAGATATCAATTCTTCCCAACTTGACCTATAGATTCAATGCAACCCCAAGCAAATTCCCAGCAAGTTATTGTGTGTATATTGCAAAGTAATCCTAAAGTTTAGATGGAAAGGCAAAAGACCCAGAAGAAACAACATAATACCAAAGAAGAATAAAGTCACAGGACTGACTTTATTCTACTTCAAGCTACAGTGATCAAGATAGTGTGGTGAACAAATAGACAAACTGATTAATGAAACAGAATAGAATCCAGAAATACATCCACACAAATATGGACAACTGATTGTTGGCAAAGGAGCAAGAATAGCCTTTTCAACAAATGCTACTGGAACACCTGGGCATCCTTATGCAAAAATATGAATCTAGAACAATCCTTATACCTCTCATAAAAATTAATTCAAAATGGATCACAGACTTAAATGTTAAACACAAAGCTATACAACTTCTAGAAGATAAAACAGAAGAAAATCTAGGTAACCTTGGGTTTGGCAATGCATTTTTAGATACAACACCAAAACCATTGTCCATAAAAGAAAAAAATGGTAAGTTAGAGTTCATTAAAATTAAAAACTTCTGCTCTATGGAAGATCTTGTTCAGATGATAAAAAGTCAAGCCACAAACTGGGAGAAAATATTTACAAAATGTATATGTAGTAAAGAACTTGTATCCAAGATAGACAAGGAACTCAAAACTGTACAGTAAGAAAATGAACAACCCAATTAAAAAACTGGCAAAAGATCTGAACAGACACCTCAACAAAGACGATATACAGATGGCAAATAAGCATATAAAAAGATATGCAACATCATATGTCATTAGGAAATTGCAAACTAAAAACAATGTGATATCACTACACACCTATTTTAGAATGACTAAAATCTAAAACAATGACAACACTGAATGCTGATGAGGATGTGGAGCAACAGTAGCCTTCTTTCATTGCTGACTGGAATACAAAATGGAAGAGTCACTTTGGAAGACAGTCTGGCAGTTTCTTACAAGGCTAAATACAGGTTTCACAAGATTCAGCAATTACACTCCTAGGTATTTACCCAAATGAGATGACAATACCTGTGCACACTAACATCTGCACACGGATGTTTACAGCAGCTTTATTCATAATTGCCAAAAACTGGAAGCAACCAAGATGTCCTTCAGCAAGTAAAAGGGCAAAAAAAGAAAAAAACTATGGTATGTCCATACAATGGAGTACTATTCATCAATAAAAGTAAATAAATGAAAATAAGCTGTCAAACTAGGTAAAGACAAACTAGGTAAAGACTTAAACACATATTGCTAAATGGAAGAAGCCAGTCTAAAAAAGCTACATACTGTATGATTCCAACTACACAATTCTGGAAAAGGCAAAAATATAGAGATAGTTAAAACATTAGTAAAAGTCCCTGGTAGGTGCAAACGGTTAATGCACTTGGCTGCTAATCAAAAGACTGGAGGTTTGAGTTCACCCAAAGGTGCCTCAGAAGAAAAGCCTGACAATCTGCTTCCAAAAAAATCAGCCATTGAAAACCCTAGGGTGCACAGTTCTACTCTCACACACACGGGGTCATCATAATCAGATTCAACTCAAGGGTTTTTGGTTTTAAAAGATCCATGGTTGCCAGGGACTCAGAGGGAGGGGGAGAGGGATGAATAGGTAAAGTACAGACATTTTCATAGCAATGTAACTATTCTGCATGATATTGTAATAGTGGATACATGACACTATGCATTTGTCAAAATGTATAACACAAAGAAGAAACCTTAATATAAACATGGACTTTAGTTATCAATATTAGTTTATCAATTGTAACAAATGCACCACACTAATGTAAGATGTTAATAATATAAGAAACTGTACTTTCTGTGTGATTTTTATGTAAACCTAAAACTTAAAAAATAAAATGTATTAAAATTATTAGGATTCCCTGGGTAACACAAACAGTCAAGCACTTTACTAGTAGCTGAAAGGTTGGTGGTTCAAATCCACCCAGAGGCAACTCAGAAGTCAAGTCTAGAAGCTCTCTTCTGAAACATCACAGCCTTGAAAACCCCACGGAGGAGTTCCACTCAGTACACATGGGGTTCCTATGAATCAGAATCAACTTGAAGACAACTAACAACAACATTACAATCATTAATAGAGGAAATTTGGTATGGGATATATGGGAACTTTCTGTACTATCTGCGATTTTTCTGTAAATATAAAACTATTCTAAAATTTAGAAGCTTATTTTAAAAGGACATTAAGGGACAAATATTTATTTCTGGGATGACTATACTGTGAAAGAGTTTGATGTGCAAATGTGCAGAGACCATCGCAGTTTAGTGAAGTGTGAAGCATATACAATTTGGGTTTTCCTTTTTAAGAAAAATAATGTAAAACTATAAATATATAATTAGATATGGAGTTAATATTTATTTATAATGATAAAAACCACAATTCACAATTTTTAAGGTAATTACCATAAACATCAAAAATCTAGGAAAATAGATTAATGATTTTATTTAACCACTTAATACGACATATAATACTTTCTTCCTATCAGTTTTTTACTGCATACTCTGCAAACATCTCATTATATATAACAGCAGCTTAGAAATATCATTTTTAATAGGAAAAAAAAGAATGATAATTCGATCTTTTCCCTCGCATGGTTGACAGAAATCTGTTTCTTCATATTACAGTTTAGAAACACCTCTTTAAATTTTACCACCCATTACTGGTAATGTCACGCACCTCTAATCAAATGTCTTTTACATATAAAATGTGAGAATTCAGTCACTTCAAGTTTTCTTGATTAATATTAATATTAAATAATTTTTGAATTGATGATACCCATTAACCAATTTGTGTCAATGCCCTTATTATAGTGATATATAATAAATTTTATTTTATCTTTTCTGAAAAAGTAAATTTCCATTCTGACCAAGAAAATGAAACTTCCATTTATAATTTTGCATATCTGACTACTGGATGAATTTTCCTCATACTAGCTTCTGATTCTTACGTTTCATAAATTGATTTCTCTTCCATCACTCACAACTTGAGTTGGGCAACATAGGATAAGTTCATACAAGGTATGATTTTTTTCCTGCCCTTTCTTTCAAAATGCCCACTGAGTGGGCACAGGGAGCATTAGGCATCCATGAAATAACTATATATAGAAGTGACTGTGAACCACAAAAATATATAAATATATACCACTAAACCTAAATTACGTGTATCTCTAATTCAACTACCCCTTAGCCAAACCCCAGAAATGCCATCTCAACACCACTAGACACATAGTGAAATGTGACAGGAAGGAAATCAAAGTGGAACATGCCATCAAGATGTATTGATAATTATTGGCAATTGGAATGAGAAAGTTGGAAAAAAGAAGAAGGATTGGTAGTTGGAAAATATGGCCTTGGTGATAAAAATGACGCTGGAAATTGCATGATAGAATTTTGCAAGACCAATGACATCTTCGTTGCAAATACCTTTTTTCAACAACATAAGCGGCGATTATACACTTGGACTTCGCCAGATGGAATACACAGAAATCAAATTGACTACATCTGTGGAAACAGACAATGGAAAAGCTCAATATATCAGTCAGAACAAGGCCAGGGTCTGACTGGAATGGACCATCAATTGCTCATATGCAAGTTCAAGCTGAAGATGTAGAAAATTACAACAAGTCCACGAGAGCCAAAGTACAACCTCAGGGACATCCTACCTGAATTTAGAGACCATCTCAAGAATAGATTTGATGCGTTGAACTAATGACATAAGACCAGAAGACCACTTGTGGAATGACATCAAGGACATCATACATGAAGAAAGCAAGAAGTCATTAAGAAGAAAGAAAACACCAAAATGGACGTCAGAAGAGACTCTGAAAGTTGCTCTTTAATGTCAAGTAGCTAAAGCAAATGGAAGAAATGATGAAGTAAAAAAGCTGAACAGAAGATTTCAAAGCACAGCTCGAGAAGACAGAGTATTATGATGAAATGTGCAAAGACCTGGAGATAAAAAACCAAAAAGAAGAACACACTCAGCATTTCTCAAGCTGAAAGAACTGAAGAAAAATTTCAAGCCTCGAGTTGCAATCTTGAAGGATTCTACGGGTAAAATACTAAAAGACTCAGGAAGTATCAAAACAAGATGGAAGGAATACACAAAGTCACTGTACCAAAAAGAGTTGGTCGACAGCCATTTCAGAAGGTAGCATATGATCAAGAACCAATGGTACTGAAGGAAGAGGTCCAAGCTGCACTGAAGGCACTGGTGAAAAACAAGGCTCCAGAAATTGATGGAATATCAAATGAGATGTTTCAACAAATGGATGCAGCATTGGAGATGCTCACTCATCCAAGCAGTGATTTGGAAGACAGCTACCTGGCCAACTGACTAGAAGAGAGCCATATTTGTACCCATTCTAAAGAAAGAAGATCCAAAAGAATGCGGAAATTATCAAACAATATCATTAATATGACACACAAGTAAAACTTTGCTGAAGATCATTTCAAAGCAGCTGCAGCAGTACATTGACACAAAACTGCTAGAAATTCAAGCCAGATTCAGAGGAGGACATGGAACCAGGGATACCATTGCTGATGTCAGATGGATCATGGCTGAAAGTGAAAAATACCAGAAAGACATTTTATTGTATTTTATTGACTATGCAAAGGCATTCAACTATGTGGATCATAACAAATTATGAATAACATTATGAAGAACGGGAATTTCAGAACACTTAATTGTGCTCATAAGGAATCCGTACTTAGACCAAGAGGCAGTCATGCAAACAGAACAAGGAGGTACTACATGGTTTAAAGCCAGGAAAGGTACCTATCAGGGTTGTATCCTTTCATCATCCTTATTTACTCTGTATGCTCAGCAAATAATCTTAGAAGCTGGACTATGTGAAGAAGAATGGGGCATCAGTATTGGAGGAAGACTCATTAACAACCTGTGATATGCAGATGGCACAACCTTGCTTGCTGAAAGTGAAGAGGACTTGAAGCACTTACTGATGAAGATCAAAGACCACAGCCTTCAGTATGGATTACATCTCATCATAAAGAAAACAAAAATCCTCACAACTGAACTAATAAGCAACATCATGATAAACCAAGAAATACTGACGTCGTCAAGGATTTCATTTTACTTGGATCCACAATCAACACCCATGGAAGCAGCAGTCAAAAAAAAATCAAATGATGTATTGCACTGGGCAAATCTGCTGCAAAAGATATCTTTAAAGTGTTAAAAAGCAAAGATATCACTTTAAGGACTAAGGTGCACCTGACCCAAGCCATGGTGTTTTCAATTGCCTTATGTGCATGCGAAAGCTGAACGATGAAAAAGGAAGACTGAAGAAGAATTGATGCCTTTAAATCATGGTGCAAGGGAAGAATATTGAATATACCACGGACTGCCAGAAGAACAAACAAATCTGTCTTGGAAGAAGTACAGTCAGAAAGCTCCTTGGAAGCAAAGACGGTGAGACTTCGTCTCACATACTTCGGACATGTTATGAGGAGGGACCAGTCCCTGGAGAAGGACGTCATACTTGGTAGTGGGTCAGTAAAAAAGAGGAAAACTCAAGGAGATGGACTGACACAGTGGCTGCAAAAATTGGCTCAAGCGTAATGACAACTGTGAGGATGGCACAGGACCATGCAGTGTTTCCTTCTGTTGTACAGAGGGTCACTATGGGTTGGAACTGACTCAGCGGCACCTAACAACAACAACATATGATCATGAGAACACATTGATATGGTCCCTTCTGGAACCATGCAATTGAGGGACACTGAAGCTTTATCTTCATTAGGTTTATGGTAAATTCACCTGCATGTGTGTAATGTGTATTTTTAAAGTGTGATAAAAATTTTTTTTTCCTAATTTTCAAAATGTACTCTTAAGTCCTTGCGATGATCTGGATGGGCATATTTTTCTACTCGCAAAATGCACTTACCCTTGATCTGTATGATGAACTCTAACTCATTTTTCAAATCTTACTTAATCTATTACCCTCTACAGAAAAATATTCTTGAATCTCTTGGAATGTTCATACTTCCAGAGTTATTAGCATACATTTGGCATTGTATTTAATGACAATAAAATCCATTGTTTATTTCCCTTAGAGGACTGTAAGCTCCTTGTGGACAGAGGCCATTGTATTCATTTTCATATTCCCTTCATCATAAATGGAAGCACTCAAGATATATCTGTTTGTGGAAGAAAAGAACAGAGCTGACCATCTGGTAAGGAAGATAAGGCACATAAACAAAAATTGATTTAAGAGCCAACAAACATTTACTGAATATCTACTGTGTACTGGGAGCTTGGGGCATGTCAGTGAAGCAACAATCCCTACTAGGTAAATGTGTTAGAAGGTGATAATGCTATAGAAACATATAGAGCATGTTGGGGGTCAAAAGTTAGGGAGGCAGCTTGCAATTTTAAATGGGGTTAGCAGGATAGGCTTAGTAGATAAACAACTTTGAGAAAAGACTTAAAGGAGTCAAGGGAATTAGACACAGATATCTGATGGAAGAGAGTCACAGGCAGAGTAAACAGCTAAGTCCAAGGACTTAATATAGGAGTACACCTAGGATCTTTGAGGAACAAGAAGGAGGCCAACTGTGGAGGGAGCTAAGTAGGCAAGGAGGAAATGGCAGAAGGAAAGTCAGAGAAGTAACAGGGACAAGACTGGGTAGAGCTTCTCAGACTTTTTAAAAACTTAGCTTCAATTCTTGATGGTACTGAGGAATTTTGGAGGATTTTATCAGGATCACTCTGGCTCAGAAATACACCGTAAGGAATAAAATAAGGGAACAGGAGGAGCAGTTAGAAGATAAGAAATGATGGCTTCAGTTGGGCTGGTAGCATTAAAGATGATGTGAAGCAGTCAGATTCTGGACACGTAAATATATTTAAAAGTAGGGACTAAAGGATTTGCTGAAAATTTGGGAGTATAAGAAAAAAGGAGGAGTCAGGATGACTAATTTTCTTTTTTTTTTTTTTTTTGGCCTAAATAAGCAAAAAGAAGGAATTTGTCATTAATTAAAATGGGAAAACTGTGGGAAGAGCAGAGTTTTTTTTTTTTTTGTTTTTTTTTTTTTGGTTTGTTTTGGGGGTGGGGTGGAGGTTGGGGGAATTTAGATTTAGATTTGGAATTTAGCTTTAAGTATGGTGAGTTTGAGACATTGAGTAGAAGTGCAAAGTGGAAATGTTGAGAAGGTTGTTGGAATACAAGTTAAAGTTCATGGCAGAGATCTGGGATAAAAACACAAATTTGGGAGTCATCATCATATAGATGGATTTTAAATCATAAGACACGATGAGCTCACCAAGGAAGTAAAAGTAAATAAAAAGGGGGGAAAGTCCATGGACTAAACCCTGGGGCACTGCAACAATTAGTAGTTGGGAGGGTAGGGAGGAATCAGCAATGGAGACAGGAGCAACCAACGACATAGAAAGAAAACCAAAAATATTTGGTACACTGGAAGCCAAGTGCATAAACTATGTCAAAGCGGACAGAGTATTCAATTGCTATTGAAATGTCAAATGGTACTGAAAGGCCATGTAAATTGGGACTGAGAATTGATTATTGGGTTTAGTAACATAGAGATTAATGATGGTCTTGAAAAGACAAGTTTTGATGGAGTAGTGGGGCAAAAGTAGTTTAAGCAAGAGTGAAAATAGAGAAATTAGAGATAATTAGTATTGGCAGCTCTTTCAAGGAATTTTGCTACAAAAGGGAGAGAGCAATGGAGCAGTTAACGACAGGAGGAAGTGGGGACAAAGAAAGGCTTTTAAGACAGACAATATAACAATAATTTTATACTGACAGGAATAATTCAGTCTAGAGGGAAAAAGTAGTGAGGTACAGAAGAGAACTGAAGGAGAGATGTCCTTGAGTGGGTAAGAAGAAATGGAATCTATGAAGGAGCTGGCCTTAGATAAGAACACAAATAGCTCATTTGGGAAGGAGAAGTTACATGTTTGAAGAGAGACAAGAAGATGTGCAAAAGTTCAGTTAAGAGAATGGGAAAATAAATAGACTAAAAATATATCGTTGCCAGGCAGTATTAAAGGCTCACATGAGGCTTGTGTTCATGAAATTAAAGTCAGATCATCAACATGATATATTTTTCTCCAACCATGTTCTGCTATTTGTGTCCAAGTGTGGATTACGGAAAAAACTGGATGTAATTAGAATTGTCAATTTTCCAAATGAGTCTCAAAAAGTAAGACAAGAGCAAGAAGTTAAACCCACTGCTGTTGAGTTGATTATAACTCATAGTGACCCTATAGGACATAGCAGAACTGCCCCATAATGTTTCCAAGGCTGTAATCTTTATGGGAGCAGACTGCTACACCTTTTTCCTGCGGAGCTGCTGGTGGGTTTTGAATTGCCAGCTTTTCAGTTAGCAGTCAAGTGCTAACCACTGTGCCACCAAGGCTCCTTGCAAGGAAGTTAGGCATGTTGAAAGGCGATTGAACATAATTATTGGCTATAAAATTTAAGCCAGATAAGTAGAGGAATCAAGACTTCAAAGAAGTGAGGAATGATGAAAACAAGTAGAATGAGTAAATTGGAGGTCCCGGTAAGGTTGAAGGATTTTCAGAATAAGGTTACTATGGGAGTGATCTCAAAAGACAGAAGGTGGTGATCCAGGAGTTTGATTAACGAAACTAAGATTATCAAGAACTTTGGTGATGCAAAGTTCAAAGTATGACCATAGGAGCGAGCAGCTGAAATAGAAGAAAGAAGCATTAAGGAGCCGAGAATTCGAGATCTTGGAATGGTTATCTATGGATATAATAAAATCAACAGAATTAAAATCAACAACAGAAATAGTGTTGTAAAGAGTGACAGTGAGCCAAAACCAAACCCATTGTCATCGAGTTGATTCCGACTCATAGCGACCTTATAGGACAGAATGGAACTGCCCCATAGGGTTTCCAAAGAGCAGTTGGTGGATTCGAACTGCTGACCTTTTGGTTACCAGCCAAGCTGTTAACCACTGTACCACCAGGGCTCCATGACAGTGAGCCAGGAGCTTAAAAATGGAGAAATAAGGAGGAGGGACCCTAGAAATTGGACAGTAACAAAGAGAGACAGTGAGTGATTCATATTACAATGACATGATGCTCAAAGCTAGATATTTTTAGGGATGAGGGAAGATACTGGTATGGAAGTAGCAATAAGAGACAAGAAGGCCCCTTAGCAACTCCAGGCCTAAAGAGACAAAGACTAGGGGTGGAGGGGCATGGGGAACAGCCACCACTTGAGAGATCAAACAAGCACTGCCTCAGAGTGGAGCCAGGCTCAGTTAGAACAGAAAGGTAAAGCAATGTTCACATTTTAGGTAGAATATACAGGGAAATGTGCCGACATTGGACCATGAATTCCAGAGAGCAGAGTAGAAGAGCTTCAGAATTGTGGAGGAAAAAAAGGTGAGAGCAGAATAAAATGATGTGCAAAGCTACATGATGATTAAATGTTGATAATGAAGGGTTCCTAGGGAGTCTAGAGCTTTTGATGGGAACCTACATAAACAGGAATAAAGAGGAAAATGAGATAATTACTGGTAGATTCAAACCAGGTAACAGTGGTAGAAGCTATGAAGTTAAGTGGAAGTGGTGTTAAGAGGAAGAAAATAGAATATTAAAAGGAAAAATAACAGCCAAAAGACATTTATTTCCATGGAAATTAAGAGGAATATGTGATATGAATTACCTGTCTTTCCTTTCAGGTACACAGGAAACAAAATTCTGAGGTAATTCTTACTGCCTATTTTGCCTAACCTGCCTACCATGTCTATGTTTGTAGTGCAACTTGTGGGACTCATTGCTAGATATGGCATCAGGGATGATATTGATATTGATACTGATATCGATATCAAACTAGCTACCCTATGTCTGGCTTCTACAAGCCATGGCCAGGATAGTGCCAACAAAAAAATTAATATTTCACCATTCATTGGTGTCATGGATTGAATTGTGTCCCCTAAAAATATATGTCAATTTGGTTAGGACATGATTCCTAGTATTGTGTGGTTGTCCTCCATTTTGTGATTGTAATTTTATGTTAAAGAGGATTAGGGTGGGATTGCAACACTCTTACTAATATGTACTGATCCAATGTAAGGGGAGCTTCCCTGGGGTGTGGCCTGCATCACTTCATATCTTACAAAAGATAAAAGGAAAAGGAAAAGGAAGCGAGCAGAGAGGGGGGACCTCACACCCCCAAGAAAGAAGCACCAGGAGCAGAGTATGACCTTTGGACCCAGAGTTCCTATGCAGAGAAGCTCCTAGTCCAGGAGAAGATTGATGAGAAAGACCTTCCTCCAGAGATGACAGAGTAAAAGCCTTCCCCTGGAGCCAACGCCCTGAATTTGGACTTGTAGCCTATCAGACTGTGAGAGAATAAATTTCTCTTTGTTAAAGCCATCCACTTGTGATATTTCTATTATAGCAGCACTAGATGACTAAGACAATTGGTTTTTCAAAAATCCTCATTTTAGTGAAAAGTTGGAGAGAGAGACTATGGGACATATCCTATAATGTGATTACCTAAACAATGGGAAAAGGTAACAGAGAATCATCTAAACATTTTTGATAAAAATTATACTACTCTGAACAGATGAATCAGACATAGTTATGAGTTCATCAGTGATTCTTGCCCACAGGAATGGTATAATGCCTACCATTTCTAAATTTTGTTTTATTAAGCAATAAAAAGCAGTTTAGTGTATAATAACTAGGTCCCCCACCACCTCTCTGTTTGTCATGTTGTGGTTGCTTGCATGTTGCTATAATACTGGAAGCTATGTTACCAGTACTTCAAATACCAGCAGTGTCATCCATGGTTACAGGTTTCAGCGGAGCTTCCGGACAAAGGCAAGCTAGAAAGAAAGGCCTAGAGATCTACTTCCAAAACTTAGCAAACAAAACCCTTATGGATTACAAGAGAACACGGGCTTGCTTGCTTTGGACACACCATTGGGAGGGGATTGATTACTAGAGTAGGACATCAAGTATAGTGAAGTAGAGGGCCAGCAAGGGAGACCCTTGGTGAGATGGATTGATTGGCACAATAGCCACAAAGATGGACTTGAACCTGCCAGTGAGAGTGACATGATGTAGGACTGAGCAACATTTCATTCTAGCGTATATAAACTTGCCATGAGTTGCAGTCAACTTGATGGCAGCTATCTATCTACTATCTATGTAATCTATCTATCTCTATCTATCTATATATGTATCTATCCACCAGTTCTCCGAACATAATCTTGGAATACTTAAGCCAGTGAAAAGTAAATTCCTAGCCTTAATATCACAGTCTTGGGATAACTGTACTGCTGAGGACTTCACCTTCCTTAAAATGGAGAATAAAGAGGATGAACACCAAGAAAAGCTTGAATCCCAATCAACCGTAGAAACTAGAGAGACTGATGCAGCCCTGACACACAACTTGACGCATTTGACTTTCCTTGGTCAGAACCCAGCACATTCAAAGAGTGTCCAAGGTAAATTTCTAAAACTACACCCATTGCCAGATGTATCCATCATAAGGATGAATTCTTAGACCATGAGAGGATCCTATCTTGGAAGAAGGGTCTACTCCACACAAAAATTGATCTCTTCTTACTTTCTAGTTTCTGTTGTTAACAGTGGTCAAGTGATCAGTCCTTGTGGGTGATCAACACCATTCATCAAGTAAGCTAATGGCCAACCATAGTGGGTAAAATCACCATTCTTACCACAAGATACCCGTCAATTACTGAACAGGGTCTTTACTAAGAGACATAAGCCCATTTGTTCATAGAAAATAAGAGTGTCTCTCATACGTTTCTAGACTTTTTACAACCTCAGTTATCTGTGCCACTTGAAGTGAGCAACAGAAATCATTTTGAATTTTCTGTAAAGAAAAAAAAAAGAGGCTTTTTTTCTCTTGCCCCAAGAGAAATATAATATTACTGAGAAACCAAAAATTACCCCAGCACTGGACCTCATTTATATCTCTATCAGCATCCTTGACCAAATTGCAGGAAGCCCATAATTAGAAGGCCTGCCACTGAGAAGGCTAAATGGTAGGAAGTAGCTTAGACACTCTAAGCTTGACTTATTAGCTGCCTCCAAATGTGTGAAAAGTTATTTGAAAGAAGATGCTGACCAGCTGTGACCAGACAGACAGAAACAGCCAAATTACATGATAACAGAAGTACAGTTAGACACAGGGAAGAATTTCTCAACTTTATAGGTGATTAAATGGCCAACCAAGATACCACAGAAGATTACAGAATCACTCTCCCTGGGGTCTTAAAAAACTAAAATCTAAAAGAATGCTTTTGATGCTTTCATTACAGTCTTGAGCAGATGTAGTGGACTAAATTTGGAAACCCTTTAGGACCCAGTGTGCTCTTATTACAGAATGTCTCAAGGTCAAAATTGCATTTGAATGTATACATCAGAATATATAAATAGATACTTTGATTACTGGTACTCATCAAACAAAGGATTTGTAATGTGCCTGTATTTCTTCATTTCCTCTCAACACAAAAATAATTCACCAGACTTTCCAGGCACTCTCAAGCGCATCCATTTAGTCACGGTGTACATTTTAGTCTAAGTGGTTAGAGTACAGGAAGTCTCAAGTCAATGAATCAATGCTTAACCCTGGAAGATTGGTCCCAATTAATGTTCCGTGTCTAATGCCAAAATTAAGAGAGTTAATTGTGTTAGACTTCTGGGTACAGCTTTCCAGATCTGAGTCATTTAAAACGCTTAAGATAAGGGAATTCATGATGTATGAGAAGTTAAAGAGATGAGTATGGTATAGCCCCTGGTCTTGGTGAGCTCACAGTCTCATGATAAGATAGACAGACATATTCACAATTCACTAGGTTAAAAGAAATATGTAAGAATAAGCATTTTCCTGACCGTGGCAGCCCTCAGGAACAATATTCTGATTCCCCGCACCTTGTTGTACATTGTGTACATTCATTTGGTTTTGCAGAAGGGAAAATAGCCACAGTCCTACCTGGGATTGGCACCCTAATACTCATAAACTAGAAGAGACCTCAGAGATAATTTAACCCAATTTATCATCTTAAAATAAGAAACCTTATGCTGGGGGAATATACTGCCCAAACAAGTAGTAACGGAAATGAGACTACAATTAAAATATTCTATCAGTCAGAATAGGCTAATTTATGTTGCAATAACAAACCACCTGAAAAACTCAGAGGCTTAAAACAGTCAAGTGTACATCTTGTTCAGGCTACATGTATAGTATAGTAAGGGAGCCTCTTTTTATGGCCAAGGCTTCTGGCTAATGGAGACTTCATTTCAACATATGCATCCATGGAATACCACATACCATATTTTAAAATGCTGGCCAAAGAAAATCCCATTGTTACACCTGATGTTAAGTAGACAGGAAGTAAAATCCTATCCTGTGTCCAGAAAAACAGCTTGGCCATAATCTGACCAAGAGAAGAATATGCATGTCCCTGTCTCTCTTCATAAGGGACTCTGTTTAGTATGCAAAATGAAACCAAAGCCTAATTTCTTGAACAACTTGACCCCAATTCTCATCTTCTTGTTACTTCACTTACAGATAACTTTCTTTTTTTTTTTTTCTCATTTATGGATTTCTTCCAGTCAGTTGGCCAGATAGCTGTCTTCCAAATTTCTTGGCATAAACAAGTGAGCACTTCCAGTGTTGCATCCTTTTGCTGAAACATCTCCATCGGTATTCCATCAATTCCTGAAGCCTTGTTTTTCATCAATACCTTCAGTACAGCTTAGACTTCTTCCTTCAGTCCCAGCAGTTCTTGACGATATGCTATCTCCTGAAATGGTTGAATGTTGACCAATTCTTTTTTTGTACAGTGACTCTATGTATTCCTTCAATCATCTTTTGATGCTTCCTGCGTCATTTAATATTTTGCCCAAAGTATCCTTCAATATTGCAACTTGAGGCTTGTATTTTTTCTTCAGTTCTTTCTATTTGAAAAATGCTGAGCATGTTCTCCCTTTTGGTTTTCTAACTCCAGGTCTTTGCACATTTCATTATAATACTTTACATTGTCTTTTTGAGCTGCCCTTTGAAATCTTCTGCTCAGCTCTTTTACTTCATTTCTACCTTTTTCTTCAGCTACTCTACATTTTAAGAGCAAGTTTCAGAGTCTCTTCGGACATCCATTTTGGTCTTTTCTTTCTTTCTTGTCTTTTTAATGACCTATTGCTATCTTCATATATGATATCCTGGATGTCATTCCACAATTTGTCTGGTCTTCAGTCATTAGTGTTGAATGCGTCAAATCTATTCTTGAGATGGTCTCTAAATTCAGGTGGAATATACTCAAGGTCATACTTTGGCTCCTGTAGACTTCTTTCAATTTTCTTCAGCTTCAACTTGAACTTTCATATGAGCAACTGATGGTCTGTTCCACAGTTAATCCCTGGTCTTGTTCCGACTAATAATATTGAGATTTGCCATCGTCTCTTTCCACAGACATAATCGATCTGATTCCTGTGTATTCCATCTGGTTAGGTACACGTGTATAGCTGCCGTTCATGTTGTTGAAAAAAGGTATTTTCACTGAAAATGTCATTAATCTTGCAAAATTCTATAATGCGACCTCTGGCGTCATTTTTATCACCAAGGCCGTATTTTCCAACTATCTATCCTTCTTTGTTTGCAACTTCTGCATTCCAATCACCAGTGCATCTTGATTACATGTTTGATCAATTTCAAACTGTAGAAGTTGGTAAAAAATCTTCAATTTCTTCATCTTTGGCATTAGTGGTCAGTGCGTAAATTTGAATAATTGTCATATTAACTGGTCTTCCTTGCAGGCTCATGGATATTATCCTTATCACTGACAGCCTTGTACTTCAGGATAGATCCTGAAATGTTCATTTTGACGATGAATGTGATTCCATTCTTTTTCAATTTGTCATTTTCAGCATAGTAGACCATATGACTGTCTGATTCAAAATGGCCAATACCAGTCCATTTCAGCTCACTAATGCGTAGGATATCGATGTTTATGCGTTTCATTTTATTTTTGACAACTTCCAATTTTCCTAGATTCCTACTTTGTACATTCCACGTTCCTATTATTAATGGATGTTCGCAGCTGTTTCTTTTCATTTTGAGTTGTCCACATCAGCAAATGATGGTCCTGAAAACTTTACTCAAACCACTTCTTCTTGAAGGTCAACTCTACTCTGAAGAGGCAGCTCTTCCCCAGTCGTATTTTGAGTGCCTTCCAACCTGAGGGGCTCATCTTCTGGCACTATATCAGACAATGTTCCATTGCTATTCATAAGGCTTTCACTGGCCAATTTTTTAGAAGTAGATTACCAGGTCCTTCTTCCTAGTCTGTCTTAGTCTGGAAGCTCTGCTGAAACCTATTTACCATGGCTAACCCTGCTGGTACCAAAATACCAGTGGCACAGCGTCCAGCATCACAGCAACATGCAAGCCACCACAGTACAACAAACTGACAGAAGACCCACACATTATAGTGCCAACTAATTCTGTAGTATTCTTAATCTAAGCTTTTTCAATGCTGACAGCTTTTTAAAATAAGCAACTATTTTCTGTACCCTGAATTGAGCATACATTTTGAGAATTAATCAACATGTATTTTGTTTCCTACCCCCTACTTTGCATCAGGTAGCAGGGTTCACCTGGTGCCATGTCCAGAACTAAATATGTTAAATGTGTTTTTATTATTGTCTTGTTTTGGACCTCAGGCTGGTAAGGTTGAGTAATCTTACTAATTAGCTCATACCACAGGTTGAGTAATTATACCAATTAGTCATACACACCATTCTTACGGTCCATGAAAAGTCCCTCTTGTTATATTTATTTGCATACTCAAGTAACTATTCTTATGCTTGCTTTACGTTGCCTTGAATTTGTGTGAGTACTTGTGAAATATATGCTGGTGTTTGTGTGATGAGCTAAATATAGAGTAATTCAGGTCAATGCCAAAATGTGCATCGAAAATCTTCTACAATGCCATGCAGAACAAATGCTTCACAACAGCCTTGCAAATACAGATATCAATTTTGTATCATCTACCTAGTCAATCAAGCCAGAAAATCAGTATATCCTTTTATTTCTCCAGTCCTTCAGCTCCCTCAGTCAAACCTTGCCAATTCTACCTTAGGAATGTTTGCAAAATCCCTTTCCTTCTCTCACCGCCACTGCTACTAACTTATTTCAAGCCTTCATCAATTTATTTCCTCACAACTGCACCAGCCTCATCTCTCTTCCCTGCCGAATCTAGACCCCTGCACTGCCGTCAGAGTGATTTTTCTAAGTAAAATTAAATAAAACCTAATTGTTTGTGATTCTAACTTGAATAATAACCTCCAAAAACTCCCCATTGCCCACAGGACAAATTCTGAACTCTAAGCGAGGTTTAAAAAATATTTTACAGTCTGTCCCCAGGCTTAATGCTCATTTCTTCCCACTCCCCTACAATCTCCTTTTCGGAAGGACTTGCTGAACCCTAAGGCACCAGGCACTTTTGTGCATCAGTGATTGCCCTCATCATGATATCCCCTCTACCTAGAAGGCCCTTTCTTTTCTTGTACTGTGAGTACATTCTTTCTTAAGATTCTTTTTTTTTTTTAAATGACATCTTCACTGAAACTCCTAGACCTCCAGCTACCATCCATACTACCGCCATCACTGCCCTGGAAAAAGTGCCCTCACCGTTATGTTCCCTCAGAATTCTGTACAGACTACAGTTACCACATCTATCATATTATAAAGATATAAAGGCATCTGCCTCACATACTCAATGTCAAATTCCTAAGATCTGAAATGCATCTAATAAAATAAAATATTATGATTGATAGATAACTGCTGTCAAGTCGACTCTGACTCACGGTGACCTTATGCACAACGGAACAAAACGTTGCCTGGTCCAGTGTCATCCTCACAATCACTGGCATGTTTGAGTCCACGGTTGTGGCTATTGTCTCATTTCATCTCACCGAGGGTCTCCCTGGCCCTTGCTGGCGCTCTACTTCACCAAACGTGATATCTTCCACCAGCAATTGTTTCTTCTTGATGATATGTCCAAAGCAAGAGAATCAGACAGTGTTCTGTTGTACTCCATAAGGTTTTCACTGGTTAAATTTCAGAAGTAGATCTACAGGCCTTTTATCCTAGTTTGTCTTAATCTGGAAACTCCGCTGAAACCTGTTCACCATGGATGACCCTGCTGGTATTGGAAATACTGTGGCATAGCTCCCAGCATGACAGCAATACACAAGCCACAACAGTACACAAACTGACAGACGGGCAAAGGATATTATGATTACATACACATATATGTGTGTGTACGTGTGTGTGTGTGTGTGTGTGTGTGTGTGTGTGTGTGTGTGTGTGTGTGTGTACACACATACGTGTATAAAAAATAGTTGCCATTGAGTCAATTCCAGCTCATGGCAACCCCATGAACTGCATTCTGTGATCTTAAGCAGATTGTCAGCCCTTTCTTCTGAGACACCTCTTGGTGGGTTCGAACTGCCAACCTTTTGGTTAGTGGTTGAGTACTTAACCATTTGCACTAATCAAGGACTCCGTGTGTGTGTGTGTGTGTGTGTGTGTGTGTGTGTGTGTGAACTTACTTTGTCTCAGGCACAATTCTGATTTCTTTATACATACTAATTCATTTGGAGCTCTGGTGGCCCAGTGGTTAAAAGCTTGGCTGCTAATCAAAAGGTCAGCAGTCTGAATCCACCAGCCACTCCTTGGAAATCCTGTGGAACAGTTCTAGTCCATCCTATAGGGTCGCTGTGAGTCAGAATCAATTCTATGGTAATGGGTTTAACTCATTTAATCCTTATAACAACTTCGTGAGATAAATACTATTTTTATCTCTGTTTTACTGATGAAGTTAAATAACTTGCCCAGAGTTGTTCAGCTCGTAAATGGCAGAGCAGATTTTAAACTCAGGCAGACTGGCTGAAGACTTCCTTCTCACCACTATGTGAGGCTAACAAGCACTATAAAAATATTTTTATTTTGTTAAAAACTAATTAGCTAATTAAAACAAATTAGCTAATTAAACAAAAACATGGCATGTAACCCAATGCCTGGCACAATGTAGATATTCAATAAATGTGTACTGAATGAATGAATAAGAAATGTCATTAATAAATGTGTTACTATATATTTGTACTATATTATGTATGTGTGTCTATATATACACATACATATTATAAGTATATAAATATTTACTCATCGAAATTAAACCATCTGGAAAATGTTACTTTTGTTTCAAGGACAAAGGTATGGTTCTTAGAGAATTATTTATTCATCTGCTCAATATCATATTATACTATATGGTGGTGAGAAGCTAACAAGCATGCAAAGTAATTTATAAGGCTTGTAAGTATCGAATGGTAATATGCACTTTAAGTAGACTCTTTAAGAATGGGATTCCATCAAATTATTTTCTGTAAGAGACTTAGTGAATTAAATAAGGATTTTATCAAATACTGTACTTTTTTTATTAAACAGAACTAAATTATACCAAGATTTATAGTATGGCCACTATTGATTCCATTCTGGAATATTCCATAACTTTGTCTTCATGAATGTTTGTCAGTTTTATACAAAACAATAGATGAAAACAGTATTAATTTTGTTCCCAGAGATTTGTTAGAAGGCAGAAGATGACGTTTTATCCAGTTATATTATGGTATGTTATTATATATTAGCTGTCTTAAGTCCTAATACATTAAGGATATAATACGAGATAGCAAACATTATAAAACTAACATGAAAACAATTTTGGGTATTCAAATTTCTTCTGAAAGTCACTCACAAAACCAAGAAACAATGCATTATTGATCCCTGTCATCTACTTTAAAGCTCTTGGCCAGGTGTATTGACTAGTACTGAATTGGAAGAAAACAAACGCCTGAGTATCTTGAGTCACTTTCTTCTCCATTCGATTTCCATCTCCCCTATTGTCTGCACACGGAGGGTCCGGCACTGGTGCCAAGTTGAGAAAATTCCCTTTTACTGTTCTCTTGATTTGTACAATAACATGTTAATTGCAGCCCTGAGCTCTCCTTCTGCCCTATTGATTATATAATCACCTTGGCCAATTGATACTTCCCAAAATGTCAGAGGACAACCAGTAAAATTAAACACAAAATGAAATCTTTCTTTGCCTACCTTGCTCCAAGTAAATATAGTCCCTGAGCATCTGTAATCTCAGACTGTTGACAGACCACAAGGCCTAGTTTTAAAACTATAATGAAAAATCACAAAAACAACCTTTTCTTTTTTTTCCTGAAGCACTTCATCACCTTCAATATTTCAGATGAGGTCTTTCTTTCCCAACCCACTGATGCCCAAGGGCTAGATTTTCCAGGAAGAATTAATAGTGATCATTATAATACAGAAAGCAACAGCTGCACCTGCTCAGTTTTATATTAGTGACGCAGGGAGGTAGAGTAAGGAGAAGCCAAGCTAGACAACAGGCTTGGTAATATTATCTTTCACCTTGAAACAAACATCTTGCTGTTTATTTTACTAAAGGTATGCACATAACATGTTTGAAATGTATCCTATTTGAATAATATTGACAATACCACTGTCCATATTAAAACTGGATATGTAACAGAAAGAATTTGCAGATGTGTGACCGTGTTACTGTGTTTACTAATGAGTTTGCTAAGTACAGTAACAGCTCAACTATCTGAAGTCTCATCTGGCAACATTACCTATCCAGAATCTACAAAAAGGAAGTAAACAAATACAAAAAGACCTTTGTAGAAACAAAGTGAACATCATATCTTGTATGTGCCTATTTGATATGTTTATCAAATAGGAATAACTTAGTTTTTCACTTAACATATTTGAGTGATTATCCAGTTATTAAATTTTCAACCTCAAAGGCAATTTGCAAATCAGAAACAAGGAGAGGCGATGCTACAGGAAGGAATGTAAATACTTATCACATTTCCTGATACATAGTAAGCACTCAGTAAAAGTATCTGTAATGAAGGATTTGTTTTTTTCATCTTTTTCTCCAAGTCATCATGTACCTGTATTTGTGTCATGTGCTTAGAAATCATGGCAATGTCAAATTGCTTGAAAAAGTTCCAAAATGTGTGCTCTCAATTGCTGTACATATTTTACTGCAGACCAGTCATATGATAACAAAGAACTACTATATTAAATAGCTCCTATCATGGATTGAATTGTGTCCCCCAAAAAATCTGTCCACTTGGCTAGGTCATGATTCCCAGTATTGTATATTTTGTCATTTGATGTGATTTCCCTGTATGTTGTAAATTCTATCACTATGATGTGGTAAGATGGATTAGCGGCCAGTAGATTGATGAAATCTACAAGATTAGATAGTGTCTTAAGCCAATCTCTTTTGAGATATTAAAGAGAGAAGCAAGCAGAGAGACATGGGGACCTCATACCACCAAGAAAGCAGTGCTGGGAGCAGAGCACGCCCCTTGGACCTGAGGTTCCTGCGCTGAGATCCTCCCAGACCAAGGGAAGACTGATGACAAGGACTTTCCTTCAGAGCTGACAGAGAGAGAAAGTTTTCACCTAGAATCTGCGCCCTGAATTTGGACTTGTAGCCTACTAGACTGTGAGAGAATAAACTTCTCTTTGTTAAAGCCATCCACTTGTGGTATTTCTGTTATAGCAGCACTAGATGACTAAGACAGCTCCTGATTGATATTTTCACTATATTAAAAATTCTAAAATTACTGTCATCCTATTCTGATATAGGATAGGATGTTGTATATGGAACATGTTGGACATAGAAAAATACTGGATATAGAAAAATATTCTTAGTTATGAGAAAAGCAAGATATAAAAATGTACAATAATATAAATTACTTTCTCAAAACAAAGACCACAACTCTCTATTTGTTTGTGATTATATGAGCATAAAGAAAAAGTGAAATTACAGAAAGTTTTTTGCATGGTTTACCTTGTTGGGTAGGAGGTGTTGGTGGAAAATGACATGTGTGGAGGGGTGAAGGGAGAAAAGACACGGAAAGTAAGGAGGTATGGGAACAAGAAAAATTTTCCTAACCCAAAAAAGTATTACGATATGATTACATTTACGCATATGCATACAATTGGGTGTTTACAAGTAAATAAATGTTTAAAAAGAAAGCATTGTCATAGTCATCATGGTAAATATTTAAAAATTTCAATGGACTTTTCTATATTCATTTTATGTTTCTTAATATATATAAAGAATGGGGCAGTATTATAAGCTTCTTGTCTTTCAGGTCTTAGTGTAGCTCTGCAAATTGCTGTTGGATGGAATTGGAGGCCATGAAATATGAAGTCATGGCAGAACAATAAATGGAGATGTGGAGATGTTCTTTAAGCCGTTGATATAAGGCACAGGTCTATGTGTTCAGTGGCAGCCAGAGAAAGAGACTGGGACATTTCGACTTTATCTGACGGAGCTCATTTTTCCATGGAACATGTATTAATGTTTCTGAGAGAGAGAGAAGAGGAGAAAAAGGGAGAGGAGTAGAAAAGGGAGATGATGATGAAGAGAACAACCGAGACAGTAAGGAAGAAGAGAAGGAGAAGGAGGCGGAAGGGGAGAAGAAGAAAGAGAAAGATAGGAAACAGGATGAGGGAGAGAGGGAAGGAGAGAGGAGAGAAGAAGGAAGAAGGGAGAGAGGAGGAGAGAGGAGAGAGGAAGGAAGAAAGGAGAGAGGAGGAGAGAGGGAGGGAGAGAGGACAGAGGAAGGAAGAAGGGAGAGAGGGAGGGAGAGAGAGAGGGAGGGAGAGAGGAGAGAGGAGGAGAGAGGAAGGAAGAAGGGAGAGAGGAGAGAGGAAGGAAGAAGGGAGAGGAGGAGAGAGGAAGGAAGAAGGGAGAGAGGGAGGGAGAGAGGAGAGAGGAAGGAAGAAAGGAGAGAGGAGGAGAGAGGGAGGGAGAGAGGAGAGAGGAAGGAAGAAAGGAGAGAGGAGGAGAGAGGAAAGAGGAAGGAAGAAGGGAGACAGGGAGGGAGAGAGGGAGGGAAAAGGGAGCAACAAGGAGAGCGGAGGAAACAAAGAAAAATTTCTTTCAGAAGAGGGATAACCCACATATTGGAGATAGGAACAATTTCTCAATCTGGATTCCACTATTAGTCCTCCTACCTTCCTTCAGTTTACATTGCAGAAAAACAACAATATCATTAAAGCGAGACAAGAAAGTGCAATTTAAATTTTAGGAAAGGATAAACATTCTTAAGTCAACAGACTGTGTGCATATTTTGAATTAATAATTTCAAAATAAAAATCATACATGTGACTTCTATTTTAATTGTTAATGAGGCAGAAACACGTCCATTGTTTGGAAAAAATTGTGTAAATGACACTGTTGATCCTCAGTATTTTCATATTTGGTAATATTTGTACAGAACTCATACTGCAGGAAGGAAATTTTACCAACATTTGCCATCCAACAAAGAACAAAGTGTTGGTGAAGGAAATAGTTTTGATTTGCATAAACCTGCAGAAGTAAAAGCCATCAAACTAAGTCATGTTCATATAGGTAGAACCTGAAAAATCACAGTGTACAGGGAGCTATTCTGGGTTGATCACCATCACCACCATCACCATCAAAATCATAGCTTAAGTCTAAAAATCACTGGATTTCACAGCAAAAAGAAAGCAATATACTACCCCCATTTCCTCTATTGAGAAAAAATTGAGTCCCGGAGAAGAAATAAAACCAGCACTTAATGAGTTCTTTCTTATACACCACACAATTATCCTGTAGCTTCATATATTGCCCCACCACAACCCTGTGAATAGCTCATGATTACTACCCCTTTTACAGATCAGGAAGCAGGTTAAAACTAGGTTAAGGAATTTACCGAAGATCACATAACCATGAAGTATGAGGATCCAGATTTGAACCCAGGGCAGTCTGACACTAAGAGCTCACTTAATTCTGCTAAATTGTACTCATTCTGTCATGTAGTCAGTGTTTGATTGTCATAGGATTGTTCCAGGCCAAAGGATCATGTAAGAACGTTTTCTCCCTGCCCCAGTCTATAATCTAAAACAATATTAACCGTACAAAAATGCCAAGGAGACTGCCATTTATTGTAAAATTCCATTATGCCAAGCACAGTACCAAGTGCTTTATCCACGATATATCATTTAAAGTTTACAGTAAACACAAGTGGTATGGACCCTTTAATGGATAAAGGAACTGAGGCTTAGAAATATAAAGTAGCTTTGTAAGGTCATAAAAGAATAAAGTAGTGAAACCAAGACTCTGAAGTTAATCTATAGTCCTAAACTAACTCTCTTTACTCCCAGTGAGAAGAAAATAGGTTGAAAATGTAGGGATAAGCACACTGGGATTAATGAGCCCTTTCACTTGAGAACTGAAGCTATAGAACACCACAATGTTATTGTTGTAGTTACTATTCTTAATCCTTTAAAGGGTGTCCTAATAACAGAGGATCTTTTGGTTTTCTGAGTATAAACAAAATCAACATTCTCGAGTATAATGGCCTTTCGGGGTGTGAAAGTTTCATGATAAATGCCTGTCTAAGAAAGAGGGAAAACTGATAGGGCCAGAGGGAAGACGGTGGAGAAGACCAGTGGGAAAACAGTGACAATGAAGAGATGCGCTGCTCTGGATCTGAAAGGAAAGACTTCAGAGAAGCTGTAAGTCTATTGAAAAAAAAACAACCAACCAGTTGCCTTCCAGTCAATTTCGACTCCTGGCAACCCCACGGGTGTCAGAGTAGAACTGTGTTGCATAGGGTTTTCAATAGTTGATTTTTGGAAGTAGATCACCAGGTTTTTCTTCTGAGGTACATTTAGGTGGACTCAAATCACCAACCTTTTGGTAAACAGCAAGTGCATTAAACATTTGCACCATCCAGGGGCTCCCATAGTCTTAAGGGGGCTTTTCAAATAAATACCTACAGAGAGTGTGCAACATAAACTCCTACCTCCACCTCCCCTAGGAATCCTTGTATTAACAGTGCTTCAATGCAAATGGATTATTTTGGTGAACTTGAAGAAGGGCTGAGAATGGCTTCAATTTGAGCAAGGGATTAAAACGGATGCTGTGTGTAAGTAGAGGTGACATATGAGTCACACCCCAGTAGAAATGGGGAGCCCTATTAATTACTTGCTGTCTCCTTATCTGTGGCCACTGTCACCTTTCCTGAAGTCCCCATGCCCTCTTGCTCTCACCATTCCCACCTCACTATGATATCTGCTATTAACCCTTGGCCATTGCAAACACCATTGAGCATCGTTGTCTTCATAAATAACCAACGAAGGGACAGAAGATGGAAAAGGACAGAGAAGTCACAACAACAGTGCTTTCCCTATGCAGAACTTGAGAGAGAAAAAGAAAGAGCAGAGCTGACAGGCAAGGAGTTGCCTCTCTGGCCCCTTGAGATTTATGTCCTCCTTGTGGTAACATATATCTGAAGTATTTTCCCTGGACAGAGGAAGACTTCTTTCACTCCTGAAATATCCAGGTTGGTTGTCCATGTCTTTCAAAAGTCCTACAATGCCTATACATTACTTACTGTCCTGCAGGTATACATGCAAGAGCTAAACTCAGCATGGTCTAATGTCAAAGAATTATCAGTTTACCTAAAGCTATTTGATTCCTTACAGTTATCTCGATGTGTACTTACCAGCTGTGTTACCTTGAGCAAGAAATTTATTTGTGCTTTGTTTTTCTCATGTGTAAAATCAGTTTAACAAAGGCACCAAGTAGGAATGTTATCAGGAATAAATGAGATACAGTGTAAAATACTTGACATGTTTCCTGATACACAGTAAGTACTCAGTAAAAGTATCTGTATTGAAGGATTGGTTTTCTTTTTTTTTCCCCAAGTCATCATGTACCAGTATTTCTGTATTGCTGTGCCTAGAAGTCATGGCAATGTCAAATTGTTTTTAGAAGTTTCAAAACGTGTGCTCCCAATTTCTGTACATATTTCATTGCAGACCAGTAACAATTTGTAGACCAGAACCTGTCTACGAACCATACTTTGAGTAGCATTTTAATACTAGTACCAGAACCAGTTGCCATCAAGTCAATTCTGACTCATGATGAATCCATGTGTGGCAGAGTAGGGCTGTGCTCCATAGGGTTTTCAATGGCTTATTTTTCAGAAGTAGATTGCCGGGCCTTTCTTCTGAGGTGACTCTGGGTGGACTCGAACCTCCAACCTCCCAGTTGGCAGTCAAGCACATGAACCATTTGTCAGGGACTCGTACTTTAATAGGACACTATTATTGCCTCATAAGACAGTAAAGTGAAAAAATGCATTAATGTCACCATTTCCTTTATTTGAAATCTTTGAAATTGTGTCCTTGGAGTAGGTGGGTCTGTAGTCTACATAAGCAAAATAAAACAGATAAATTCCAGTAATAAATGCATATTCAAGCAAAAAAAAAAAAAAATACATTTCCCCTTATCTGACTCTACAATTGAGGCAAAAGGAATTTTGGGGGGTCAGAATTATCAGAAATGATATATCAATTATGTATCAAGAATTAGGTATCTAAGTTTCCTCAACTTTATACATATCCATTTTACTTTAAAGTGTCAATTCCTCTATCAGGAAAAGGAAAATAGCTCAAGTACTCTACATGGCAGTGTAATGCTATAAAAAAAATCAGAAGAATACAGTAAATTACATCATTTATCAAAATAGTTGATAATAATGCTACACCAGACTTGTACTTGACACGGCCACGTAACTTATTGCCAGTCCCAAGCCATCAGAACATGCACAGAAGGGTATTTTCAAAAGCACTTACCATTTATTCAAAGTGTTTTGAAGTATGAGAAGAGCTAAATTCCTAGGCAGTCAGTACATACTTCAAGCCAAATACACTTAAAATCACAAAGGAATAGTTGTAACTACTAAAAGAAAAATAATAGTCAATAATTAATTCTACTATTATTTTTTATGTACACTAGTACAAAAGTAATATTTGGAGTCCATAATATTGCGTATAAATTACTACTCATAATGAAAATGTAGTCAGTAGATTTTTATTAGTTCTGATTTACTATTCCTTAGAAAATAAAATCACCAACCAAGTAAATACCTATTGTGGTTTGAAAATTTAAAATAAAAAATTGACTTCAAAAAAATTAAGAAATATAACATACATCTTCTTAAGAAGTGCTTCGACTCATGAAGTGCAAACTAGTTATTTTCCTGGTAATAACTGACATACATTACTTTATGTGTAATGTGTTAAATAATCTTGGAAGAATTAAGTTAAAAACGTTTAAAATATTACCTAGTCAAATCTCCAACTCTATTAGTCAGTTTTCTTGATGAACAAAAATCCTCCTATCTCTGTGCTAGGGAGATCAAAATCACAATGCAACACCACTACACACTTACTACAAAAAAACTAAAACCAAACCCATTGCCATCGAGTCAATGCCAACACATAGCGACCCTATAGGACAAAGCAGAACTCCCTCATAGGGTTTCCAAGGAGCGGCTGGTGGATTCAAACTGCTGACCTTTTGGTTAGCAGCCATAGCTCTTAACCACTGCGCCACCAGGGCTCCACACACCTACTAGAATGGCACAATTAAAGACAAACACGAAAACCAGACAAAGTGCTGGCAATCATCAGAAGCCACTAGAACCCTCATACATTTCTGGTGGGAATGAAAAATAGTACAAGCATTTTGGTGAACAGTTTGGCAGCTTCTTGTACACAGTCACTTAACATGTGATCCAGTAGTCCCAAGAGAAAGGAGAACCTATGTCAGTGTGGAGGTTGGTACTACCATGCATGGTTGTGACTGGGTAATAACTGTGGTTTGGAGCCAACACCAGTAATATCAAGAAGGTCTATAATGCTGAACATTACTGAAATGAGTATCTCAGCATTTTCAACTGCATTCAGTCAAAAAGCTATTACAAGCTGAAAATTAACAACAGGCATTCACAAAGACAGATATGTGAAGAACATGAAAGCCTGTGGCAATGCCACAATGAACTAAGACAGAATCAATGGTAGACGTTACTTTCTTTCTTTCTTTTTAAATAACTGAAGCAATGAAAGGGAAAATCCATGTTCCAGACTTTATCGTCTAAGGAATACATATTTCAGTGTGTATCAACACACTAAACAGATACATTTATTTAAGGGATAAATCTAACTTTTTCACCAGAATAATGTGAACTATATAGGTTCAAATTTACTTCATCAAAAATATATGGTACCAAACTGAATAATAATTGTTTTGAACATATCTGAACATCAACCACCCAAATGGATCTTCACAGTGCTAACTTTAGAGATTATGTATTTTTAGTGATATTCCCGTGCTAAAATCTTATTTCAGTTGTTTCTTTGGATTTACCCTCAGAGCTTCTTTATAATTCACATTAAAACATAATCTTTATATTTCTTACATTTACCAAAATTATTCAGATGGATCACACAAGTTAAAAGAAAACCCATATCAGACGGGGCACAAAACTTTACCATCTGGTTCTCATCCCAAAGATGAATGGCTACCTCGAAGTTCTAAGTTCATATCACCTGCCAAGAAAACTACTGTAAAAGGAAAAACAAAACGTTTGATAATTGCATTCTGGCTACCAGGGCCGGAACTAGGATAAGGCGAGTAGGCACCTTCCCTGGCACAAAATTTAAGGGAGGGCGGGCACCAACAAAGCTTCATAATCAAGATAAACAATATGCTTATGTAACATTTTAAAAAATACAGGCAAAAAAATCCATGATAAGCAAAATATTAAAATTTTAAATAACGACAGTATCCACTACTATGCTTATGTGACACTTCACTCGCCTGATTCCTTACTGGGAAAAAAGAAAACAAAAAATATAAAGGCTGACAAGGGAAAAATACATCATCTGATTACCGTACCTCCTGGAGCCAGATACTATGAACTCAACCCAAACTGTGAGAGAGAAGAAGAGATCCCAGAGGAAAAGACTGGGCTTGTCACCCAGATTTTACACAAAGTGGGAGTGTAACCTGACTCCTCCAACCCTCCTGGCTATACAGATGTGGTCATGTGAATGAGACAATTGAAATTTTACCAGCTTTTCTCCAATCTAGACAGCGCAGAATTTCAGCCTCTTGTAAGCATCCCTCAAGGATAGTTCCTGTGTAGTCAGGAATAGCCACCATCCTTGGAGGCTCTCTTGCACATTTTTAATTAATTATTTTATTTTATTGTGATGAAATATATATAACAAAAAGTTTGCCATTTTAACTATTTTTAAGTGTACAATCCAGTGGCATTAATTACACTCACCATGTTGTACTACCATCACCACTACCCATTTTCAAAGGTTTTACATTGCCCCCAAAATTAACTCCTCAATAATTCCCTTCATCAATAATTCCCAATTCCTCCTCCCTTCACTCCCTAGTAACCACTAACAACCTTTTGTCTCTATGCATTAGCCTATTCTAGCTATTTCATATGAGTGGGATCATACAATGTTCATCCTTTTGTGTATGGCTTATTTCACTCAGTATAATCATGCAAACATCTTAATTGTAACATAATCTGCATATATTCAGAGTTAGGGCTGGAGAAATTTAGATTACACCACATTCAAATACAAAATTCTACTGCAACGTATGGTGATCTGCCTCTCACACCTCCCATACATGCTTTGAGGTGGCATGGGGGCTAGACAAGGACAGCTTTCTTGACCTAGTAGCTGCTTTTAAACTCTCCTCAAGGCAGCTGTAAAATAAGAACTGTTCATTCCAGAAAATATAGGGCTATAAATCACATAATTGCTACACTCTGGCTGCCCAACTCTTAGACATGCATTCTGTGCTGAGTCAATTTTGGTATTTCTTCATCTGCAGAAAAGAATGATGGTGCCTTCACAGAGGGATTTGGGTTGGGTGGCTCCAAGATCTCAGTTGAAACCTCTCTGCGTTTCTCATTTAGTGTCCTTCCTGCTGAGATGGACTTTCTCTGTTAGGGTTAATGGAGGAGCTAACTTACCTCAGAGGGGTATCGAAAGGAGCAGTCAGCATGATTAACACAGAGCCAGGCAAGGCACTTCGTAAAGGAAAACCAGTTCTCCTCTTGTCAAGTGCAGAATCAAGGACATCATTTCAAATAATTCAGCCCCTTTCACCTCAATTACACACATAATCAGCTGAATTATTTGTGTCATTTTTAAAGGAGCATTCTGAGCTCGCACATGGCTGGTTTTATAACCACAAAACCCTAGGAATTTGAAAAGGTCTCTGCTTTCCCTCCACTTCCTGATGGAATTGCACTGAAATTCTCTATTATTGACCCTCCTATCCACACAAGCCTGGGGATGGAGAGTCTCATTCCCAGGCGGGAGTTTAAGCTCAGTCTCTGAGCCTCTCTTCCTCCCAGCCACATGAGTTTCCTAGCCCCAGGCTCTCTTGCAGTTTGCTCTCCCTTGGTGAGAGCCACCACCTACACCAAGGTAATTTTGTGTTTCCTTTTTTAATACGTAGACATCCTCAAGCCTCTCCTATCTTATCTGTTCATTCATTCAACAAAGAATTACTGAGTGTCCACGATATGCCAGGCACTGTTTAAGAAGTTTACAGCAGTAAACAAGGCTCTGTTTGCATGGACTTTACATTTTTAAAAAACAGGCATAATTTATCTCTTCACTTCTCTTGACTTCTATGGCCTTCTCTTCAGAGACGAATGTTTTAGGCAAATAGTGCATAGTAACACCCTCATTTCTCTTTCACCCCGTAGTCCACTACATTCTGGCTTTAATTTCCATAACCCCATCATGCCACCAAAACTGGTCACACATTTTTTGCTTCAATCCAGTAGCTGTTTTAGCGTTTCTATATTATTTTTCCTGTTGCTTGCTCTTGGCCTCTCTGCAGCACTTGCTAGTGTTGGCCATTCCATCATTTCGAGACCTCCTCTGCCATCATTCTCAAACTCCAAAAATGGCACCAACCACAGGCCAGAAATATGGGCATCATCCTGTGCATCTCCATCTCAATCACTTTCATGTTACTATGCTCCACCTTCTTAATATCTCTTGACTCTATCCTTTTCTCCATACCCAGTGCCCTTGCCTGAGTCCAGGCTATATTCATTTCCCATCCAGATTACTACAACAAACTCTGTTTTGTCTCTTTTCCTGGAAGAGGATAGGATTTAGACTTATATGAACCCATGAGAGCTGACAACAGTTGGTAGAAATGTAATGCTTATGCACCTTGTGTCTCAGGCCCCCAGCCAGCTGGTTGGCCACCTCCAAAGGCAGACCCAACAAACTTCACCCCCTGACAGGTAGAAATCCACAGAGAACACTATTTCTTGATCAAAGCCAAGTTCTCAGGACACCAAATCCAGGTGGAAGGACAACCTTATTCCCTTTTATAAGTGACCCACAGCAAAGGCTGTCCAAGTGGATACCAATCCTATGAAAACTGCAAACTTACCAGTTTGTGAAGCCAGCTCAAACAAATAAGACTTATAGGGCCTATGCTTGTGTTCCACTCTATGATTCTCCTTCTTATGACAAACAACACTTTTAAGCAGTACAACACAAAAGACAGCAAATAAAGATGAAAAGGAATTGCCTGATTCTACCAAGGATGCAAAACAAGTAGAAACCAATAGTAAAACCCAGGTACCAAACTGAAATAAATAGCTGAAGAACTCAACCGAAAGAGAGAGTTCTGACTTGGTGCTGACTTACCACATCAACCCTGACTCGACAAACCGCAAGCAGCAAGGCACAAGGGGCCTCTGTGGGTACGGCGCCTGGTCGAAGGCCGAGGTCTTCAGTGATGCGCAGTGCAGACCATATCTTAGTGCAACCTCCCAATTAACTGTGGAAGTAGACAAAGAACACCCAAATAAGAGCAAACAAAGGCAATTTATTCAGAGTTTGCTATAGCACAGGAATCAGCCACCTTCATTTCCAATTGGCAGAGACTCAAAAGCAGGAAGGAGAGTGGGAAAACTTTATAGTGGAAAAAAAGGGAGGGCTTCAGGTATGTCCTGATAGGAGGCTGTTGGCGTGAGGAAGCTACAGGCAGGCTTATAGAAGCAGGGCATCTTGTGATTGGCTAAGGGAGCGGATCTGGCTTTCTCTAGCAGGTCTTAAGTTGGAAGCATGGACAAAAATAAAGGAAACCACCAATTATTAATCAAGTCCTGCCCAATTTGGGCCCATTGTTACAGGGCTTGTTCTTTGACTTCCTGGACTGGTACCTGCAGACAGTGGTTTGGCTTCCTGGGATGGATGCTGTAGACTTCTATTGTTATATATATATATAGTCTGGCTGTTGTCATTTGTTCATTCAGTTTCTCAGCTTGAATTATCCTGATAATTAAGTAATTTATTTACTCATCTATACACTAAGACAAAAATTGATATAATATTCTCTATAACGATAGGTAGTAGATAGATAGCTTGACTACAAATAATGTACATGCATA
The DNA here is from genome assembly GCF_000243295.1 of Trichechus manatus latirostris. Lineage (NCBI taxonomy): Eukaryota > Metazoa > Chordata > Mammalia > Sirenia > Trichechidae > Trichechus > Trichechus manatus. The sequence continues at coordinate 6,316,178 of NW_004444072.1, read as the reverse complement.
CATTATAATGAAAAAAATTGTAAGACGTTAAGATTGTTAAAAGATAATTTTTATAATAATCATGACTGTCATATAAACGGAAACCCTGGTGGCGTAGTGGTTAAGAGTTAACCAAAAGGTTGACAATTTGAACCCAGGAAGTGTTCCCTGGAAACTCTACCGGGCAGTTCTACTCTGTCCTATAGGGTCGCTATGAGTCGGAATCGACTCGACAGCAATAGGTTTGGTGTTTTTTTGGTCATATAAATATGAATTATCACATGGCAAAGATTTTATTTAACTCAATAATTAATGAGTGACTCAGGAAGATGCTACAACTGGTCCAAAGGAGAACTCAAAGAATGTACATATATGGACAAACAGGAATTCTTACATGAATTGACAAATAAATGCAAAATTGGTCAATATCCACAGAATAATAATCAATTGCATTTGTCTGGAAACCATTCATTTACATTTCAATGAACAAGCATCATTTGCATAATTATCAAATTTCTAAGACTTTACCAGATCTCAGTAATCATTTTTATTAATTTCAACAACTTTCACAATTATTCCTGATAAGATCTTTGTTCCATTTTGTTAAATAATGAGACTAAGAAGTGCCCACCCATCAAGCTTTGCACACAAACAAGGTGCCCTTATCTGATTCACTCTCTTTTTTCCAAAGCTGATCAAACTTTATTCTTGCTATGAGCATAATTTCAGAAACTATAAGAAAAATTGTCCTTATTCAATATTTAAAAGAACTTCCCCCATCTGCTGACTGATATCTGAATTTCTTACACAGGGAATTTTTAAAGAAGCACTATCAAAATAAAATATAAAAAAGCTGAGTTTATTAACTTTCCAGGCAAGAAAGCACATTAAAAAAAAACCCACTGCCATCGAGTTGATTCTGACTCATAGCGACCCCATATGGTTTCCAAGGCCATAAATCTTTATGGAAGCAGACTGCTACATCTTTCTCCCTCAAAGCCACTGGTGGTTTTCTAACCACTGGCCTTTTTGTTAGCAGTCAATGTCTCTAACCACTGCACCACCAGGGCTCCTTAAGAAAGCACATACCAACGTCAAAATTCACTGAGTAGTTCACTTAGAAGAAGGGTGAGGACTTAAGGGTTTCAGGAAAAGTAGATTTGAAAACTAGCAATTTGGACAGTATGGAATGAGTTCTTAGGTTCTGTATATAATTGGTTAAAACAAAACCCATTGCTCATTGCTCAAAAATGAATTTCCAATTAGATTCAATAGGGGTCTCGTGTACTGGAGTCATTTAAATTGTATGATTCTTTACCATCTTTAGCTGCTTAGAAAAATCGTAGTGAAACACAGTATTCAGTTTTGAGATCTCCTAGGCAAGTGTTGCTTTAAGTATAAAATTTTCATTTCCACAATGTAGCCTCTGAGACCAGGGGTCAGCAAACTATGGCCATGGGCTAAATCTATGGTCCTCTTTCATATACCTACGCTCTAAGAATGATTTTCACATTTTTAAAGGGTTATAAAGAAAAAACAACAATAAAACACAAAGAATATGCCACAGAGACCACATGTGGCCATCAGAGCCTAAAATATTTATCACCTAGTCCTTTACAGGAGAAGTTTGTTGACCCCTGTCTTAGACCAGAATATGAGATACTATTTGTATCATAAATAAATCTGAAAAAAAAAAAATGGCCTGAACTTTACAGTGAGCTACTAACACAATAGCCTTTTCTGAATAATAATGGGTGGAAGAGGGAAATAGCAGCAAGGCACTGACTTCATAGAAAGATTAATTAAAAAAAAAAATCATAGTGGGGGTATCAAACAAGGAAATTGGGGTTGGCAAGACAAATATTATAACCGGTCTCGCTGGTATATTTTGTTGTTGTTAGGTGCTGTGGAGTCCGTTCTGACTCATAGTGACCCTACAGGACAGAGTAAAACAGCCCCATAGGGTTTGCAAGGAGCAGCGGGTGGATTTGAACTGCTGATCATTTCATCAGCAGTAGAGCTCTTAACCACTATGCCACCAGGGCTCCACCAGGGCTCCAGCAGGTGTACAGCAGGGGGAAAAAAGGCATAAAAGGAAACTGAAGGTGAGTCAACCCATTATGCAAGTATTGCCTCTGTCACATCTCCCTGAGAACTATGCACGGCACGTGCTCATTTGTGAACGCACGAGAGAAATCAGTGAGAATAAAAACCAAATTACTCTCTAAGAAGTATTAAAAGGTATTGAATTTAAAAAAAAAAAAAGAGTAAGAGGACAAATTTAAGCATAGAGTGGAATTTCTAGTGGGCAATCTTGCAACATGGATCAAAATTTAAAATATATATGCCCTTTGATCTAGCAGTTTTAGAAAATTTATTCTTAAAGATATAATCAGATAGGTGCCCAAAAATATATGAATAAGGAGGCTTATTGAGATAATGTGTATATTAGTGAAAAAAGGGCGAAAAAGTAATCAATGGGAAATTTGGTTACATGAATTATGGCTGTCATATAAAGAACACACTGAAACCATTAAAATGACAAGGTATTTATGTTTTGACATGGAAAGATAGACATATGCTTTGTTATTAAGTGAGAAAGCAGGTAATAAGCCAACATGTTTAGTGTGAGGTCAATTCTTTACAATTAAAAGGAGTGAATTTTAACTTTATATTTCTTATATTTCTGTATTACTTGAATTTTTTACAATGCGTATGTACTACCTTTTTTTAATAAGTAAAAATATTTCTTTTTTGTACCATTATTCACAGTCCTCTACAACCCAACTCAAGCTGAGCTTTGTAGACTTTCCCCTACTGCTCTACTACTTTACTTTCACTCCAGTCGATCTAGTTTAACAATTTCTAAAGGATGCTGTTTAACGTTGTGCCCTTGGTATTTTGCTCAAGATTTTCCCAGTTGGGTATATCCCCTGTCCCCGCCTTGCCACTCTCCCCTCTGCTCATCTTTTAAGATGCAACTCTAATCCCTCCTGGAAGCCTCCTCTGATCACTCTATCTGGAAATGATCATCCATGCCTTTAAACTTCTATGGTACTACTGGTCTATCCTTGGCTTTCTTAACCTGAAGTCCGTATCCCTCATAGAAGGGATTCCCTAAGTTCGTGAACCTTGGGAAACAGTAAGGAAACTGAGGTATATTCCTGTGGACATTGCTTTATATAGAGTTCATACCTTCCAGCAGATTTTCAACAGAGCACAAACATTATTAAGTCATTCGTCAATATATCTTTTACTTAGCAATGCATCATGTTCAGCTTTATAAAATTTCTCCAATTATTGTCTCAAAATATTATTTAAATCTTACTTTATTACTTAACGTTACACATATCTATCTTTCCTCTCCCTAAACATATTGCAAGAAAATCTGACAATAGGGACCAATATCTACACTGTTTTTGTTTTGTTTTTTTAATCCCTGATTAAAACTTGCACAATTCAAAGCACAAAGTAGGAATTCAGTAACTCTATGTTGATTTCATGAGTTTGTGTATCTACAAGAATAAGGACATGTATGTGTGGTCAATCATGAAAATTAACAGGACCTAAAGCTTGAAAAATAAAATCTGTGAGAGAAACAATCAAAATAGAAGCTTTGCCCTCAGTTCTGAGATAGCAGTTCTTCGAGGTCTTGCACCCATTGATAATCGGGAGACTCGCCATCAGGACAAAGGACCATATAAAAATACCTGGTTAGGATCTGGCAGATATGTAAACTTTCTCACATGATGATACATTTTTAGAATACTGCTGAAATTTTCTGGAGGTAATATTCCCACAAACAGGTCAATACAGAGCCAGATAAAAGGAAAACCCATTCAAGATGTAACATAGGTTTTTATAAGAATTTTTTATTCATAAATTAAGCACACAGTTAAGCAGCCTTTAATGGAAAGTAAAAACGTAGTTGTTTGACACATTAATAATAATAATGGAAAGTTATTCTATCTTGAATGATGAGAGAGCAGAATTTTTTACTCCCTGTTAAACATTCTGAGTTATATGACATTGGGCAAATCATTTGGTGTCCTTGAATTTCATTTCTCATTTGTAATAGGAGAGAGGTTGAGATAGATCTATACTTCTGTGTCATAAGATAAACATATTCTCCTCAGGCTGGATTGTTGGGAAGGGATAAACACAAAATCATAAGTTAAAAATGGTCACATATTGTTGAAGCAGAAGATGTATGTTATGGATTGAATTGTGTCCACCAAAAATATCTGTCAACTTGGCTAGGTCATGATTCCCAGTATTGTGTGATTGTCTAGCATTTTGTCTTCTGATGTGATTTCCCTATGTGTTATAAATTCTATCACTGTGATGTTGATGAGATGGATTAGCACCAGTTATACTGACGAGATCTACAAGATTGGATAGTGTCTTAAGCCAATCTCTTTTGAGATATAGAAGAGAGAAGAAAGAAGAGAACAGAGAGACATGGGAACCTCATACCACCAAGAAAGCAGCACTGGGGTCCCTGTGCCTGAGAAGATCCTTAACCAGAGGAAGACTGATGACAAGCACCTTCCTCCAGAGCCAACAGAGAGAGAAAGCCTTCCCCTGGAGCTGATGCCCTGAATTTGGACTTGTAGCCTCCTAGACTGTGAGAGAATAAATTTCTCTTTGTTAAAGCCATCCACTTGTGGTATTTCTGTTATATCAGCACTGGATAACTAAGATAATTTACTAAAGATTTAAGGGGAACAAGACATTTTAAGTTTTTTATTTTTTTTAATTAAAAGTAATATAACAAGGAGAAAAAAGGGAGTGGATTCTTTACGAAATTCTTTTATAATAAAACAATTTTTTTAAGGAACCACTTTGAAGGAAATACTTGTTATAAAGAGGTATCTAGAGAAATGGCTTGAATTTGGGGGGGTTAGACAGAGATAGCTAAATCATTCTGGGTAAGAAATTAACAAACATTTGTGACATATTCAGAGAAAATGGAGTATAAAGGGGGAAAAAGTGAGTGAGTGAGGGAATGAGGGAGTAAGGCAGTGAGGGAGGGAGTGATGGAATAAGCAATATGAGGACAAGAGAGGAGCCTACTGATAAACGTTACCCAGGCAGAAGAGAATGGTGCAGGGACCACAGAAACACTTCTAAGAACAAGGATGACTAGCAATTACTTTTAAGTTTTTTTGCTGTGTGGTGCTGTGATAGAAACTCTTCGCCACTCCAACATTTTAACATTTAGCATTTAGCATTTGGAAACCCTGGTGGCATAGTGGTTAAGAGCTACGGCTGCTAACAAAAAGGTTGGCAGTTCGAATCCACCAGGTGCTCCTTGGAAACCTTATGGGACAGTTCTACTCTGTCCTATAGGGTCGCTACGAGTTGGAATCAACTAGACAACAATGGTTTTTCTTTTTTTAATTATTTAGCATTTAGTATTCCTATGAATATGTTGTATGAGTTGCATTATGAGAAAATGTGGGAAGGGAACTGTTCCACCTCTTGCTCTGCAAGAGACAGTGGGAAGACAATAGTTAAAAAAGGTATGACCTGAGTGAGGCTGAAAATTCAGTGGAAACAAGAAACCAGAGAGAAAAAGAGGTAATCAATAGAACATAAAACCAAAAACCCAGTTGCCATCTAGTCAATTCTGACTCATGGCAACCCCATGTGCGTCGGAGTAGAATTGTTCTCCATAATGCTGATTTTTCTGAAGTAGACCACCAGGGCTTTCTTCTCAGGTAATTCTCAGTAGACTTGAACCACAAGCTTTTGGTTAACAGATAAGCACCTTAACCATCTGTACCACCCAGGGACTCTAAGAGTACATAAGCCCCAAGGAATTTCCAAATATCTTGATAAAAGCATTAGAGTTCCCATAGGACATGAGATGGGGGTGCTAGGCCAATTTAATTTGTGCAGACAAGGTAGCTAAGCTGAGTTGAAATCTTGGTTCAATGAACATGGGTATATTATGGATGAATATCCAAAGCTTTATGAGCTCTGATAATTGTTTTATTTGTTTCAGGCTCTATCCTCAGACCCCAGGATGTCTATACTCAACCTCCTTTAACACTGGAGGGATTTTGAGAAATATTGGACTAGGTGATATCAAATCATTTTTTTTACTCATTTTACAAAACATAACGCAACTATTAAGAAAAAATGGTACATTGCTTGACAAAGCAGTTGCAGGGAAAAGTAATACATACAAATTGTAATTTATTTTCTGTAAGAATATGTTTACCTGATGCCAATGTAGAGGCTAGAATTCATTCTTCTAGAGAAAACCCATAGCATAATTAGTCACATTTTCACCAAGCTGATTGGAGGCTTAACTCAAAGCTCCCTGCAAAGAAATGTTGCCTCAGCAGTGTCATTGTGACATGGATTTGTACGGTGGAAAACCAGCTCCTCAGATCCAATTCCAGGGGTACTTTCTGAAATTATCAATAATTCAGTACCTTTAAACCATTCACCTGCATTAGTGTCAGGTTGCAAATCTGTCCAGGCAGACATATCAATTAAATATAGCAACGATGACAGCAGTTGCAAATCGGAGAAAGCTAAATTACCTGCCAAGTCCTCCCACACTTAGAAAAACATTTAACAGACAGCTGATCAACTCATTCTCACGAAATCATTTACCCAGCTTCGCCGAGTTCTCTCAGAAGTAATTTCCATTACTTTAATAAGCAACGTATATAACTTGCTAATGGGAATGTGTCAGAATATGTCTTCACAGAGTCATTATGTGAAACGTCATAGGTATGGGGTGATATCAAGATCTCCAAAATACACCTGGTTCCATCTTTTAAAAAATCACATAATGTTGTCTAGTGGAGGATCTTCCTGAATTTGTTATTTTTCCATCCCACATTAACCCCTGGGACTATCCAAGGGTTAAATAAAAACCCTTGTTTATGCCACCAAATGAACCAGAACCATATTTTAGTTATTTCTACAACTTCTTTAATAAAAAGATTATTCTAAGTATTGTTTTAGTGAAATATTGAGTTAAGAAAATATACATGCTTCATTTTCCCATCTTTGGGTACTCTTGCTGGCTTTTGCATGCCTGCATTGACTTGGTCACCATTTAATCACTTTCATATTATGGGTCAGCTAAAATTAATAAAGAATTTACCAGATTATTTGCAGAAAGTTGACAAAATGAGGACTTGGGGGCAGATGTTAGAGTGAAACTGTTTCAAAACAGCAAAAACAGAACAAGCAGGTAGGCTATTCCATCTTAGCATAGGAAGCAAAGTCAGGAATCACAGAGCCTTTCTTGGAAGCTGTTATGATAGCGAACTTTAACGTGGACAAGGGAAATAGACATCACTGTTTATAATATGGAGCCCTGGTGGTGGAGTGGTTAAGAGCTCAGCTGCTTACTAAAAGGCTGGCAGTTCAAATTCACCAGCCATTCCTTGGAAACCCTAGGGGGCAGTTCTACTCTGTCCTATAGGGTTGCTATGAGCTGGATGACTTGACCGGGCACTGGGTTTGGTTTTTGGTTCATAATATGAAAGGGTTCACCCATCTGTAGTTGCCACCATTTAGGCTCTGTCTTAGTCATCTAGTGCTGCTATAACAGAAATACCACAAGTGGATGTCGTTAACAAAGAGAAGTTTATTTTCTCATAGTAAAATATGCTAAGAGTCAAAATTCAGGGCATCAGTTCCAGCGGAAGCCTCTCTCTCTGTCAGCCTTCTCATCAATCTTCCCTCGGACTAGGAGCTTCTCCGCGCAGGGACCCTGGGTCCAAAGGCCATGCTCTGCTCCTGGCACTGCTTTCTTGGTGGTATGAGGTACTCCCCCTCTCTGCTTGCTTCCCTTCCTTTTTATCTTTTGAGAGACAAAAGGCGGTGCAGGCCACACTCCCGGGAAACTCCCTTTACATTGGATCAGGGATGTGACTTGGGTAACAGAGTTACAATCCCACCCTAATCCTCTTTAACATAAAATTACAATCACAAAATGGAGGACAACCACACAATACAGGGAATCATGGCCTAACCATGTTGACACACATTTTGGGAGGACACAATTCAATCCATGACAGGCTCCAATTCATAGCAGCTATTAAAAATTTTAGTCAATCGTGGGGCTATCTGGATTATAGTATATAGTCATTAAAGGTTTATTGATTGGCCAGATTTATGACCAGACAACCTCAAAGAATATGAATCACCCTCAGCCCCTTAAGACTTCCCTAACCCCCTTTACCCTTTCACCTCTTAGATGTAGAAAAACTGACTTTAGTTCTTCTAAAGAATGCAACCTAGAAATTCTGTTCAACCTGACCCTGCTACTGACAAATGTCCTAACTCCTGAACATTTGCCTAACATTAAAACCGATGCCTGCTACACCTCCCACTTAAAAAAAATAACAATATTGTTGTCATCTTTGGGAAAACACTGGAATATTATAGTTCCCACATACGTGATGGCAGACTTCCCTGACTGGAATTAAACATTTGCTAAAGAATTGCAGGTGTCTTTAAAATAATCAGGTTAGTCCCAAATGCAAGAAGAAAGAAAACAAATAATCTGGTAATCAATACACCATCAGCATCATTAACTCTAATCTCCAGAGTCTATTCTTTTTAGATGGGAGAGGAAAATAAGAAAATCTCAAAGCTGTACTATTATGACAGTCAATTACATTTTGATAGAACAGTTTCATGCTTCCATCTGTAATTAAAGTCAGCAGCCTTATAAATTAAATTCCTATGAAGGAGAAATTGAATGGGAGTAGAGGGAGCACTTGGTTGTTTCCAGGATAAAAGCAGAGAAATAAATTGTGTATAAGATAAACTATCTCTGAACAGCACAAGTTATTGATCTACTTACCAAGCATATTGGGATAAGAACTCATGCATAACATCATATGCATGTAAGAACTATTTTATTCACAGACTGGACAATGGTTCACTTTCACTCATTCTAATTCAAAATTGGCTCCAAAGAATATATCCCTTTACTGGAAAATTTTCAATGTTACATGATAATCTGTGGAAAAAAAAAAAAAAAAGCATGAAACTTCTGAAAGCCATAAAGTCACATTGCCCACTGTGGTAAGTTAGATTTAAATCTTACTGCTTGTTCTGAGGGTAGAGTGACTTTCATGCCCTTTGATTCAGGGCTTAGTTATGTGATTTGCTTGGCTTAATGGGATACATGATGCAAGCAGAGGTGGTCTTGCTTTCTTGTGGGTCTATCATCATCTTGAGAAGAACATGCCCAAGCTAGCCTTCTGTTCCCAGATAGAAAATGGGAGAAAAGTAGAACAGAACCAACCCAAGCCAAGTCCAGCCCTAGATCAGCTACAGACTCAAGCTGGCTATAGATATACAAAGTGAACCCAACAGAGACCAGCAGAACCATCCCACTGAGTTGAGCCTAAATCAGCTGGTCATCAGACCTGCAAATGCATGAACAATGAAAGTTTATTGTTATATGTATGATACGGTATTTTTGTGGCAATAGCTAACTAATACACCTATCAAATAAAGCCTAAAGAATTTAATTAACCTCTGTGATCTCCCACAGGTTGTCTTTGCTTCATTATCTAGTCATTCATTCACTCAACCAACAAGTATTTACTGAATATCTACTACACGCCAGTTACTATTCTGGCACCAGGGATATAGTGTCTAACAAAAATTCATACTCTTATGGAGCTTACATTCTAGAAAACAGAGAAAGAAAGAAAGAAATGTACAACGCAATAGATAGTGATAGCTTCAATGAAGAGCAAAGTCAAGTAAAAGTAGACAGTGATAGTGGTAATAGGGTGGTCAGGGAATAACTCTTTGATAAGGTGACAGTTAAGCAGACATCTGAATTAAGGGAAGAAGCCAGCTATGGGTATATGTCAGGGAAAATAATTTCAACAGTCAGAGGGAAGAGAAAATGCAAACACCCTGGGGAGAACATACTAAATATATTTCAGTAACAGCCTGGAGGCTAGAATTCTGAAACGCAGTAAGAAAGGGAGAGGATGGAAGGACATAGTGTCAGGGGGAGGCAGCAGGATGCTAGACTATGAAAGTCAGTCTTTTACTCTGAGATTGAAAATATATAACTCATTGATTTCTCTCTTTCTACCTACTTACCTAATCATCCATCTACCTGCCTGTCTACCTATTTATCTACCCAGTTATCTATCTATGTAATCATTCATCCACCTATCTGTCCATCTATCTATATATGCATCTACTTATCTGTCCAATACACCTATCGTCTATTTATCATCCATCAATATCTTTTCTATTATTTATCCTTCTATCTATCACAGTCCGACCTGTGTTATAAATATTGTTGTCTATGTCACTGCTTCCCTACTGGATTTTGATTTTTTTTTAATTTTATTGTTGTTGTTTAAGTGAAAGTTTACAAATCATGTTAGTCTCTCATATAAAAATTGTTACGTGACCCTAACTGCCCTCCCTATACTGTGACAGCACACTCCTCCTTTCCACCTGATTTCCCATGTCCATTCAGCCAGCTCCTGACCCTCTCTGCCTTCTCATCTCACCTCCAGACAGGAGCTGCCCATTTAGTCTCAAGTATCTACTTGAGCTAAGAAGCACACTCTTCACGAGTATTGGATTTTGAAATTTTTGATGGGAGGAGTTGTGTCTTACTCATGTCTTTATTCCACACAGTGCCTGCAACATTGTGAGCTCACAATAAATAATAGTCAGGTAAGTAGAGGAATTAATAAGTGCACAAACACATGGATATTAAGTAGCATAAGAATCTCTTTTCTTGTATTTTTAATATCAGAATGCAATAATTATTCCTTTGGTAGTATGGCTCTTGGGATCAAAGGCTACACACTATATGACACTGGTATAAGAGGTATTCCCTGACCACTCTATTACCACTAGCACTATCTCTACTTTTACTTAGCTTTGTTCTTCACTGAAGCTATCACTCTGTTGTGTTATACATTTTTTTACTGCTTTCTCTGTTTTCTAGAATGTAAGCTCCATAAGAGTGTGAACTTTAGTTAGAAGCAAAGGATTATTTCTTTTATTGTTAGCCTGAGGCTCTCCTTAGGAAAATCATCACCAACATATGTGATGGCAGACTAGCATGGATATGTATGAATAATTAGGGCACTTCTGTCTCTACTTTCTTATACATTCTCCTTAACCTTAGAGGCTAGCAGTTTTTACCTATAGCAGTACAAATGCTAGAGAGGGCAGATTTTCTTCTTTGACTATATGTCTAAACAATATAAATAATAAGCTCAATGCTGGTTTACATCTGCATGGTAGCCAGCTGCATTTCTAAATAGTTAGCTCTGTTCTCACCCATGCTGAAAAACAGCTACCCTGAAGATTCATGCAGGGATTTGAGCTAGATGAGAGAAAATTCCACAAAATAGATTCCGTGGCTCAGGAGAAATCAATATGGTTTTATTTACTTTAAAGGAGGCAAGTCTCAGGCCCAGCGCAGTTACATGATGTGTAAAGAGGTTTTATTCTGAGTTTTATGAACTTCCTTTTGGAAAGCAGACATATGAGTTATTCAGATAGTCTAAGCTTATTGAGAACATCCAAAGACCCAAAGGTGCCTTCACTGATGTCTCATAAATAAAATAGATGTAAATTAGTTTGTTGCAGCCACAGTACAGGAGGAGGGGGGCAAAAGAGAGTGCAGATGAAACTGTCTTTCAGGATCCCACCCTACAATCCTGCAATATTGATAACCATTCTTTAAGAACATTCCTCCATCAACAAGCTGATTTGATCATACCAGGACTCCACTGCATAAGGTACAAATGGATTTCCTGTGATTTTGTTTTGTTTCCCTACAAAAATGATTCTAAAAACTTAGATGCCCTTCAAGATCTATTTTGGATGGTAAAATAGCACTGGAAAAAATAGTATTTGCCACAAATTCTGAAAAAGATGATCGGGCTTTTGATAACAGATATTGGGGCACACAGACAGGCTTTTCTAGTTTATCCCGAGCCTGTTTCAAAATCCAGGCTGTGAAGGCAGATAAGAGGGTATGGTTTTGTTTTTTTTTTTTAGACTTTCAACTTTGAAATGAGGTTATTTCATGCTTTTAAATCACAGAGAGAGAGCTTTGTAAGCAGTTCCCTCGCAGCAGCCCCTGCCAGATCTTCAGAGATTGAATTCCTTCCTCGCAGAAGAATGTCTTTGGAACAAAAGTGGGAGTTGATTTTTCTCAGTCAATTCTCCCTTTTAACAATCAGGATGCAGTGAGCTGCGTTTGATCAGGTTGAAATGGTGGGTGAAAATCTATACTGGCTGGATTTTATCAGATTTCCCAAGATGCTGTTCTCACTGGGCCCTTCACTTTTATGTTGGAGGGTCACCCAGGTTTCTTCATCACATCACTGTATTTCTTGGATAAGTTGATTGTTTTTCCTGCTGAAGCATACTCACCTCGGAAGATGAAAAGACTGTCGCCAAGTATTTTGATTACTTTTCTGTTTATGTTTTCATGTTGCAGCTTCCCTGGAGCATAAATTATTACTACAACAATCCACAGTATCATCACCATCAGTGTGTATCCAGGCCTCGGCATTCTTTCCGTACTTCTCTCGCAGGACAGTATACAAACGGGAAATGTATTTCAGGTATTGCAGTACCTTACCTTCATTTCAGCTAAGTGAGGTTTTGGGGGTTTGTTTGTTTCCAAAGCCCATTAGCTGTGCCTCTTAGAGTGCTTGTTTTATTTCTCCTTCCCACTTCCCTTCTGCTTTCTCACCCACCGAATATAAATTCTTTGAGAGTTGGTTCAATAGCATTAACACCCTTGACTCTTAATACATAGCTCTATGCCTGGAAAACTATCACCATTAATAAATTGGTAAATAAAAAGAAATAAACAATGATGGCATCATACATCTATACTCACGTTATGAGGCCAAAACTATTTTATTAATGAGTTTTCTTTGCCAGCAACAATTGTCCTTGCTGACTGAAGAAAAACCACCCTTTTCTTTTTCACTGTTTCCCTCAGACTGCCAACTGAACTTGCTTAACACTTCCAGGGTAATGGGAGCTTTCTTTTCTTTCTGATACTGATAATTAAAATCAGTGGTTCTCAATCCTGAGTATGCAGCAGAATCACCTGGCGGACTATAAAAACAGATAGTCTTACGTAGCTACTAGCTGCCTACCTCAACATTCATTCCTCCCCTTTTCTTTAGGAACAAAACTGATGTTTAGCTGAAATAGTTGCCAGAATTAAAAAAAAAGATTTCCTGGCCTCGTTTATAGCTAGCGGTGGCCATGTGACAAAATTCTGGTCAAGGACAATACTGTGGAAATACTGTGTAAGACTACCACAAAGACCCCCTAGGGGAGCACACTCAGCTGGGAGGGCCCCTTTCTGCACTTCTACCTTTCCTCCTTCATGCAGACTGTAGCGTGGATGCCACTGGCTAGGGCTCCAGCAGCCATCTTGAACAAAAAGCGACCAGAGCATGCAAGCCTTGTACTAGGACAATAGAAACCTGGATCCCTGATATTTCCAGGAAGCTGCCATAAGAGTCCTTGGTCCCTTTCCTCCAAACATTTTACACAAGAAAACGTATTTCTCTCCTGTTTAGTTACCCTGGTGGTGCCGTGGTTAGGCGTTCGGCCGCTAACCAAAAGGTCCGCAGTTCAAATCCACCAGCCACTCCTTGGAAATCCTATGGGGCAGTTCTACTCTGTCCTATAGGGTCACTATGAGTTGGAATGGACTTGATGGCAATAGGTTTTATCCTGTTTAAGTCATAGCTATGTTGCCTTTTTTCTATTATATAGGATAAATTGGAGTCCCTGAGTGTTGCAAATAGTTCAGCACTCAACTGCTAACAGAAACGCTGGTGGTTTGAGTCCACCCCAAGACACCTCGGAAGAAAGCCCTGGTGATCTACTTCAGAAAAGTCAGACGTTGAAAACCCTATGCAGCACAGTTCTACTCTGACACACATGGGGTCACCATGAGTCAGAATCCACTCCAAGGCAAACAAAAAAAAGGGGGGGGAGGGATAACTTAAATTATAACTGATATGGCAATGAATAGATACAGCCTGGCAAAGAAGGAAAGGAGGGAGGGAGGGGGTTATGGAGGGAGTACAATATCAGTATAAAGTACTAGTTAGCAATGTGTAGGTAAATTCCAAAAAATAGCCAAAATCACTCAAAGTGGAAATTCTGGGGAGCAAGGATCAGAGGCAGGAAGGTTGTAGCAGGGAACTACTGAACTACAATTTTATTTTTAACCTATAAACACAAATAATTTTGAGAAAAATAAATGCAAGTAAAAAAATAAAGACAAAAAGAATTAATGGGACAAAGAGAATAATTTTATATTTATCCAAGGGATAACCCAAAACCAAACCCACTGCCATGGAGTAGATTCTGACTCATAGTAACCCTATAGGACAGGGTAGAACTGCCCCACAGGGTTTCCAAGGAGCTGCTGGTAGATTTGAGCTGCTGACCTTTTGGTTAGCAGCCAAGCTCTTAACTACTGCACCAACAGGTCTTCAACCAAAGGGATAAGACACAGTAAAACTAAAATGGTCACAAGCCTTTGTGTTCCAAGTAATATAACACCAAAATGTATTTAGCAAAATCAGTTAAACATTTGAAATTAACTTGGCAGAAATATGATTATAAGAAATTTAATTCGTGTCTCTCTTTTTAGTCAACAATAAACAAATACAAAGTTAGGGGATTTAAATGATACAAAGTAAATTTTAACTAATAGCTATAAACCAAACTTGATCCACTTATAAATGGCGATGGTATGTTTCCCTACATTGACTAGAAAAATTAGAGTACAAAGAAAATCTTACTAAATTACAAAAAGGAAAATTGTAAAAGCCACAAATTCTTTCACAATACAAAAAACTGGTGGCCAGTAATAACCATGTAAACAAAATAAAACCTCTGTTACCTAAAAATTTTAAAACTCTTTTCCAAGTTTTACATCCCAGAAGAAAAAAAACAAAACAAAACAAAACTGAAGCCACCACCTATGTAGAAAAAATGACAAAGAGAACATTGCATGCCAAAACCTATGGGAAGATAGCCAAAGCTATACAAAATGTCCAATATTTTCCCATCTATACTTTCAAATTTTCTATAATCAATTTGTATACTTTTGTAAACAGAAAAGCACAATGAAAAATCGTTCCTCAAGGACAATGGAGAATCTTAAATGCTTTCATTATTTAAAACAGAAAAACGCTTGGCTACTAACAGAAAGATCGGCAGTTCGAACCCATCAGCTGTTCCACACGAGAGAGACCAGACAATCCGCTTCCATAAAGATTTACAGCCTAGGAAACCCTATGGGGCATTCTATTCTACTCTGTCCTGTGGGGTTGCTATGAGTTGGAATCAACTCAACAGCACACAGTAACAATTACCATGGATTTAACTCAAAATGTAGAAAAGAACACTAACATGAATTTAAGGAAAATGTAAGAGGAAAAAAAAGAAATCAATCTGAAAACAGAAAACAGTAAAATTGATAAATTAGAAACTGATTCCTTAAAAATTTTAACACAAAAGAAAAAATTCCTGACAGTCTAATTCAGGAAAACCAAAATCCACAAAATAGGAACATGAAGGAGGTTCTGCAACCTCCCTCTTTGCCCCACCACTTCCAGTAGCTGTGGCCTCCCAGGAGTCATTGTGATAAAGTAATGGAAACAGAAAGATGGATGCTGAGGTATTTTTAATAACTTTGTAATGCATGTTGATAAGGGGAAAGCAAATGACTTGTCTCATTCACAGCTCAAGAGCCAACTTAACTTCATTTAAAAAAATTCTTCTACAAGTTGTAACATTTTCCACCAAAATAAATAAAAACCAAACCTGTTAACCTTGACTCAATTCTGACTCATGGCAACCCCATGTGTTACAAAGTAGAACTGATCAACAGGACTTTTTTTTTAGCTATAATTACAAAAGCAGATTGGAAGGCCTTTCTTGCACAATGCCACTGAGTGGATTCGAACCATCAACCTTTAGGTTAGTAGTCAAGCACAAACCATTTGCACCACCCAATTATCCCTCTTTCCCATCACCATATCATCCATGTCCTTTAATAAACATTAATTGCTATTTTAAGAAGATGGAGAAACTAACCTGAAAATGTGATTTTTCTCCTAACTCAGAGGTGTTTTCTTGGAAGTCTTTCCCTTACAGGTGACCTTGTAGACCTGGTATGTTCCATCCAGTTAGGACTAGAAAAGCTACCTTCTGGTCTGAGTACCCATATTTCTTGCGTTAATGATATTTTTCTCAAAAGTATATATGTTTTCCCTAAACAAGCCATAAATTGAGAAATTTCATACCAAAACTGCTTAAATTTTATATGCCATATCTGGGAAATGTAACCATCTAACTCAGTCATTCTTAAATATAATTTCTTCTTATATTATATTAAATAAAATAAATAAAACCCATTGCCATTGAGTCGATTCCAACTGATAGCGACACTATAGGACAGAGTAGAACTTCCCCGTAGGGTTTCCAAGGAGCCTGATGCATTCGAACTGCCTACCTTTTGGTTAGCAGCTGTAGCTCTTAACCACTGCACCACCAGGGCTCAATATTAAATAAAATAATGGGAAGAAAATATCAGAATCGCCTAGGAAATTTTTCAAACTTCAATTGCCAGTGTCTTCCCACCCAAAGATTTAGTTTCACTATCTCTTCTCCCCCAACACTAAAAGGTCACAGCCTTGAAACCCCTCTGGAGCAGTTCTACTCTGAGACACCTGGGGTCACCATGAGTCAAAATCGACTTGATAGCAACTGTCTTAGTCATCTAGTGCTGCTATAACAGAAATATCACAAGTGGATGGCTTCAACAAAGAGAAATTTATTCTCTCACAGTCTAGTAGGCTACAAGTCCAAATTCAGGCATCGGCTCCAGGAGAAGGGTGTCTTTGTCAGCTCTGGAGAAAAGTCCTTGTCAGCAGTCTTCCCTTGGTCTGGGAGCATCTCAGCACAAAAACCTCAGGTCCAAAGGACGCACTCTGTTCCTGGTGCTGCTTTCTTAGTGGTATGACGTCTCCATGTCTCTCTGCTCCTCTCTCTCTTTTATATCTCAAAAGAGATTGGCTTAAGACACTAACTAATCTTGTAGACCTCATCAGTATAACCGCTGCTAACCCACCTTATTACATCATAGTGATAGAGTTTACAACACATAGGAAAATCACATCAGATGATAAAATGGAACACAATCATACAATACTGGAAATAATTATGACCTAGCCAAGTTGACGGATATTTTTGGGGGACACAATTCAATCCATGACAGCAACTAACACTGCAGGTTCCTAGGTGGCACCAACAGTTTGCACTCACCTACTAACCATAAGGTTGGTGGTTTGAACCCACCCAGTAGCACCATGGAAGAGAAGCTTCGTGATCTGCTTCCATAGAGATTACAGCCAAGAAAACCCTCTGGAACAACCCTCTATAACACGTGGGTTGCCATGAGTCGCAGTTGGCTTGATGGTAACAAGTTTTTTTTTTAATGACCTAATATCACAAAAAAGGAGACTCTAAAATAGCACAATGTGAAAGAGAATGCTGGAGGTCACTGGGCTGTTTATGAACTATAAAATAGGCATTAGCTAATTAAAAAAGCCACTACCATATTTTTACGTAAATAAATGCACCTTCTACATTTGTTTGCCAATGGCTTCCTCCCACCACTGCAAGGTATTTTCCTAAGTGCATATGCTAACTTTTTACAGCAACATATAAAAAAAATGGGCATAGCAGTGCTGATGAAAATAGCTCACTGGGTGAGGGATCAATTGGCAAAAAAATGTAGAAGTTATGCATTATTTGAGTAAAAATGCAGTATTTAGAAGAACAAATGGGAATAGGAATTCAGGCCAAATTAAAACCAAAAACACCAAACCCTTTGCCATCGAGTCCCCACCGCTGCTACTCTGTCCCTCCCAAGTGTTTGACTGTATTCAGGAAACTTACTAGCCTTGGTTTAGTCCAGTTGTGCTGACTTCTCCTGTAGCATGTGCTGTCCTTCCCTTCACCTAAGATAATTCTTGTCTACCATCTAGTTAGCGAAAAACCCTCACCCTCCCTCCCCACCCTCGTAACCCCACAGAGTTTCAAAGGAGCGCTTGGTGGATTCAAACTGCCAACCTTTTTGCTTAGCAGCTGTGGAACTTAACCATTACACCAAATGAGGGAGATAAACTTGAGCTATCCTCTGAAAATCTATTATATTTCACCAAAATTCTGTTTATTTCTTCCTTAAAATATTCCCAAAAATATAATTATAGACACAGAAGAGGTTAATTACTAACATTTGGAGAATCTGAGTGTTAAGTTTTAAGTCTGAAATTATTTTTGAAAAATATTAAAAAGAGAATATACAAGACTAGCAAATGTACAAAAGCATTTTCAACTTAACCAGTCAGCAAATACAGAAAACAAAAGTAGTGTATCATTTAAAAGTTATAATATTCAATACTGGTGGCACTGCAATGAAATAATTTAAAAAATGGTTGCCATCAAGTCAATTCTGGCTAAAAGTGACCCTATAAAACAGAGCAGAACTGCCCCAGACGGTTTCCAAGGAGTGGCTGCTGAATTGAAACTGCTGACCTTTTGCTTAGCAGCCAAGCTCTTAACCTCTGCACCACCAGGGCTCCATATGAAATAATTAGAACCTCTTAAATGTTCACATAATTTCACTTACTATAATTCCACTTCTGGCACTTTATTTTAAGAAACTAAAGAAGTGTACTCAAAGATGTTCATTATGGCATTACTTATAATACTACAAAAAACTGAAATTGATGTAAACATACAACAATATGGGAATATTTAAAAGAAATATGATACTCCTACAATATTAACTATTTGGGGACCACCAAAAATAATAATCACAAATAACTTTTAAAACATGGAACAATGTAGTTCAGAATAAGCAATATGCTTATAATATTAATGGGGAAAGGTGGGAACAAATCTGTATATACAATATGGGACCAATATACAATATGGGAAGCTTTCTCTGGATTATAAATTATTTTTATTTTTTCTTCACCTTTTCCAACATTTCTGAAGATTTTTGTTTAATGGAAAGACATTATTTTTAAAATACAAAAAGAAATTTAACATTAAAAAAAAAAAAATCAGGATACATTGACCCCTACCTGCAAAGAATTGCTGATTTCTGAAAGACATATTTGTTGTGATATTATAGAAAGAGAAGAGAGTATTTATTTATTTTCTGTTTATTGTTGCAGTTTAAGTGAAAGTTTGTATTTCAAGTTAGTCTCTCATACAAAAATTTACACATACATTGTTATGTGACCCTAATTGTTCTCCCTATACTGTGACAGCACACTCCTCCTTTCTACCCCTGATTCCCCATGTCCATTCAATGAGCTCCTAACCCTCTCTGCCTTCTCAAGGCACCTCCGGACAGAGGCTGCCCGTTTAGACCCACGTATCTACTTGAGCTAAGAAGCACACTCTTCACAAGTATCACTTTATGTCTCACGGTCCAGTCCAATCCCTGTCTGAAGAGTTGGTCTCGGAAATTGTTTTAGTTCTGGGCTGATAGAGAGTCCAGGGGCCATGTTTTCCGGGGTACCTCCAGTCTCAGTCAGACCATTAAGTCTGGTCTTCTTACTAGAATTTGAGTTTTGCACAGCACCTTTCTCCTGCTCCATCTGGGACTCTCTGTTGTGTTCCCTGTCAGGGTGGTCATTGGTGGTAGCCGGGCACCATCTAGTTCTTTTGGTCTCAGGCTGATGAAGTCTCTGGTTTATGTGGCCCTTTCTATCTCTTGGGGTAATACTTTCCTTGTGTCTTTGGTGTTCTTCATTCTCCTTTGCTCCAGGTGGGTTGGGACCAATTGATGCATCTTAGACGGCTGCTTGCAAGCTTTTAAGACCCCAGATGCCACTCACCAAAGCAGGATGCAGAACATTTTCTTAATAAACTTTGTTCTGCCGATTGACCTAGATGTCCCCTGAAAGCATGGTTCCCAGACCCTCACCCCTGCTACTCTGTCCCTCCAAGTGTCTGACTGTATTCAGAAAACTTATTAGCTTTGGTTTAGTCCAGTTGTGCTGACTTTTCCTGTAGCATGTGCTGTCCTTCCCTTCACCTAAGATAATTCTTGTCTACCATCTAGTTAGTGAAAAACCCTCACCCTCCCTCCCCACCCTTGTAACCATCAAAGAATGTTTTCTTCTGTGTTTAAACCTTTTCTTCAGTTCTGATAATAGTGGTCTTATACAATATTTGTCCTTCTATGACTGACTAAATTCACTAAGCATAATGCCCTACAGGTTCCTCCATGCTATGTTTCACGCCTTCATCGTTGTTCTTTATCATTGTGTAGTATTCCATTGCGTGGATATGCCATAATTTGTTTATACATTCATCCGCTGATGGGCACCTAGGTAGTTTCCATCTTTCTGCTATTGTGAACAGTGCTGCAAAGAACATGGGTGTGCATATATCTATTCATGTGACAGCTCTTATTTCTCTAGGATATATTCCAAGGAGTGGGATAGCTGGATCGTATGGTACTTCTATTTCTAGCTTTTTAAGGAAGTGCCAAATCGATTACCAAAGTGGTTGTACCATTTTACATTCCCACCAACAGTGTATAAGTGTTCCAGTCTTTCCACAACCTCTCCAGCATTTATTATTTTGTGTTTTTTGGACTAATGCTAGCCTTGTTGGGGTGAGATGATATCTCATTGTAGTTTTGATCTGCATTTCTCTAATGGCTAATGATCGTGAGCATTTCTTCCATGTGTCTGTTGGCAACCTGAATATCTTCTTTGGTGAACTGCCTGTTTATATCCTTTGCCTATTTTTAATTGGGTTATTTGTCTTTTTGTTGTTGAGGTTTTGCAGTATCTTGTAGATTTTGTAGATTAGATACGGATCAGATTCATTGTAACCAAAAATTTTTTTCCCAGTCTGTAGGCTGTCTTTTAACTCTTTTGGTGAAGTCTTTTGATGAGCATAGTGTTTGATTTTTAGTTATCTAGTCTCTCTTCTGGTGCTTGTACATTGTTACTTATGGTTCGTATTCTGTTTATGCCATGTATTAGGGTTTCTAGCTTTGTCCCTATTTTTTCTTCCATGATCTTTATCGTTTTTGATTTTATATTTAGGTCTTTGATACAATTGGAGTTAGTTTTTGTGCATGGTGTGAGATATGGGTCTTGTTTCAGTTTTTTACAGATGGATATCCAGTTATCCCAGCACCATTTGTTAAACAGACTGTCTTTTCCCCAATTAATGGACTTTGGGCCTTTGTCAAATATCAGCTGTTCCTAGGTGGATGAATTTATGTCTGGATACTCAATTCTGTTCCATTGGTCTATGTATCTGTTGTTGTACCAGGCTGTTCTGACTACCGTGGCGGTACAATAGGTTCTGAAATCAGGTAGTGTGAGGCCTCCCAATTTGTTCTTATTGAGTAACGCTTTACTTACCTGGGGCCTCTTCTGAGAAGGAAGTATTTAGACATCAGGTAAATAATCTAGAAAACCTGTGCTAAAATCATGAAAAATTGAGAAACCTGCACCTCAGGATAAATCATACCATTCATCACTTGTATTTTATAACAGAATTGTCAATTCATTCAAGATTATTCTGCATTAAGCTCATAATATATGAACATCAAACTATTATCTCTAACTTTAAAGTTGAGGTTGTAGACTACCGAAACCTGAAAATCCAGCTGGTTCAAAGGGTCAATGCATTTAAATGAAAAACTCAGTTTAAAAAGCCAACCTGATATTTACACATGAAAAAGGAAAAAAAGGTAGACTTCTGGCAAAATGGCACTCTAGGCAGAAGCACCACGCCATCCCTCCACAGCGAAGATCCGAAAAACTAAGCCAAACAGAGAAAACAGCAATCCTGAACCCCTAAAACATCAAATGAAGACATAAAGAACTCAGCCAAGCACCAAATAGACTGAGAAAACTCACAGAGAATGGAGAGTGAGAAGAGATTCATGCATAAGTCCCCTATCAGCTAACACAGCGCGGATCCACCATCTTGCACTCCTATTGGAGACCAGCAAATAGGGAGTACGAGAAAGCAGCTTCACGGAGCTGCCAGCAGGAGACAAAACAACCAGTAGTTTGAGATATACATTGTCCCACCCCCCACCCTTCTTCACCCCCACTCAGCTTCCTCTGCTAACCAAGGCCACAGTCTCATCTGGGAAGCACCGGCTGCTTGGATTCCACCTGCCCACACTGGCTGGCTCTCTGAGTGCCATGTGTTGACTGCTGGTGTGGCTTTTTTTCCCCTTCTTTTGATTTCTTCCTTACCTCTCACCATCACCCCCTACTTTCACTCAAATACATGGCTCCGTGCGCCATCTTTGCTTCTTCCTGAGGGGCTGCAGAGCTCCGTTCCAGTGTGGAACTGCTTCCAGGTCTGGGCTGCCACACTGGTGCGATCCCGGTACTTTTGTTTGTTTGTTTGTTTTGAATTGTTTTCGTTTCCTCTTCTTGAGTTGGGAGCCCATTCTGGCCGGGCAGTGGTGCGCGGCTTGGAATCTACCCCCTTGGCTTACGCAGACACACAGAGGGATCCCTGAGGTCATTTCTTTCTTCATGGTTTTTTTTTTTTTTTTTTTCCTGCTTTTATGGGGGCTTTTCTTCTTCTCTTTTTTTTTTTTTTAATTTGTTATGTTTTATTCTCCCTCTTTTTTCCCTTTTTGTCTTTCTTCATTACTCAGTTTCTTGTCTCTCTATACCTTTCTTCCTTTCCATTCCCTGCCCTGGGACATTTGCTGTGCTTTTTCCTTTCTGATTTTTATTTATTCATTCTTTTCATTTTTCTTTTTTATTCTTCTTGCTCTTTCTGTTTTTTTTCCATTTAATAGTATCTCATCTCTCCACTCCAATGGCAAGCTCCCCCAGCACTCTTTTTTGTTTGTTTCTATGTTTTTGGCTCCTGTTCCTCTCTCCTCTCTCCCATATCCATCTTAGCTC
>NW_004444072.1:6257382-6287102 GCF_000243295.1 Trichechus manatus latirostris | reverse complement strand
GGGGGGGGGGTCAAAACTGGAATGTCTTAGCCTCATGAATATTGATTTTTCTATTAGGCTATTCTCCAAGTTGTGTCTGGAGCCACTGTGTCCAAGGGGTCATAGTAAATGCATATGCTTATTAAGGATCTCCCACCTAGTAGGTGGGTAGAATACTCCTGAGTTTCTAGGCCAATGCTCCTAAAAGATTTTGATTACACACCTCTGTCAATCTTTTTAATAAACATGCCTTCCCCACATTTTATATATGTACCACTGTTACTACTTAGGAACCCTGGCGGTGCAGTGGTTAAAGCACTCGGCTGCTAACTGAAAGGTTGGTGGTTCCAACCCACCAGCTGCTCCCTGGGAGAAAGATGTAGCAGTCTGCTTCCATAAAGATTTACAGCCTTGGAAACCCTATGGGGCAGTTCTACTCCATCCTATAGGGTCCTTATGAGTGGAAATTGACTGAGTGGCAGTGGGTTTCCTTTGGTTTGGTTAGTACTTAATATCCCAAGGTATCATACAGGGTAAAGTTTATTGCTAACAAGGATGGGTGGAAATCTGTAATTAAAATAGTCTTGTTTATTCGTGCAATTTTTGACAACATCTTTTCAGGTCTGATTATGTCATTATTGGTTTTACCCTCTATGTGGTCGAAGACCTCATACAAATGATGGAAAAGTAGCAGCTCTGCCTCTTACTGATTTCCGCATCTTTTTGCATTATTAGAATACTCTTCACACTACATTTTCTCTGGAAGAATCTTTTTTAAGATGCTTGTCCACTGTTGAGGATTAGTTTAGTTGAAACTAGATAATATCATACATTATTACACCTAACCAATCACAAGTAAACAGCACGTTTCACAAAACACTGAAAATAAACTGAACGCAAGCACTGTTGACACCCCCCTGGGGTTTTCAACTCTGAATTATTCAGTAAATCTTGCGTGGTAGTTCAAGTCCTTTTAGCTACTATTTCAGAGAAATCCTAGAACTTATTTGGCTTAACACAAAAGTCCAAAATAGTCAGCAGCAGATCTCTTCCAAGGGGTGATTAGGCACCCAGGCCCCTTCCATCTTTTGCCTCTGTTATCTCTAACTTATAGCTTCTAAGGTCTCCGTGTGCATCTCCATCAATCCATGAAGATCACACACAGGCAGTCTTTAAGGGGCAGGCCAGGAATGATGTGCATCATTCATTTCCATATTCCACTGGCCAGAGCTCAAAATGTCACACCCAACTACAAGAATTTATATCATGTAGTCAATCTTTTGCCAGGAAGAAGAAACAGAGTTGTAGAAAGGTAAACAATCTCTGTCCGCGTACAGTCTAAATGATGGTATCAGTGTCAATCTGGACGTTAATTATTAGTCAAGCTTATTTGTTTCTCTTAAAATAATCATATGCATAAAGGGTTTGTTTTGTTCATGTTTCCAATGCACTAGTAAGTAGAAAGATGTCAACACAAAGTGAATGGGTGCCTAATGTCCTGCCTTCTGCTGACATTACTGAGAGTATGAAAGCTCTAAAACTATGGAAAACTGTAATTAGTCTTCAGTCAGAAAACTCACATATCAAAATCTTGCTATCATAAAGCAGCACTGCTCAGTCTAGGATTCATGAACTGGCAAAGGTCCATGGATAAGTATGCATCAGAGAACTCTGAACCACTGATACTGGCGGCACAAGTGTGTTTTTATGTGTGTGCGTGTGTGTATTTTATGTAGGAAGGATCACTACAAGAGAAAGCATGTTGATATGGTTACATTTTATGCTTCTCATATTGACAATACTAGAAATTGAAGAATTCAAGAGTAGCATTATGACAGACGTACAGCAATTGGAGGATTAATGAGCCAACAAAGACAGATTGGCAACTTACATTTATTTAACTTTCAAGGCATCTCCTCTGCTAAGAAAACTTGGACCATTAAGATAATAATCTTTTCCATAAGAATGAATTACTGTACAATATGCATAGTCTTGAAAATTCCAATGCAAATTCATTTTTTCCTAACTTGAGTACTGTAACATTATTTAAAACATACCAGCGAATCTAACAAAAATGTGTTCTGGTATTTGCAGCCTGATTCCTTTTTGAGGGTTGATAACATATTATTTTTGCAAAATTTCAAGTTTTTTTTGTAATATGACTACCCAGTCCTTTCGTTATGTTTGCAAAAGTAGGCAATACTACATTTTATAATCTCCTGGGACTCTGTCACCTTCCCCTAACTAATCTTTATGATTTAAAAACCCACTCATTTAAAATGGTAGTGGTTTTTCAAGAGTTATATAGGAATCAGTGGCAAAACTAACATTTCCCTTCCTGAAATAGTTCTTTTCCTTCCTGATTAGTGGCATTTGGAATAAACTGCTTGAAGGTTATGTTTGTGAATGAGACAGAAAGAGGGAGATGATTCACAAGTAATTGCAAGGTAGGGTTTCTGACATTGTAAATTCCATTGTCTGGGGTTAAGGACCTTTGCTTCTCTTCAGTCTCCTTGGGAGGTATAGCCTTGCCTGAAAAGCCCGCCAACTCAGAGACAAGGCAGGCCAGAGTGTGGTGGGCCAGGCTAGAAGAATGAAAGTGGGCTCTATCTGCACATGAGGGGGTGCAAGGAACTGTCTGCCCTAAGACAAAATATATGTAACTTACAACAGAAAAATACTTGCATGTGTTGGGAGAAGGAAGTGTTATTCAGAAAAAAACCATCTTCTTTGCAAAATATATGGGTCATGTATGCTTCCACTGTCGAAAACCCTTGCCATCGAGTTGATTCCAACTCATAATGACCCTGTAACAGAGTGGACTAACATAAATAAGGTAAAAAAAATAAGGCAAGGACAGGTTGTTCAGGGATATTAACCTTCCCCATCAAGCTTTGCTGGACTAATACTACAATAAATCTGCATTGCAGAAAAAATACATGATCTGATCATCTCCAGAATATAGCAACCATGAAAACAGCCTGAAATTAAACTGGGAGGGAATATACCAGGTAGAAATCTAGATTAATTGATTTTACATTTGCATGTATTTGCACTTTACATTTATATGATGCTACTCCTTTTGAAAGGGACATCATGCTTGGTAGAGGGTCAGCGAAAAAGAGGAAGACCCTCAACGAGAAGGACTGACACAGTGGCTGCAACAATGTACTCAAGCATAACAACGATCGTGAGGATGACACAGAACAGGGCAATGTTTCATTCTGTTGTACATGGAGTGACTATGAGTTAGAATTGACTCAACGGAATCTAACAACAACAACATTCTTTTTGAAGACAGCAAACGGTCATTAAAAAAACATGAAAGAAAGAAAAGACCAAAAAGGATGTCAGTAGAGATTCTGAAACTCTGTTTTTGAACATCAAGTAGCTAAAGCAAATGAAAGAAATGAAGAAGTAAAAGAGCTGAACAGAAGATTTCAAAGGGCAGCTCAAGAAGACAAACTAAAGTATAATGAAATATGCAAAGACTTGGAGTTAGAAAACCAAAAGGGAAGAACACGCTCAGCATTTCTCAAGCTGAAAGAACTGAAGAAAAAATTCAAGCTTCGAGCTGCACTATTAAAGGACTATACGGGAAAAATATTAAACAACACAGGAAGCATTAAAAGAAGATAGAAGGAATACACAGTCACAGTACCAAAAAGAATTTGTCAACATTCAGCCATTTCAGGAGGTAGCATATGATCAAGATTCAGTGGTACTTGTCTTAGTTATCTGGTGCTGCTTTAACAGAAATACCGCAAATGATGGATTTAAGAAACGGAAATTTATCTTCTCACAGTTTAGGAGCCTGGAAGTCTGGATTTTGGGTGCCAGCACTAGGAGAATGTTTTCTCTCTCTGTCAGCTCTAGAAGGAAAGTCTTTGTCTCTTTAAGCTTCAGCTCTTGGGTGATCTTCATGTGGCTTGGCATCTCTCTTCCCCCATCTCTGCTTGCTTGTCTCTTGGTTGTTTAATCTCTTTTATATCTCCACAGAGACTGACTCAAGATAACACCCTACACTAATCATGTCTCATTAACATAACAAAGACAACCCATTCCCAAATGGGATTACAACCACAGGCGTAGAGGTTAGGAGGTACAACATATATTTTGGGAGGACACAATTCAATCCATAACAGCACTGTAGGAAGAAGTCCAAGCTGCACTGAAGGCATTGGCAAAAAAGAAGACTCCAAGAATTGACAGAATACTAACTGAAATGTTTCAACAAACAGATGCAATGATGGAAGTGCTCACTCCTCTATGCCAGGAAATTTGGAAGACAGCTACCTGCCCAACTGACTGGAAGATTTCCATATTCGTGCCTATTCGAAAGAAAGGTGATCCAAGGGAATGTGGAAATTGTCGAACAATATCTTTAATATTACGTGCAAGTAAAATTTTGCTGAAGATAATTCAAAAACAGTTGCAGCAAGTAATCATTAAGGTTGTGTGTCAACTTAGCTGGGCCATGATTCTCAGTGGTTTGGCACTTACAATGTAGTTTGGCAGTCATATAGTGATGTGATCACCACCATGATGAGATCTGGTATAATGTGATCACCTCCATGATGAGATCTGCTGTGGAGTAGTCAACCAGTTGAAGGGGAATTTCCTTGGGGTGTGGCCTGTGTGTAATACAGATGGACTTTCTGGCAAGCAGCATGGGTTTTTGTTCACTCTGGATCCTGCCGGCAACTGGCTCCTGTTCATCTGACTTCCAGTTCTTGGGACTTGAGCTAGCAGTTTACCTGCCATCTTACCTGCTGATCTTAAGATTCATTTGACTTTGCAGCCTGTGAGCCAGAGTCCTGCTATCTGACCTGACAATCTTGAGTTCACCAGCCCCTGTGGCTACATGATCAGCAGAAGCTTCCAGCCTGACCCACGGACTTGGGACAATCCAGCCTCTACAACCACGTCAGCCATTTCCTTGATACAAATCTCTCTTTATATATATATTTATACACTTTACTGGTTTTGCTTCTCTAGGGAACCCAGCCTAAGACACAGCAGTGCATCGACAGGGAACTGCCAGAAATTCAAGCCATTTTCAGAAGAGGACGTGGAATAAGGGATATCATCGCTAATGTCAGATAGATCTTGGCTGAAAGCAGAGAACACCAGAAAGATGTTTCAACCAAAAAAATCACACCCATTGCTGTTGAGTTGTTTCCAACTCATAGCAACCCTACAGGATAGAGTCGAACTGCCCCATTGGGTTTCCAAGGCTATAATCTTTACAGAAGCTGACTACCACATCTTTCTTCTGCAGAACAGCTAGTGGTTTTGAACTGCTGACCCTTCGGTTAGCAGCCCAGCACTTAACCACTATGCAACTGTTTTATTGTCTACATAAACGCATTTGACTGTGTGAATTATAAATTATGGATAACATTGTGAAGAATGGGAGTCCAGAACAGTTAATTGTGCTGATGCAGAACCTGTACATAGACCAAGAGGCAGTCATTTCACAGAACAAGGGGATACTATGTGGTTTAAAATCAGAAAAGGTGTGCATCAGGATTGTATCCTTTCACCATACTTATTCAATCTGTATGCTGAGCAAATAACTCGAGAAGCTGGACTATATGAAGAACACAGCATCACGATTTAAGGAAGACTCATTAACAACCTGCAATATGTAGATGACACAACCTTGCTTACTGACAGCGAAGAGGACTTAAAGCACTTACTGATGGAGATCAAAAACTATAGTCTTTGGATTAGTATGGATTACATAAAAAAACAAAATCCTCACAACTCCATCAATAAGCAACATCATAATAAATGGAGAAAAGATTGAAGTTATCAAGGATTTCCTTTTACTTGGATCCAAAATCAACACCCACAGAAGCGGCAGTCAAGAAATCAAATGACATACTGCACTGGGGAAATGTGCTGCAAAAGACCTCTTTAAAGTGTTGAAAAGCAAAGATATCACTTTAAGGACTAAGGTGCATCTGATACAAATCATGGTATTTTCAATCACCTCGTATGCATATGAAAGCTGGACAATGAATAAGGAAGACCAAAGAATTTATGCCTTGAATTATGGTGTTGGTGAAGAATATTTAATATACTGTGGACTACCAGAAGAACAAACAAATATGTGTTAGAAGTACAGCCAGAATGTTCCCTAGAAGTGGTCTCACTTACTTTGACATGTTATCAGGAGGGACCAATACCTGGGGAAGGACATCATGCTTGATAAAACTGAGGGTCAGCATAAAAGAGGAAGCCCTCAGTGAGACAGACTGACACAGTGGCTGCAACAATGGGCTCAAACACAGCAATGATTGTGAGAATAGTGCAAGACCAGGCAATGTTTTGTTGTATTGTACACAGGGTCACTATGAGTCAGAGATGAATCAACGGTACCTAAGAACAACAACAACAAATTCTTTTGTGACTACAATGGAAGAAGAACCAGATTAAATTACACTCACACTGATTATCTAATGGTAAATTATTTTTATTCATTTAGTGAACATACCCTGAGTACCTGCATCATTCTGGAAGGGCCTCTCCCTTTATTGACATCATCTATGATAGGAATGAAGTAGGAATGCCCCATTGCATGGACTTTTAAGGGCAATCTCTCCCAGTAACAACTAATGGACCTAGGTGATTTCTTACCTTGGAAGAGTAGCAATGAAACAGCATAGCAGTCTACCATACACCTTGTGGCCCACACTCCAAAAGAGAAAGTCACCAGGGTCCTTGGATTGCATCATCAAAAAATGTTTCATCTCAACTCTCAATTAGCCATGCACTCACTCCACTTCTTAAGATAGTCCTTATTTTCTCTACTTCTGAATTCTAACATTGCCTCCTTTGTGTAAACATATGTCTTGGGATTTCAGGGTTGAGGGTACTCCTCTGATACTCACCTTCATTCAATTCTTCAGACACAGACCAGGTCACACTTGTTTATATCACTGCAGAAAACTAGCCCAATACATTCTATCTCCTGGCAACTCAGCCCACCAATGCCCATCAACATACAGAGTCACACAGGCCAGAGGAAAGTCCTCAAAAAGAACTGGGCAGATGCAAAAGTCAAAGCTATTCTTCCATACAGGTAGAGGAATGGTCCTTTAATCTGCATAATTTGAAAGGTGCTCAAAGATCCTAAGTATCAAAGAAAATGGCAAGAACTCAATAGTTAAACTTTTTCAACTGTAAGCTACTTCATAATCTCACAATGTCTTTTTTTTCCAACGTGATTTATTCCAGGTTAGTAGGAGGTACTAATTTGCCTGACTGGCTTAATAATACCTAATTAATGACAAATTTTAAGTATCAGTTTCTAGGTGAAAGGCATTAATTTCCTTTACAGACCACTTGAGCCACCCAACCCTTGTGAAATGGCATTTTTAAGAAGATGGTTGCAAATCTGAGGGAAATTAAGAAATACTTTAGTATACCTCTTATATTAGCCATTGGAGAAATTTTTCTTTAAAGGGTCAGATAGTAAATACCTTAGGCTTTGCAGGAAATACAGACTCTACTGCAACCTCTCAACTCTACCATTGTAGCGCAAATGCAGCCATAGATAACACATAAAGAAACAAGCAAGATTGTGTTCCAATAAAACTGTATTTACAAAAACAGGCCAATAGGCTGACCATAGCTTTCTGACTCTTGTCTTACATCATGATTTTGTTAAGATGTAACATTCTGAAAATGTCTTCCCAATATAAATGATTTTTGATAGCAGAAGTTAGAAGTATCCAAGGCTGAGGAAGTTAAATAATATCTGAATGAAAGCATCTAATATGACTAACATATTGTAAACATGAAACAAATGTTGACTGGATCAAAAATCTAATTCACACCTCAAATAAATATAGCACAAAGGTAGTCAAATCCCAAAATAACCTTTAAAGTAGTCTTCCTGTCACTTGACTTTTTTCTTTTCCTTCCACTAGTTCCAAGACTACTATTTTTTAGATTTTCTCAATGTCTTCATTATTATGCATATCCATTATTTATAGTTATTCAGCAACTGTAAGCTTTCAAACAAACTAGGACTCCTCAATATTGCTGAATTAAGGGAAATTATAATAGCCTATTGACCGCAGTGCAGTCAACGATCTATTCATTATTCTGTCCTGAAGGCTAAGTTCATAAAATAATGGATGTGATAATTGCAAAAGTCAATATAAATGATAGTGTGAGGATGAAACTGGTGATAAGCCTAAGCAGTTAGCTTATATTTTTTGTCATTTCACAAATGTATGCAGCCAGATTTGGATATGCTTTTCCATCCACTGTCTACTTCGGGGATCTTCAAAGTAAGATGTGAACATTTCAATAAGTTCACAAGATGTTTCATTGTGGTGTG
The DNA here is from genome assembly GCF_000243295.1 of Trichechus manatus latirostris. Lineage (NCBI taxonomy): Eukaryota > Metazoa > Chordata > Mammalia > Sirenia > Trichechidae > Trichechus > Trichechus manatus. Next base: position 6,278,767 of record NW_004444072.1, on the reverse strand, counting down.
GAATAAAATTGTAGAATTTCTATTTCTATTCAGTTTATCTTTCATTTTTTTGTTTTTGTGAATTTTATAATGCTCTTATTAAATATGTAGTATAGTATATATATAGATAGATAGATATGTAAACATGTATGTAATGGAAGATACATGTTCAGAAAAGTTTGGAGAACTACCGATGTACTCTATGTAATACAATGAAAGATTGTCCATACTTTCCCAGATGTCTAATATAAACATCCAAGAGAGGGACTTAAGCTTTTAATACAATTTTTTATACTCTGGATATACTAGTAATATATATTTTGATGAAAAGATAGGAAAAGCAGATTTGGAGATGGCTTAGATTGCATAATTAGCAGCAACTTGCTTTTTCGTATTATAGTATGTGTTCAATTTCTTTTCTGGTCTGAGCATTTTAGAGGTATAAGCTGTAATAAAGACTGAACAAGTACTTGCCATCCAGAAAAATTACAATGAATTTTGCTGCATGGCAAACCAGCCCAAACTTAGTGGCATAAAACAACAATCATTATATGATGCTCACAGATTCTATGGGTCAGGAATTCTGGATAGAGCACAAGAGGATGGTATGTCTCTGCTCCACATTATCTGATGCCTCACCTGGGAAGATCTGAAAGGCTAAGAGACTAGAATGCATGGTGGCTGACACAATCTGGAGGCTTCTTCACTCACATATCCAGTGCCCGAGCTGGGATATATTGAAGGCAGGATCCGTCAAGCACTATCAACCTACATGTGACCTTTCAGTGTGGCTTGGACTTCCTCACAGCATGGAGGCTGCTAGTGGTACTACTTTGTTCACAGTGGCTCAGAGCTACAAGAGCAAGTATTGCAGCAAAAAAAAAAAAGGGGGGGGGGAAGCTGCATGGTTTGTTGTGACCTTGCCTTAGAAATCGTATGTCACCTCCAGGTTACTCTATTAGTCAGAGCAGTCCTGTCCAGATTCAAAGGGCAAGGTCTTAACTGCCATGTCTCAATGGGAAGAGTGTCAAAGAATTTGCCACCATGTTTTAAACCCACCAAAAACAATAACTACACACACACAACTGATTTTGATCATTAGGCTATTTCAACTAGACCAACAAAAATAAGTTAAATTGCATAAAACACTTGGAATATTTGGAGTGAAAAAATTATTTGTGATACCGGAAACATTTTACATAGACACAAATGTAGACATTATTTTAAAATATTATATTAGATGAAGACAGATGTTAAATTTTGTCTATAAATATTCAAATAATTTAGTAGACCATTGATATTCCTTTCATTTATTCCTTGGAGAGGCAAGAACTATTAAATATATGAGATTTTACATTATAAGAATTAAATTGAAATAATTTACAATCTAAAAATGGCTATGAGGTCCAAGGGACAGAAAGAGCCACATAAACAAGAGACTTCATCATCCTGAGACCAGAAGAACTAGACGGTGACCGGCTACCACCAATGATTGCCCTGACAGGGAACACAACAGAAGAGTTCCGGATGGAGCAGGAGAAAGGTGGGGTGCAGAACTCAAATTCTAGTAAGAATACCAGACTTAATGGTCTGAGATTGGAGGAACCCCAGAAAGCATGACCCCTGGATTCTCTATCAGCCCAGAAATAAAACAATTTCCGAGGCCAACTCTTCAGACAGGGATTGGACTGGACTGTAGGACATAAAGTGACACTCGTGAGGATTGTGCCTCCTAGCTCAAGTAGATACAAGAGACTAAACAGGCAGCTTCTTTCCGGAGGTGAGATGCGAAGGCAGAGAGGGTTAGGAGCTGGTTGAATGGACATGGGGCATCAGGAGTGGAAGGGAGGAGTGTGCTGTCACAGTATGGGGAGAGCAATTAGGGTCATATAACAATGGATGTATAAATTTTTGTACGGGAAAAAGTAAAAAAAATTTAAAAAAGATAAAAATGGCTATGAGGTATTTCAAAATGGACAGGACAAATACAAAACAAAAAATATTAGCACAAACCAAATCTACTTCCTCTTTCACTGTTCTTGTTGCTACTTTCTTGCTGAAATAACTACCAAGAAAACACTTAACTCTAAAAAAATATTCTGCACATGATTTACCTCAAACAAACAAACAAAAAAACTCATAGAAGAATTTTCCTGGCAGTCTCAAACTTATTTAAATTAAATAATATTAGTTTTTAGTTTTAAAATTTTCTATCAGCATTTCAGAGTATTCTTCTCTAGAATTTTTTTTTTTTTTTTTAAATTCTAGTCTTTGAAACTCCAGGTCACTTCTATCTCTACCTGAAAAAGTACCACACCCGTTATCGTAAAGTAGATTCTGACTTATAACAACCCTATTGGACAGAGGAGAACTGTTCCCGTAGGGTTTCCAAGGAGTTGCTGGTGGATTCAAACTGCCAACCTTTTGGCTGGCAGTTGTAGCTCTTAACCATTGTGCTACCAGGCCTCCAATTTATCTCTAGTAGAAAAACTTTAATTTGGCCATTTATCAGGAAAATACATATTGATACTGGATGACTAGAAATTGTCTGGGTTAGAGAAAAATTAGATGTCAGTGGAAGGGCAGAGCTGTGTAATACCCATCTGGATATTTGTTTGGATTTGTGGTGATCTAAATCAGTATCTGATATAGGACATTTCCATTTTTCTCAAGTTACAACTCCCAAGATTAGACACAAGGCAAAAAGTTAAAGACCAAGAGGAGGAGTGCTTTGCAGAACTATCTGATAACAATGGACTTTCTTTACGTGCTCATACTGGAAAAAATGGTCATCTTATACAGCTGCCAATGCAAGTGAAGGCATATTTCACTGGTGCTGAGTTTTTAGCAAAAACATTTTAAAATGTGCCAGCCATTGTATTCACTGTTCACTGTTACTTGCTCTGAAATAGTTCTCACTGTATTTTTTTCTCCCATGACTGGAATCATCTCCATAGCTAAGACTTTCACATAACCTGAAAACTCTAATTTCTTCTTCGAAAAATAACTTTTTGGTGATTATGAGCCACCAATGAATCTGTCTTCCACCATTTCATTGAAAAGCTTCTTTTTTTTTAGCTTCCAGGATGAAAATTCACAGACAGTGAGGATAAAGCCAGTATCTGCAATAACATAGGCTTTTTTTCCCCCTCAGTAGGTATATATGAGGAGTAACTGCTGTACAAAGACTGATTTCATGTGGTGGTCAGAGACCTCATGTCCATGTGTTATTGTGTGCTCTCCTATATATTTTTGGAAAGGAAGACAAAGCAGTACTCCACTGAAACCATCTGTGGGTGTTTTTGTTGTTGTTAGTTGCTGTCGAGTCGATTTCGTGTGAGTAGAAATGTTCCAGAGGGTTTTCAAGACTGTGACCTTTTGGAAGTAGATCGCCAGGCCTGTCTTCTGAGGCACCTCTGGATAGGTTCAAAACACCAACCTTTCAGTTAGCATCCAGGGTTTAACCACTTGTGCCACCCAGGGATTCCACCTGTGAGTGTCACATTTTAAAATACTAAAGGTTAGAAATGTAAAAACTAATGTAATCACTCCATTTTTTAAATGTTCATGGACTTACAGATACACAGAAATGAAATGATTCTCAAAGGCCTTTCCTCCTTTTGTAGATGAGGAAACTGAGACCCAAAGAGTGATTTTTCCCACAGTCAAATTCTAAGAGAATTCTGAGAGCTTAGAACTAGAAACCAAGATTCTTAGGCCCCAGTCCAAAGACTTTCTTCTACACTGCATTTCTGCCCTTGAATCAGTTTTTTGGTACTGAGAACAATGAGTTACTTTTCTCTTCCTGGATTGGAAGAAAATTACTCAGAAGAGATGGATTACAGATAAGTAGAAAGAGAAGAACAGATGGATAGATAAGCAGATAGAAAATAATGAGAAAGAAAGAAAAGGAAGGAAAGGGGAAGAAAGACAGGAAGATAGGAAGAGAAAAATGAAGGAAGAAAGAAGGGAAGAAAAGAGGAAGGGAAGAAGGGAGGATGGAGGGAGGGAGAGAGAGAGGGAGGGAGGGAGGAAGGAAGGAAGGAAAGGATAAATTGTCTACTGGAGACAAACCAGTTGGAAGCCATGACAAGGGGAATTGTCTTAAAGCTGGATTTGCATAAGAAGCCCTTGGATATTTTTACGTTGATCTCTTTACTTCTTGGGTTTGGATTTGGTAAGATAAAGTAGCTAAATCCCCCTAAACTATATTCTGTCTTCTAAGCACTTTTATGCTTTCTATAAATTCACACAGATACCTAAAGTCAGAGAAAGCTTCATTTAAAACAAAGACAATTAAAAAAAAAAATGGTCATGACACATGCATTTTGATTATAGAGCTGACGAGGAGTCAAAAAATTCATTCGTGAAACAAATTTTACTGAGTTCCTACTATGTGCCAGGTATTATTCTAAAGGCTAAGATTAAAGAGGTATACAAGAATAAGATTTCAGTCTTCATGGAGTTTATTTTAGTTGAGGACAACAGAGAGTAAAGAAGCAAAACATAAATAGAGAAGAAAATTCCAGATAATAACAAATGCCTTAAAGATAATAATATGGTAATATGGGATACTATGTGTGTTGGAGAGGAGGATTTTTTTTTTCTTTTTTTTAGATATAGTAGTCAGGAAAAACTTCTCAGAAATGTTTGAGTTGAGTCTAAGCTTAATTGAAAGAAAATGCATCAACAGGACAATCAAGTTGAAGGGCATCCCATGTTGAGAATCTTGTTAAGAGCAAAGACCTAGTACTTGGGAAGACATATACTTGGATGGATCTCCACACATATTTCATTAACTGACCTGCTAACCTTACTGTCTTCTAGTCCAAGTCTCCTTCTCAGACTGCCAGAAGGGACTGTACAGTCTTGTAAACAAGCATGCATATATTATTAATTGATCTCTGTTACAAGAAAAAAAAATATCTAAACAGCTAACACCAGCATTCTCTCAGAGATTTAATTATCACTGTTTGGGAAAATATTATGACAATCCAGTCAAGTTAAAGTTAATCCACAAGATACAGTTTTGACTAGAACTCAAGCATCAAAGATGAACACTAAATTGTACCATATGAGATAAGAAGAAGAATTTGCCTTGTTCTTGATGTGAAGGGATGACAAAACAGAATCCTCTGCTGAATTACTGTAGACTCTTCATGTGAACAGAACATGACCCTTTGTAGTTTTAAGTCAATGAGATTTTGGGGTTTGTTTGTTACTGCAGCATAATCTCGACTATCCTAACTGACACAAAGAAATAAGAAAGAGAAGAGATAGAGAGAAAAAGACCCCAAGATGGGGAGAAATAGAGGCCATGTGGAGTGAATGGCCACTGGGACTCCCCTGATGATGTGTTTGCTTCAGGGCATTTTCAGAAAGATTTAGTATTCCATTCAAAGTTGATTGTGTTGCTACAAAGTAAACCTCTCCTCCTACTCTTTGCACTTCTACCAAATCTTCTGTGAAGCCTATTGCACAAGCAAGTTTTTTTTGTGAGTTCCTTCTTTTGTGGAAATCAAATGGGCTGTGGTTCGCCCTTGAAAGTGGCACAATATGAAACACAGTGTAAGAAACAGAAACCCACAGGAAAAGGGGACAAGGACATCCAGCTGATTAGTAGGTTATATGTAGGTATAGGTACAACACTGGGGGGAGGGGGAGTAGTGAAATGAATGCAGAGAGATAAGATGACTTTCTATCCTGATATATTTTATCCATCTCTTGATTAACCACATCTGAGTAAATGGGGTTCATGTGGGTTCCATAACACTTTGTGCTCCCATGCAATTTAGTTTATACCTCCTTCATAGCACTTGACATACATGTACTATAGTTACTTAGCTTTATGTCTTTCTTCCTCTGCTAGACCAGTTGCTCCTCGAAGTTGAGAGACCCATCATATTTGTTTTTGTATCCTCAGAACTAAGCACAACACCTGACACTCGGTAGATGACCAAAAATGATTGTCAATTCAGTTAAACTCTAATAGGTATAAAACAAAACAAAACCCATTACTGTCAAGTTGATTCTGACTCATGGTAATTATATGTGTTTCAAAGTAGAACTATGCTTCATAGAGTTTTCAATGGCTGTAATCTCACAGGAGTAGATCACCAGGCCTTTCTTCCACGGTGCCTCTGAGTAGATTCAAATCACTAACCTTTCAGTCAGTAGCCAAGCACAAACTATTTGCACTACCCAAGATCCTTCTCTCATATACTTGTTTAAATAGGGGTAATTGGCTCTCCAGAACCACCAAAAGCAAAGCCTCAAAGTTGTTCTTTGGGAAAAGTATGGTAGTTATTGGTTTTGTTCCCTAATTAGTCCCAGCTCTCTAATTGCTGGGTTAACCCTGCCCCTGGTGGTTAGGTAGAATCATGAGACTAGTTTTGCCCAATGAGGTGTGAGAAAAATGTGCTTTGTCACTTTAGGGCCAAAGATTTAATTGCTGATGTGAGATACTCCATACTTTATTTTCCTTCTACCAGAGCAAGTAGTAACATTTCAAATAGCAGCTGTTCCATCCACCTGGGTCTGGAGTTACAGATGATATAAGTAGAGCCCCTTACTAATCTATAATATACATGAGGCATGAGCAAGAATAACTTTTGCTGTTTTAAGCCACTGAGATTTGGGGGTTATTTCTTACCACGTTGTTGTTGTTAGGTGCCGTCCAGTCGGTTCTGACTCATAGCGACCCTATGGACAACAGAACAAAACACTGCCCAGTCCTGAGCCATCCTCATAATCATTGTTACACTTGAGCTCATTGTTGCAGCCACTGTGTCAATACATCTCGTTGAGGGTCTTCCTCTTTTTGGCTGATCTTCTACTTTACCAAGCACGATGTACTTCTCCAGGGACTGATCCCTCCTGATAACATGTCCAAAGTATGTGAGACATAGTCTCGCCAACTTTGCTTCTAAGGAGCATTCTGGCTGTACTTCTGAGATAGATTGGTTCCTTCTTTTGGCAGTCCATGGTATATGCAATATTCTTCGCCAGCACCACAATTCAAAGGCATCAATTATTCTTTGGTCTTCCTTATTCATTGCCCAGCTTTCGAATGCATATGATGCAACTGAAAACACCATGGCTTGGGTCAGGTGCATCATAGTCTTCAAGGTGACATCTTTGCTTTTCAACATTTTAAAGAATTCTTTTGTAGCAGATTTCCCCAATGCAATGCATCTTTTGATTTCTTGACTGCTGCTTCCATGGGTGTTGATTGTGCATCCAAGTAATACGAAATCCTTCACAACTTCAATATTTTCTCCGTTTATCATGATGTTACTTATAGGTCCAGTTGTGGGATTTTTGTTTTCTTTATGTTGAGGTATAATCCATACTGAAGGCTGTGATCTTTGATCTTCATCAGTAAGTGCTTCAAGTCCTCTTCAACTTCAGCAAGCAAGGTTGTGTCATCTGCATAATGGAGGTTAATGAGTCTTCCTCCAATCCTAATGCCCCATTCTTCTTCCTATAGTCCAGTTTCTCAGATATTTGCTCAGCATACAGACTGAATAGGTATGGTGAAAGGATACGATGCCGATGCACACCCTTCCTGACATTAAATCACGCAGTATCCCCTTGTTCTGTCCGAACAACTGCCTCTTGGTCTATGTGCAGGTTCCTCATGAGCACAATTAAGTGTTCTGGAATTTCCATTCTTGGTAATGTTATCCATAATTTGTTATGATTCACACAGTTGAATGCCTTTGCATAGTCAATAAAACACAGGTAAACATCTTTCTGGTATTCTCTGCTTTTCAGCCAAGATCCATCTGACATCAGCAATGATATCCCTGCTTCTATGTCCTCTTCTGAATCCAGCTTGAATTTCTGGTAGTTGCCTGTCAATACACTGCTGCAGTCCCTTTTTAATGATTTTCAGCAAAATTTTAGTTGCATGTGATATTAATGATATTGTTTGATAATTTCCACATTTGGTTGGATCACCTTTCTTGGGAATAGGCATAAATATGGATCTCTTCCAGTCAGTTGGCCAGGTAGCTGTCTTGCAAATTTCTTGACACAGATGAGTGAGCACTTCCAGCACTGCATCTTTCGTTGAAACACCTCAATTGGTATTCCATCAATTCCTGGAGCCTTGTTTTTCTCCAATGGCTTCAGCGCAGTTTGGACTTCTTCCTTCAATACCATCGGTTCCTGATCATATGCCACCTCCTGAAATGGCTGAAGGTTGACCAATTCTTTTTGGTATAGTGACTCTGTGTATTCTTTCCATCTTCTTTTGATGCTTCCTGTGTCATTTAATATTTTCTCCATAGAATCCTTCAATATTGCAGCTTGAATTTTTTCTTCAGTTCTTTCAACTTGAGAAATGCCGAGCATGTCCTTCCCTTTCGGTTTTCTATCTCCAGGTCTTTGCACGTGTCGTTATAATACATTACTTTGTCTCCTCAAGCCACCCTTTGAAATCTTCTGTTCTGCTCTTTTACTTCATCATTTCTTCCTTTCCCTTTAGCTACTTGACATTCAAGAGCATCAGAGTCTCTTCTGACATCCATTTTGGTCTTTTCTCTCTTTCCTGTCTTTTTACTGATGTTTTGCTTTCCTCATGTATGATGTACTTGATGTCATTCCACAACTCATCTGGTCTTCAGTCATTAGCGTTCATCCCGTCAAATCTGTTCTTGACATGGTCTCTAAATTCAGGTGGGATATAGTCAAGGTCGTACTTTGGCTCTCGTGGACTTGCTCTAATTTATTTCAGGTTCAGTTTGAACTTGCATATGAACAATTGATGGTCTGTTCTGCAGTCAGCCCCTTGCCTTGTTCTGATTGATATTGAGCTCTTCCATCATCTCTTTCTAAAAATGTATTCAATCTGATTCCTGTGTATTCCATCTGATAAGCTCCATGCATATAGTCACCATTAAGGTTGCTGAAAAAAAAGGTATTTGCAATAAAGAAGTCGTTGGTCTTGGAAAATTTTATCTTGTGATCTCCGGCATCATTCTATCACCAAGGCCATATTTTCCAGCTACTTATCCTTCTTCTTTATTCCCAATTTTCGCATTCCTATCACCAGTAATTATCAATGCATCTTGATTGCATGTTTGATCAATTTCAGACTGCAGAAGTTGGTAGAAATCTTCAATTTCTTCATCTTTGGCCTTAGTGGTTGGTGCATACGTTTGAATAATAGTCGTATTTACTGGTCTTCCTATAGGTTTATGGATATTATCGTATCACTGACGGCGCTGTACTTCAGGACAGATCTTGAAATGTTCTTTTTGACGATGAATACACCATTCCTCTTCAAGTTGTCATTCCCAGCATAGTAGACCATATGATTGTCTGATTCAAAATGGAGAATACCAGTCCATTTCAGCTCACTAATGCCTAGGATACTGATGTTTATGTGTTACTTTCATTTTTGACGATTTCCAATTTTCCTAAAGTCATACTTTGTACATTCTATGTTCCGATTATTAATGGATGTTTGCAACTGTTCCTTCTCATTTTGAGTCATGCCACATCAGCAAATGAAAGTCCTGAAAGCTTGACTCCATCCACGTCATTAATGTTGACTCTACTTTGAGGACACAGCTCTTCCCCAGTCGTATTTCAAGTGCCTTCCAACCTGAAGGGCTCATCATCCGGCACTATATCAGATAATGTTCTGCTGCTATTCATAACGTTTTCACTGGCTAATTCTTTTCAGTAGATTGCTGGGTCCTTCCTCCTAGTCTGTCTTAGTCTGGAAGCTCAGCTGAAACCTGTTCACCATGGGTGACCCTGCTGGTATTTGAATACCAGTAGCATAGCTTCCAACATCACAGCAACATGTAAGCCCCTACAGTACAACAAAGTGACAGACACGTGGAGGTTATTACCATAGTATAACTTAACCTATCCTAAGTGATTAAAAAATAAACAAAATCAGGAGGACTCATCCAAATCATTTTTAACATATAAAAACCATTCAAACAAGGGATAAGCCCATATGATTTAAGAAGAAAAAAACAGGACATGAAAAGCTAGAACCTTGGGAAAAACCCATATTCCAAAGAACAAGAAGAAAGAGCTGATAAGCTGTATGATATGTACGGGCTGTGTGCTCATGGGCTTGCAATGTGTGTGATTTGCACAGTTAGATACATAGGCCATAGGAAGAAATCTGGTATAAATGGTGCATTAATTTTTGGCAGAACTGAGGTAACAAAAGTGGTTAAAACTATAAGCATATATGCAATGAAGCTTTAAAAAAGAAAGGTAATGATGCAGAAAAGAGATGTAATAATAGACTGAAGCTTTTTTTCCTAATACAGTGGCTATCTGGCACCTAACGATACTGCATGATAAAATTTCTGCAGATTTCAGAATGACTTTTTTGTTGTTATTTGTGGTCATTTATCTGCCCTGTAGGCTTACATAAAATTCTAAGTATATTTGGAATGTTTAAATTTGACTGACATTTCTAGGTCTTGGATTGCTAAGTTCTGACTGAAGGGCATCTCAAGGTCTAGTATCTCCAAATTTGTATTTGCAAAAATTTCACTGCTTGGCACAAAGTTATTGTTAAAACGGGCTTTGTGCAGAGGCAAATTAGTTAAATTCTTACAACCTCTTTGGGGGATGTATGATTTATTTTTAGGAATGATCTCCTTTTCCTGATTAATGTTCCAAACTATGGAAAATGCAGAAAAACAAAGAAGAAAAACAAAAAAACACTCAAATTTCATATTCAGAAGAAACTATTTAGAAGAAACCATGGTAACTACTTTGTTGAAAACCCATCCAGATTTTGTCCTAAAAATGTATGTGTATTTTAATATGTTTTTAATATGTAAGCCCCTCCTTTTTTCCCCACCCAGCATTTATCATGAGCTCTATTCCAGAAGCTTAAAAATATCTTTAGAAAATGTGTACAATTATTTATTTCATTATTCCCCTATTATTATGTAGGTAGAGAGCTTTGGTTTTTTTTTTTTTTTTTTTTTTACTATTATAAATAATACTTGCATGAACAGAAATACTTCCCACATCTCTGATTACTTCCTAAAAGAAGAACTAATGAAGCAAAGGATATGAATATTTTAGGATCTTAAGATAACAGGACAAACAGTTGCAATCAAATCTATCCTAACTCATATTCCCACAAGTTTCTGAGAGTACCATTTCCCTACTCTCTGCCAACATGAAGAATCATCCTTTTTTTAATGTTCAGCAATTGGTTCGACAAAAAAATGACATTGTAGTGTGATCTTAATTTGCTTTATTTGATTAATAGTAAGCATACAATTTTTTTCATGTATTTAAAAGTCATTTATATTTCTTTTTTATGTTTATGAATTTGTATACTCATTTCTCACTTTTGTATTTAGAGTGTTAGTTGTATTTCTATTGATTTTTAAGTGTCCTTTATATATTTAGGCTAATAACCTTTGAATATAAAATATTCCCATGATTAGCTTCAGATTCAAGACATTTGGAGTCAATAAAAGGAGATAACGTCCATGAAAGTTTCTTTTAAACATAAAGTGCTAGAGTTAAATTGGGTGTATTGATTTCTTTTTTTTTTTTTTTTTTTCAATTTTTCAATTTTAGATTTGTTCAATTCCTGTTTCTTTCTTGGCATCATTGAATAACTCTACCCAACACTGCGTGGACTATCATCTGCATACTTGAGTCTACATGAAATACTGTATACAGAGTTCCATACACAGATTATTTTTAAACTTCCTTACCAATGTTATTATAGTGTAGTGGTAACAGACAAAACCTGGGGATCCAGACTACTGGGTACCAATCCCAGCTCTGTGCCCTAATGTGTGTGACCTTGAGAAAGTTACTGAAATTCTCTATGTCTCATTTGTCTCATCTGCAAATCTCAGAATACCGTATAAATGAGGATGTGACAGACTTCACAGTACTGCTGGAAAAATTCAACTAGATAAGTAGTTAACTAGTTTAAGTAGATAACTAGTTTAATCCTGAGAACTGAGGCCAAGCACTGAGAACAGGATGAGGCACACAGCAGGCTACCTAAGTGCTGGCTCTTGTTATGGCATTTTACGTGTTCGCTGCACTGCACAGAAGTATTCAGATCTAATTTATTTTTTAGGAATTTGCAGTGAAATATGTCTCTGCCCCAGTAACGATATTTAACATTTTCTGAGAACTTTGACAAACTTATTGATATTCATCATTCATTCAACAATTATTTATTGAATACCTGAGCTGCCTGGCAATATTCTAAGCACCTCAGCTGTGAACAAGAACTATTTGGTTCCTTAGAAAAGGAATTTACATTGCAGAGAGAAAAGATAAAAAGAAGGAAAAATACAAATAAACAAGCCAATTTCAGAGAGGGATAAATGATATGAAGCAAACAAGGCAGAAGAACGTGCTGGCAGATGATTGCTGGGGTAATTCTATCAGGTGGTCTGGGCAAGCCACGGAGAGGAAGGGGCAATATACCGAAAACTGGATGACAATCTATGACACAGATATCACTTTTACTCCCATTTTACAAACAGAAAGGTGCTTAAGTTATTGGAAGCAAACTTTGGTTGTTTTGATAACATATACATATATATATGCTTTTCTCTGATTGCAAATGTAACACTTATTCATGATGGAAAATGTCGCTATAGTCAAAAAAGAAAAAAATAATAATAATCCGCGATCCCATGGCTAACACTTTGTGTGTAAACTTTCTGTTCCTTTTTCTTCATATAGTCATATACTATGTTTTACAAAGGGAACTTCCCCATGCATAATACTCTGTAACTTGTTTTCTTCCATTGAGCATTCTTTTTCCATGTGATTAAGAAGTTTTCTGGAACATCATCTTTAATAGCTGCATAGTCTCACATTATATGAAGTATAATGGTTTCTTTATCAATGAATATTTATGTTGTTTCCAGTTTTTTACTATTACAAATAATACTGTCATAAGTAGTCTAATAATAATAGCAAATATTCACTCAGTGCTTACATGGCAGACAGGCATTGCGCTAAGCAATTTACAACTCTTAACTAATGTAATGTGTACAAGAATTCTATGATAAAGATGCAATGATAACCCTCCCTTTAGAAACTGAGGAAACTCAGGCAAAATGAAGTTAAATAATTTGCTCAAAGTCACACATCCAGTAAACTGCAGAACTGGAATTGAAACCTGGGCATTCTGGTTCCAGAGCAAACACTTAATCATTGCACTCTATTTCATCTGCTGGCAGTATTTCTAAAGATTTACAGATAAGTCTTAATCCACATCAATGTTATTTCTGTAGAAAAATTTTTAGAAGTGGAATTGCTCAGAACCTGACTCCAGTCTAATGCTTCTTTCCGAGAACCACAGCTCCTCTCATCCAAATCTTAACTCCACTTAAGGCAGCCTAACAGTAGACTGGTAACTCACTGTGTTTAGGATTACACACCAGAGTACAGTCTTCGGTAAGAAATACAGTAGTCTAAGTAAAAAGGATTTCAGTCCCTGCCAGCCCCTTTCTCCTTTGGTTCTTTCCAAAGCCTTTACCGAGGAAAGCTTAGCAAAAACAAAGGAGAAAAGGCCCCTGAAGTTCAAGTTTCACCGTCAACCTGTATTCATTCACCCAGTCCATGATCCCCTAGAGAATATTCTCTATACACACCCCCAGTCTAAACTCAGAGAAATGGGAAGTTGGCAGGAAGACATGAGTGATTTTGAGCTCAGAGGTGGAAGCTTTCCATAATGCCCAGGGTGCTTCTTTTGAGCTGGCTATTCCTCCTCTGTACCCCTCGGTACCTCCTTACCTCCCTGTATGCTCTTGGGTAATAATCCCCTTCATCTACCTGCCCTACGAGGCCACTGAACAGATGAGGTAACAGATAATTCGGTTACACTCAGGGAATTGAAAGAGTTCCATGAATGCGTACTGTTAACTGCGACACACAAAGTAGACCCTCCTGGATGCTTTGGGCTAGCACTAACCTGAATTATGACTCACTAGACACCGCTTTATCTCATTTTTCAAAGTGTTTTTTTCTTGAGATGCTGTTTAGACAGAGAGATGGAACAATTCATTTCTCTTACTTTTCCCAGACTTCAAAGATAACCTAGAATCACAGGTTTCCATTTTACCAAAGGAGGCTCCTGAGTATAGTAAACTTTTTGTTAGCCCAGCTGGTCAAATGATGGAGGTTTTATTGGGGTATGGGGAGATCAACTGAGTTATCATATATAGTGTAGTATGTTATACTACACTGTATGTGTAAAATCTGTAGATTATCACTTTTAAAAAAATAGAATATAGAAATATAACTGTAAAATAGAATAAAGAAAATGTACTTATTATTTGCTAATTCAGAGGCTCGTTTTGAATCTCAAAGAGCTTCAAGATCATCATCACAACCTTGAATTATCACTGCACTAGAAACTTCGAACTCATACCTTGGACTCCAACAATCTGCTTGTAAAATTTCAAGTTGGAAACCAGGGGTGGGATTTGTAATAAAGAGTGCTTAGGATCCCAGCACAGCCCACACACGTTTATAGCCCACAAAGGAGCTGAAGAAAAGTACTACCAATAAGAAAGATCCTCACCATCATGTTTCACATTGTTCTAATGCTTCTACAAAAAAACAGTGGGTATCACATTGGTAAAGTGAGACACCAGGAACATGTCTCCCCCATTCTGGTGGCAGGTACAGGAATGGCACTTGATATTTTGGGGGGCAGGGCCAGGCTGGCAGAAAGAGACATTCTGATAGAGACTGTTTGAAGTTCCCAGGAACGCCCTGAGATTGAAACTTCTGGGCCAGGACAGAAAAGAGAAAAGGGGCAGGCACAAGGAGTATGCTGAAAGGGCTTAAGGAGTCAAAGCTGCCACTAAAATGCAAGCTCCATGACGACAGTGGGTCTTGTCTGTTTTGTCCACTGCTCTTTACCTAGAACCTAGAATGGTGCCTGGCATATAACAGGTGGTCAAAAATCATTTTTGAAAGAATTAATGAAGGAAGTCAGTAGTGACAGAAGTGGGGTGGCACTGGGACATAAGAAGCTAGCTATAAGAAATCATTTGCAAATCAGTCTGTGCACAATAGAAATGTTGGTTAATAAAGACATCCTTTTTATAGAAATGCCAGAGAAATACTGTAACAATCTGGTTACACAAGAAATTTAGTCATAATGGTCTAATCTTCAACTGAACTAAAGATATAATGCATAGTTCACAATTTTCTAAATATCAGGAAATGAATTCAGGTATCAAAGATAACAACATCCATATAACCCAATTTCTCCTTCACTGAAAAGATGAGAGCTAACAATTATAAACCTGACTTAGCTATGCCATTGTGGATTGACTAAGATGGAGATCAGTACCATGCCCTTATGCAGAGGCAGATAGAAAAATATTATTGTCATCAAGGATCATGTATGCCAAAGTTACACGGCACTAGACAATTTAGACAGTGTTACTTGAAAAGCAACAGAAACTATTCCCTTTGAGAGCATCAGAACTGGAGCATTTTATTGAAGGGCAGACAGCTGATTATGCCCCCCGTGATGGTTTGAATTACGTCCCCCAAAAAATGTGTGTATCAATTTGGCTAGGCCATGATTCCTGGTACTGTGTGATTTTCCTGTATGTTGTAAACCTGCCTCTATGATGTTAATGAGGGAGGATGGGTGGCAGTTGTGTTAGTAAGGCAGGACCAGATCTACAAGACTGGATTGTGTCCTGAGGCAATCTCTTGAGATATGAAAGACAGAAGTGAGCAGTGAGATGGGGACCTCATACCATCAAGAAAGCAGTGCCGGGAGCAGAGCGCGTCCTTTGTACGGGGGTCCCTGCACCAAGAAGCTCCTAGTCCAGGGGAATACTGAAAAGAAGAAGGCCGACAGAGAGAAAAAGCCTTCCCCTGGAGCTGATGCCCTGAATTTAGACTTTTAGCCTACTTTGACTATGAGGAAATAAACTTCGTTAAAACCATCCATTTGTGGTATTTCTGTTATGGCAGCACTAGATGACTAAGACACCCCCATTAATTGTGAAGTTCTGGCCAAAGGGCCAGGTATCATATAGCATGATGTGGTCTTTTACAACCAATTTTAGACACATTCCACCTCTTTTCTTAAAAACCTCATAGTGCATCTAACTTCATGAGCCTGAGACTATGTTATAAAAATTAACAATCTTGACATAATCAGCAAGACCTAGTCTACCTCTAAAATGTGAACTACAGGAGGAAACCTGTACCATGCCAAGTCTCTTTTAAAATGGCACCGAGGCCATCTGGCCATGGAACAAAGCCCAACAGCCCTTTTATTTAAGACTGGAGAGAGGGGCGTTCGGCTTTGGCTAGGACAAAGGTAGCTGGTAGGTGTCAGGCATGGGTGCGGCATCATTTTTCCTCAGGTTGCAAGGTGAGGGTCAAGGAGGATGAAACTAGAAGGGCCTTGGGAAAACCCTTGGTCAACAACTAGGCCACACATCAAAAAATGTTGTCAGTGTGTGGAGACTCAGGGAAGTGATGTCATAAAAGTGTGAAGCAACAGAAAAGAGACCAGGGACTCAGGGACTGTTAAAAGAGTTCTAATTAAAGGATGTAGAGGCAGAGCCTGGAGCAATTCTCTGGACTGAAAGGGAAGTGGCTGTTTTTATAGAATGCTTTTAATTTGAATTTAGGCAAGGAGAGATATGTTACAGTTGCCAAACTGATGTCAAGTCAGAAAAGTAGTCACAATTCCCTTCTTATGAGTGGTAAGCAGAGGGGGAAAATCATTAGGAAAATTATATAAGGACTCTGATTTTACCACAGTCACACCAACGCAGCTACGTTAGCCACTTATTAACTGATCCAACTGGCATTTTGGTGGTGCAATCCGCTATTTTTTAATTATAATCTCTACATTCTACTACACTTACCTTCATATTCTTAATCTCCATGGATCTTCTAATTATCAGAGAAAAGTTTTAAAATAATAATAAAAATCTTCTAAAAGAAGAAACTGTCTACATGCCATATTGTTTTTTTGAAGACTATCATTCTGGAAAACTACTAAGCAGAATATGAAAATGCACTAATTTTATTTGTCATAGAAATGTTCTTTCTTTTAAGATCCAAAATAAATCAGCAAACGCTTTCAAAGCTGACATTTAATCCATGAATTCAAATCATTTCCAAGATTTATGATCCATTAGAAAGACAGTTTCAATTTCCCTTGCCCTTGTGAGGGTCTAACGTACAGCTGGCAGGAAACACATTTACACAGCACACATGCTATGACAACAGTATCATTTATTGATAAGGCTTTTTCAAGTTTAGAAAAATGATGTTGCTACTTATGTTCATTTTGATTTGTTTATCTTCAAGTAGTAGATGTATGCTTCACTCTGGTAAAGGCTCCTCAAATGCAGCAGATAAACATCTATCCACGTAATAAAAATTGCCTACTTCTCTGAGTTCTCTAGTGCCGCCATAACAGAAATACCATAAATGGTATTTCTACTTTAACAAACAGAAATTTATTTTCTCACAATTTAGGAGGCCAGAGGTCCAAATTCAGGGTGCTGTTTCTAGGGGAAGGCTTTCTCTCTCTGTTAGCTCTGGAGCAAGGTCCTTGTCTTTTCTGAGCTTCTGCTTCTGGGCAATGTTCACGCGACTTGGCATCTTTCTTCCCCCATCTCTCCTTCCTAGCTTGCTTGTATAATTTCTTCTATACCTCAAAAGGGATTGACTCAGATACACCCTACGCTAATCCTGCCTCATTAACATAACAAAGACAACCCATTCCCAAATGGGATTATAACTACAGGCACAGAGGTTAGGATTTACAACATATTTGGGGGGACACAATTCAATCCATAACATTTCACCCTTTGGCCCTGAAAAATGTATGTCCTTGACACTTGTAAAACACATTCAACCCATGACATCATCCCAAAAGTCTTAAATCAACTCCAAGTCCAAAATCTCATCTTCTGAATCATATAAATCAAATACGGGTGAGACTTTAGGCATTATTCCATCCTGGGGCAAAATTCCTCTTCATCTGTGAACCTGCAAAATCTAGACTGTAAGTTATCTGCTTCCAAAGTACAATGGTGGAACAGGCACAAAGTAGACATTTCCAAGAGAAATTGGAAGGAAATTGGAGGGAAAGAAGGGATAACACGCATCAAGCAAGCCCAAAACCTAGGAGAAAAATTTACATTAGCTCTCAAGGTTTGAAAATAATCCTTTGTTCTCTGAGACCACCTAGGCAATGGCCCTGCCCTCCAGACTCTGTGTGTTGACCATGATCTCTGGATTCTGGATAGAGGTCCCTCAGCCTGGGCTTCAGTTTTGCCTTCCAGGCCCACTGGGATGGCAACTCTGCTCCCTTGGCTTTGGGTGGCCCCATTCTCCTAGTCCATCTGAGTGGTAACCCCACCCCCTAGCAGGCCTCGTTTTCTGCCCCCTGGGCATGGCAGCTGCACCCCCTCAGCTTTGGGTAGAGGCCTCATCCTCTTGGCCAAACTGAATGGCAGTCCCACACTCAGAGCCTAGTTGGTGAAGATCTGGTTCTTTGAAATCTAGGAGGGTGTGGCTCTACCATTTGACACCCCAGAGGTCCATGGCCCCACCCTTTGAGACCCCAGAAGCCATGGCCCCATCCTTTGAGACAAAGGCAGCTCTGCTTCTCGTGCTCCTTCCAACGGTTCTGCTGATCTCTGAGCTGCTCCAGGGATGGCTTTTTCCTTTTCTTGGAGGACAACAGATGCTGCTCTGTTGGCCTGTTTCCTGCCTGTAGACTTCCAAGAGGCAGACAGTATTCTCTCCTTTTGTTCTTTTTGCGTCCCTTTCGGTCGAAGCTGATGAGTTTTCTGCTATGGTAGTTGGTTAGATCCATCACTCACAGACTTAATCTCTTTAACAGAAGATCGTGTAGCCCTGTCCTTGGTGAACATTCTAGGATACGTGTCCTTAGTTTGTACAACAGAATTTTCCAAGTCTTTAAGTTCTGTTTTTATTTTGCACAGTTCATTTTTAAGTCTATCTCTTTCCTCTTGCATTTCACTATATGAGGCAAGGAGAAACCATGTAGCCCCTTTAAGATCTTGCTTAGAAATCTCTTCAGTCAGATATGCAAGTTATCACTTACAAGTTCTACCTTCCACTAAAGATTTGAACATAATTCAGACAAGTTCTTTGCCACTGCATAAAAATCTTCGCCCTTCCTCCATTGTCCAATCATACGTTCATCATTTTATTAAAGTCTCATCAGAAGCATGTTTAACATCCACATTTTTAGCTACACTCTGTTGCTGGCACCATATGTATTCTCTAAGATGATGGGAGACTTTCTCTATAGCTCTCCTCACTTCCTTCTGAGCCCTCACCAGAATTGCCTTTGATGTCCATAACTCTACCAACAGTTTCCTCAAGGAAATCCAGGCTGTCACTATTAGGCACCTTAAAACTCTCCCAGCCTCTCTACCCATTACCCAATTCCAAAACTGCTTCCATATTTTATGTATCTGTTAGAGCAGCATCCCACTCCTGGTACCAAATTCTATCTTAGTTATCTAGTGATGCTACAACAGAAAAACCACAAATGGGTGGCTTTAACAAACAGAAATTTATTTTCTCACAATTTAGGAGGCTAGAGGTCCAAACTCAGGGTGTCATCTCTAGGGGAAGGCTATCTCTCTGTGTTGGGTCTGGAGGAACGTCCTTGTCTCTTCTGAGCTTCTACTCCTGGGCAATCTTCATGTGGCTTGGCATCTCTCTTCCCCTCATCTCTGCTTTCTATCTTGCTTCTATTTATCTAATGAAGACAACTCATTCACGAATGGGATTGTAACACCAGTCATAGCGGTTAGGATTTACAGCACATATTTTAGGGGGATATAACTCAATCCTTAACACTACTGAAGACAAGAAGAAACCTCCACAATTATAGCAATGATATCATATATAAATGGGGATTTCTAAGGCAGACTAGAGGTAGATATATAGACAATATAGATGATATGTAGAGATAGAGATACAGAAATAGGGATATATAGATATGTACAAAGATACAAATATAGATAGAATAAAGAATCAGGTCACTCAAACTCACAAAAAGATGCAATCAACCCAGTGCCAATTTCCCTTTATTTTGCTCCTTTCTTTACCCTTTGTTTGAAGCAGAATGGTTCTGCCTGTCAAAAATATCAGCAAGATTCATTAGACTCTCAAACAGAAGTTCTCAGAGCACATTAACACAGCCTTAACATTTAGAGCCAGTATCAATGGCTGTCATTAGAAAAGGTGCTCCTCTTTTCCAGCAATTCAGGTTTTCAGCAAAAAATTACTAGATCCCAAATATATCAACTACTATACTAGGAAGAGGAGGTATGGAAGTGCACAAGACATAGTCCTGCCTTCGAGGAGTTTAATTTCTCAGTTTATAAATGGAATAATGTCTGTTAGTGGGTAAATTAACATATCTGTAGCTAATTAGAGGGGAACAATTCTCCTTAGGAAAAATTCTCCTCCAGCACCAATAAGAGCCATAGAACTTGCTTAATTTTTTAAAGAAAGATTATATAGCCCTAGAATGTCAATTTTTTCATTTTATATGTGATTTTAAAAAAAAGAATTCCAACGTCACAACTTAAATGTAAGACCAATATCTGCCCCAGCTTGGGTATTAATCAGTGAAACAAAAAGTAGATACTCTTTAGCTTCATTAGCTAATGCCAGCTCATTAACTCTGTTTAACAGCACCCAAAGGTGCCATTCAACAACTGTATTAGTTATCTATTGCTACATAACAAATTATCCCAAAATTACCAGCTTAAAACAATAAACATTAATTATTTCATAGTATCTGTAGTTCAGAAATCTAGGAGTGGTTTAGCTAGGTGATTCTCCTCAGGGTCTCTCATGAGGCTGCAATCAAGGTGTCAGCTGGGGCTGCAGTAATCTGAGGTTTGATTAAGTCTGGAGGATTCTACTTCATTATATGCTATTAACAGGAGATTTCACTTCCTTACCATGTGGGTCTCCCTGCAGGGCTGCCCATGACATGGCTCCCCTCAAGCATGAGACAGAGATCCCAAGATAGAAGCTGAAGTCTTTTATAACTTAAACTATGAAGTGACATACCATCGTTTCCATCATATTCTATTGATCGTGACCAATCCTGGTACAATAAGAAAGGGACTACACAAGAATGTAAATATCAGGAGGTAGGAATCATGAAATCATTGGAGGCTATCTTGGCAGTTACCTACCACAAAAAAACTTACCACACCCAACAAAACAGTGATATTGAAAATCTGAACAGACCCATAACAGGAGAAGAGATTGAAAAGGTAATAAAAAAAACTCTCAAACAAAAAAAGCCCTGGTCCAGATGGCTTCACTGCAGAATTCTACAAAACATTTACAGAAGACCTTGTACCAGTAC
>NW_004444072.1:6225579-6257282 GCF_000243295.1 Trichechus manatus latirostris | reverse complement strand
AAACAAGGTTGAGAAGTTAGAGGGTTGACATGTTGTGGGGTTGTTAACCAATGTCATAAAACAATATGTGTACTACTGTTTCATGAAAAACTATTTGTTCTGTAAGCCTTCACCTGAAGTACAATAAAAAAAAAAAAGGGAAAGAAAAAAAATGACCACACCCAGAGGACTTGCACATATGTGCTTACTCATGAAGACTTGCTACTTTTATCAAATCTTACTTTTTGGATCCACAGACCACCCAAAACTCTTCTTGAAGAACTCATTTCCACACATCACTAGACCCAACCTGATGGTCTTACAATTTAAAAACAAAAACAATTTCAGATCTGGATGCTTCATTCGTATGTTCATTCAAAAAAGATTTATTGACAACTACTGTGTGTCACGAACTCTCCTGGAGACTGAGAATAAAATGATGAAGACATCATTTCTGCCCTAAAACTTTTGAAGATAGAGAGGTAGAGAAAGAAATTCAGGAGAAGGAGAAAGAGAAGGAAGAAAAGAAGAGGAAGAGGAAAAAAGAAAGGAAAATAAACAGTGGGGGAAGAGGAAGGGAAAAAGAAGTGAGGAGGGCAGGAAAGGGAAGTACAGACAAGGGGAGAAAGAAACCAACATAGATGAGGAATAAAAGCAATCATGGAGGTATTTGCTTGTGACGTCCTGCATTAAAATTCAGATATTGAAGTCTAAGAAAAAGGAAGTAGGAAGATGTTTGATTAATATGTACATCCATATGCTCAATACAGTGCATCAACTAAATTTAGAAATTTTGCCTAAATGTATGTATGGAAAAGCAATATGCAAAAAAACTCACACCTCAAATCAGTGGTTCTCAAGTCTTTCAGAATAAACAATCTGATAAAAGCACTGGACGCTCCTGTCAGAAAGAAAATGATGATATGTGCACACACACACGTACACACACACACAATTATCAGGGATCTAAGGTTGAGAATTCCTGATCTCAAAGTATTATAACATAGCATTTTAAACCGTTGTCCCTGTTGTCTGTCTTTGTTAATATTCAGGGGGGACTCTCGTGCAAGACTTGCTGAATACTCATGAAATGACAGTATTTAGCCAAGACTAGACAGAATTCGGAGCCCTGGTGGCACAGTGGTTAAGAGCTTGGCTGCTAACCAAAAGGCTGGCAGTTCGAATCCAGCAGCCACGCCTTGGAAACCCTATCAGAGGCAGTTCTACTCTGTCCTATAGGGTTGCTATGAGTCAGAATCGACTCCACAGCAACTGGTTTAGACAGAACATACAGGAGCCCTGATGGTGTAATGGTTAAGTACTTGGCTGCTAACCGAAAGGTTGGCAGTTTGAACCCACTCAGTGGCTCCTTGGGAAAAAGACCTGGCAATCTGCACCCGTAAAGATTACAGCCGAGAAAATCACTTCTATGGGGGCGGTTCTACTCTGTCACATGGGCTCTCTATGAGTTGAAAGCAACTCAGCAGCACCTAACAACAGGTAGAACATTAGGGTATTTTTTCTTTAGGATAATTTAATAGGCCGAAGGGGCCCAAAAACTTGTCTTGGCAAGGGTCAAAGGTAAAGGGCACTGTGTCCAAAGATAAACTGAAGTCTAAGACAATCCATCTAGATGTAAGCATCATTTAGTCTAATTCTTTCATTTTATAGATGGGAAATCTAAAGACCCAAAGAGAAAACGTAACTGACCAGACTGGTAGGTATCATTTTGGCTGGTGAGGACACAGTGGCTGCAAATCCAACACTGACCAAGCACACAACATCTAGGGAACGTTGGTCTAGATTTCAGGGAGCTTATCCATAGGTATTGTGGACAGAACAGGTAAGTCGAGGTTGAAAGCTCCATTTTCCATTCCAGAATGGGAATACTAACACACACCAGATGCCTCAGCCAAGCAGGCTGTGGGGTGGATCTTGAACTGACCGAGGTAGAGGGGATAACACTAGGCAGTCAGTCTTTGGAGTGTCTCCTAGCAGACATTTCTATGAATCTTCAATAAATAGCCCACTTTTCCTCCCCTGCAGAAGACACTGCAACACATTTACTCTGCAGTGCAGTGATTTCATAGCTGGAAACAAAAGGAAACTTGTGTTTGAAAGCCAAATTCTCCCCTGAAAATACAACTGAAATTCTCCAATGTACCTGTAATCTGGTATGCCGTCATTTAAGTCTGGTACTTACGCCTGGAAAATTTAGCAAGTGCTATCAAAAGCAGGTGAGCAAATGGCTGCCATTGCTTCCCCCACTGCTGATGGGTTAGAACAGACTTAGAGGCACTATGTCAGGAATTTGTCAGACCTGCAGTGCCTAGTAACAAAATCGGCCCTGAAAACACACACTGCTCTTTAAGCAGTTGTAGACTGATCCTAAAGGGAGCTGTGGTTTAATATCAGGTTACTTTCCATAAGCTTTGAATGAAATCTCCTAAGTCTAAAGCAGCTGAAGAATGCTTAGAGCTTTGCTAGATCTTTGAGGGACTAGGGATGGACTGTTACCTTTTCCCCATACCTCTTCAATCCTAATGGTTAAACAAACAAGCAAAAAGAACTCTATGTTAAGGTTGCAAAATCCATTCCCCAGAAATCATGCTGTATCACAAGTTTTTGAAAACAGTTTGTTTTCATATGGTCCCGGATGTAGACTCTCAAAATAATGCCAAGTTGGTTGTTATTATCCCTTTCAGTTGAAGTCTTCTCGCTAGCTTGGGCTTTACCTAAATTTTGTTTCCTGAAATTCCCAAGGATTTTTTTTTTTTCAAAAATTAGAAGTCATAGTGTGTGACAGCCAGGAGTTCACTCGGCTGACCTGTTGAGAGCCAATGGACCAGTACCACACCCTTCTACCTTGCCTTGTTCTCTGAACTAAAACAAATCTCACACACCATTTAGATTTGATCTGAGTATGAAGTGAGTATAGACATGGAGAGTTGTCAGGTTTGCAGTATGCAAAATGAGACATTTACATAGTTTATATTAATTCAAAGGAACTCTCAAAATGTCACTAAACAGAGTAGAGAACTGAATAGAGAGGAAAGGGCCAAAGCTGAATCACTGAAATATAAGGTGAATATAGTTGTGCTCATTTTTGTTGCTCTATTGTATTCCATTTTATGAATCTACTATAATTATCCAGTTCTTTCCAGACTGTAGTGACTATGAAAAATCTTGCTATATATATTCTGTATAATAATCGTGGTCCACATGGGCTCCGGTACTTCTATATTATAGAGAGAGTGGAATTTCTAGTCATATCTTGCAGCATTATGCCACATAATTTTTACCAAAGAGGTTGTTCTGAATTTTGTTCCACCACTGCTGTTATTGTCGTTAAATGCCATTGAGTAGGTTCCAACTCACAGCAGCCCCAACAGAACAAAACACTGCCCGGTCCTGCACCTTCAATCCTTACAATCATTGCTGTGTTTGAGCCCACTGTTACAGCAACTGTGTCAATCCATCTCATTGAGGGTCTTCCTCATTTTTACTGACCGTCTACTTTGTCAAGCATGATGTCCTTCTCCAGGGACTGGTACCTCCTGATAACACGTTCACAATACATGAGACAGAGTTTCAAAAACAAGCTGAAAAGGATGAGAAGATAGCTTCCATTTTTATTGAGCTGCTGATATATGCTGCTAATACATGCTAGACCCTGTTTCAGACATTTTAAATCCATTCTCATTTAATCTTTACAAAAAGAAAAACAGTTACAAGATACACAATATTATCTCCATTGTACATAAGAGAAGATTAAAGCTCTAAAGAAGATAGGCATTTTTCTGATGTTCAGTGTCTGAAAACCTGGACTCTGGTGGGTTTATTGACCGAATTTTAGAAAGCATGCCAAATCTGGGAGCAGAGCTCATTTTCCCCAAACACAACCTATTTAGAGTGAAAAATAATCTCTCCTGAATTTTGTAGTAATGACTTCTTTGCTTATAAAAATATCATCTCCACCTTTTTATGTCTCCCTAAACAAAATACAGCCTTCAGTATGGATTACACCTTGACAGAAAGAAAACAGAAATCTTCACAACTGGACCAACAAGCAACATTGTGATAAACGGAGAAAAGACTGAAGTTGTCAAGGATTTCATTTTACTTGGCTCCATGATTAATGCCCAGGGAAGCAGCAGTCAAGAAATCAAACAATGCATTCACTGCACTGGGCAAATCTGCTGCAAAAGACCTCTTTAAAGTTAAAAAGCAAAGATGTCACTTTGAGGGCTAAGGTTACCTGACCCAAGCCATGGTGTTTTCAATTGTCTCATATGCATGTGAAAGCTGGAAGGACCAGTCCCTGGAGAAGGACATCATGCTTGATAAAGTAGAGGGTCAGAGAAAAAGAGGACGACCCTGAACAAGATGGACTGACACAGTGGCTGCAACAATGGGCTCAAGCATAACCACGATTATTATGAGGATGGGGCAGGACCGGGTAGTGTTTCGTTCTGTTGTACACAGGGTTGCTATGAGTCGGAACCGACTCGATGGCGCCTAACAACAACAACAACACAGTTGCTCAGAAAATGTTACTTGAATTAAATTCAATTGTTTAATTGGCAGGTAAAGCTTGCGGAGATCATTTAAGCAGAGAAATACCCAAGGGGACCGAAGACCTTGCAAGCATAGAGGCAGGGCCCAGCATCCAGAGAAAGAAAAATGAGAGACAGAAAGAATTATGCAAGTGAGTTTGAATTCTGACCTTAGGTTAGAAGCTGTATACTCCCTGGATGTAGACTGTGCTTGGCCTGCAAATGTTCATTTGTAGCCAGAAAGGGATAAAATCTCTGCAATGAATCTTCTGCCTGATTGGGCACAGGTGGTCAACATCACTTCATCTGGGATGACTATCCTTCCCCTTTGACTGATTCTGATGGCAAGGAGCCACTGCTTCTGAGCCATTGGTCACATCTGTGTGTTACTTGAGCAAAAGATAAATCAGTTCAGAAGAATCAAAACAGCCCAGGTTCTGAAGTCAAGATTTTGATTCTGAACTCTGCCACTTACTTAATTCAAAATCTTCAGGGAAACCATAAATTTACAAAACCTCCATTTCCCCACTTGTGAGATGGTAAGTATAGTATCTAACGCACGGATTTTTGAAGGTAAAATGAGATAAATCTATGTTAAAGACCCTTCCTATGATGAAAGTCCTAGTAAATGCTAGCTACTATTACTCCTCAGATAACCCAGTTGATCAGGGATTTCGAAGAATATTTCTAGGCTCTGAAGTCTGATAACAACACTTTTATTTAAGACTTCAAAGAGGGATGAGAGGAATTGAAGTTGAACAAAGATAAATACCACAGTAAAAAGTCTAAAACAAGCTTTTCTGACAGAAGGGAAAATAAATTGATTGGCTATGCTAATTTCCATTAATGTTATCTACTAATTAATAATATGTTTAAATTAAACAGAGTCAGAGTCGTTTTCATAGTAAAGAAAAGGCTATTCTTTTAATTCAGTTTGCTTAATCCCTACTGCCATATGAAGACAGATTTATTTAAAGTATGAAAAAGCTCTGACAGAGACTTGGAAAACAGACAATGGCTATAAATGGTTATTCCTACCATTTGATCTAATACCTCCAGTGAATATTCTCCTGTACTCCTACAATAATCACTGAGGATTCTTGGGATTCTCTACTTACCATGCACTGTTCCTTGGTCAGGTGAATGGAAGACCTCCCTTGCCTTCTCCCTCCAACAAAGACTAAAAGAAGCAACCTGTCCCACCACTCCTTCTTCCCAAAAAAACCTTGCCCACTTGAAGTGTTCAGCAAATTCACCTGAACAAATTTTCTTGCCCCCAAAGAGTAGAACTTCCCAAGAAGCAAGTAGATAAAATGATAGCCAATCTAGACAAGAGCAGAAGGAGGGTGAATAGAGAAGTCCTTTAAGTAGCTAGACAAATGAGATAAAGCAGGTTCTAGTCTCATTTCCTTTCCACCTGTTTGTCACCCCCTGTTGAAGAAATACCAATAACTCCCCATGGTACAATCTTCTTAGCTGGCCAAAGTCCTTCAGGATCTACCCCTGCCTACTTTCCAGCTTCGGCTTCTATCACTTCTTATCTCATTCAGCCAAACAAGACTACTGGTAGTTTTCCAAAGAAGTCCTGCTCTCTCCTTCATCTGTGATTTTGCTCATGTTTCTCCTTCTGCCAGGAGTGTGGCCTAGGCTAGATAACTTCTCTGCGTCTGGCAACCAAAATTCAAAGACAGCCTCTTCTTGAAGCTCTCTTCTAGACCACCTCTTTGGGCCTCCCCAGAAGAGATAAGTACTCTCTATTCTATATTCATTAAGTTTTTACTAAATTTACTTTTAAAAGAGTTTATTATATTTTGTGGTTATTGCTGATGTGTCTGTCTCTCTCACAAACTGTTAACTTTTTGAGAGAAAGGATTATGTCCTTTATCCTTAGATTTATAGCGCCTAGCACATAGTAGAGTCTGGTACAACTTACACAGTCAATAAAAAAGAGAAAAAACCAAACCCACAGCCATCGAGTCAATTCTGACTCATAGCAACCACACAGGACAGAGTAGAACTGCCCCATAGAGTTTCCAAGGAGCAGCTGGTGGATTCGAACTGCCAACCTTTTGGTTAGCAGCCATAGCACTTAACCACTATGCCACCAGGGTTTCCACACAGTCCACAAATGTGTTTTAAATGAACGTATTATTCAGGGGTCAGCAAATTTTTTGTCTGCAAAGGACCAGATAGTAAATCTTTTAGGCTTCATGAGCCATTTCGTCTTTGAAGAAAGTACTCAAGTCTGCCATTGCAGAGTGAAAGCAGCCATAGAGAATACGGAACCAAATGAGTGTGGCTATCTTCCTATAAAACTTTGTTTACAAAAACAAGTAGTTTTTGGGGTCATAGTTTGCTGACCATTGATCGAATTGAAAGATTGAATGAATGAGAAAGCCCTAGAATGTTCTTCTCACAAAGAAGATCTCAAGCCCAAGACAAAACCTGGTGATATAATGGTAGGAAATCCTAGCAGAGGCCTTTTGATAGAAATAGGAGGGGAAAAGTGGCATTAAAATATTCTCCTGTCCTCATTCTGGAAACTAGGCCTGTTATTTAAGTTAATACACATGCAACTGGGAAAGTGTAGGTCCATCAACAGCCTTATGAAGAACACTGCAAATCTAATATTTGCTAATACTGTATTTTACTTTTTATTTCGTAGAATTAAGGGTGCCTATAAATGGATAGGAGCCCTGGTGGCGCAGTGATGAAGTGATACAGCTGCTTACCAAAAGGTCGGCAGTTCCAATCGACCAGCTGCTCCTTGGAAACCCTACGGGGCACTTCTACTCTGTCCTCTAGGGTCGCTATGGGTCGGAATCAACTCAACAGCAACAGGTATTTTGTTTGTTTGTTTATAAATGGAGAGCAATGAACTTCGCTACAGGGTGTATTTTTTCCTGCATTGAGTAGGAGCTAAATACCAAGGGAAAATACTAGCTATCCAAGACATATGATTGTTTATCCTAGAGGAACACAACAATAAAGATGGAAACTCCAGTGATGGTATGAGGGATGGCGACACTCGGGTAGAGTTCTGAGAGAAACAGCTTGGACAGGTGCCCCTCAAGTTAAAATGCACAGGAAACCACCTCGGTGCCACTGGGAATTTATTTTCAAATGCACCATGCTAAAATCATTTGATGGAAGGTACATAAATAATCCAATGATCTTCTATTTTAAGGCATAATTTTGACACATATATTTTACTTTTTCCTTCTTCATGTTATGCTTTCATAGGGAATTTTGTGGGACACAAGAAGGACAATCAGATAAAAGAGTGTACCATGGCAAATCCAATCAGTCAGAAGAAAACTGTAAGAGTGTTCACTTAGTTGTCTAGCCCACATTCAAATGGGGATCCAAACTTTGAGATGTATTTCCAAATGCAAACAACACAAACAAAATGTTGGAGTGTTACCTGATCCCACATAATCCCCTCCTCTGGAAAGCAAAACATCTGACAACGCTACAGCTGCAGGAGCCAAACTGTCCTGTTTGAGGCAGCAGCATCATTCCCAGCAGCACCACCTGGATATGTGGGATGGAGTGGTATTACATGTGAAGGAGGATCCAGAGAATGGAGTTACGCAAACATAAAAAGGCTCTGGCCATAAAATAATCTGAGCATGTTTACTGCCCTTTTGGGAGGAAAGCGTCTGTCATGGTTTGCATTATGTCCCCCAAAAAATGTATATATCAGTTTGGCTGGGCCATGATTCCTGGTACTGTGTGGTTTCTCTATGTGTTGTAAATCGTGCCTCTATGATGTTAATGAGGGAGGATGGGTGGCAGTTGTGTTAGTAAGGCAGGACCTCATCTACAAGACTGGATTGTGTCCTGATGCAGTCTCTTGAGATATGAAAGCCGGAAGTGAGCAGTGAGACAGGGGGACCTCATACCATCAATAAATCAGTGCCAGGAGCACAGCGCATCCTTTGGACAGGGGTCCCTGCGCCAAGAAGCTCCTAGTCTAGGGGAACACAGATGCAAAGGCCGACAGAGAGAGAAAGACTTCCCCTGGAGCGGACACCCTGAATTTGGACTTTTAGCCTACTTTGATTGTGAGGAAATAAACTTCCCTTCGTTAAAACCATCCACCTGTGGCATTTCTGTTATAGCAGCACTAGATGACTAAGACAGCGTCTGAGCAAATAAAATACTTGTGTGCATTTCCAGCCTCCACAACTCCCCCTTTCCTTCCTCCTCCAAAAAAGTGTTTCCAGATTACAAAACAATTGGACCAAGCTGTGTAATACAAAAACATCAATTTATCTACAAGCAGCCAGAGCTCCTGTGGAATAGAAGTTGCTACTATGGCCTTTTCAGTTTAATTGGCTTCAGAGGACACATCTTGATATACCTTTACAGCATCTCTGCACTTTCCATCCAGGACTGCCCTGTGTGGAAGAGGTAGATGTAACCCATTCCGGGAACACAAGTCACGTAGACAGGCCATCTGTCCCACTTAAATGGATTTCCTTTAGTGGAAGTTCATTGTAGTAAACCACCTAGAATCCAAAGATGAGCTTTTCGCCTGAATTGACTGTGAGCATGTCCCAAAGCCACGTGCAACTGTTTCCACTTAGCCTCTACAGAAATAGCAAAACATAATGAAAAGCTTTGTGAATCCTTTAATTCTTTCTGCAAAGAAAAGTTCTAGTAATCAAAGCCATGAAAATATCATCAGTCCATTTTACCAATAAAAACAGAACAGAGGTCAGCTTTGGTTAAGAACTCCTTAACCTCTTTTCTAAACTCAGTGCTCATGCACCAGTTAGTAGTCTTTAGTTTTTGGTTTCTACACTATGTCAGAGGTCTTAGATTAAGACAGTTTTCTTCAGGGGCCAAACAGATCAGAAAAATGGGTGAAGTAGGATGGATGGAAGAAAAAGTGGCAAGGAATCCAGTAAAGCAGAGATGGAGCCACTACTCATTTCCAGCCAAATCTTGCCATACAAGAATGTGTGCAAGTATTGCCAGCTATTTTGAATTCCAGAGAGATTTTCAAAATTTGAATATTTTTGTGCATGATAGATTTTAAGCACTGAAAATTAATTAAATAAAAACAACAATTTGGGTAACAAAATCATATTGAAGGATCAGACAGAGCGCATGAGTCATCAGATTTCAATTTTAATATCAACAAAGATATGGATGATTCCACAAGTTCACCTATTATTAGTTGTACCAAAGGCAGACAGGCATGCCAGATAAAACATTGGGTTCAAGTTAGGGGTCAGTGTTTGAATTTGCCACTGAGTAACCATCTAACCTTAGGAAAGTTATTTAACCTATAAGCCTTAGTTTATTCATCTGCAAAATACTGTTGATAAGATTTTTAAAATACTGCCTACCTATGCAACTAGCAGAGGGCCTGCTTTAAAAAAAAAAATGCTTTTTGAATCTTAATGTTTTAAATACATATAAAAAAAAAGAAATGATTTTGAAATTGTGAAAATACTGGCAAACATATTAAACAAGATAAAGAAACTCACCAAATATATTTAAAGTTTAATTTATAATGAATCTGCCCCAGAGAAATAGAATGGGGTTTCTGGTGACTAAAGAGTATATACTGCCTAACAATATGCATATAATGTAAAATGTGTATATTTAAAAACAATATGCTCAAACAGGTTACACAAAGCAATTAACAAAGAGGATTCATTACCATAACATCTAACAATACCCTCCATAAATAGACAATGCCTTTCAAACCATCAAACAAAATTACAAGAATTCACAAATTGTCAATCATCTGTTTTGCTAGATATGATCTATGCTATGATCTCAAAGAACTTTGCCAGGCATTCAAACTCCACAGTTATTTAGGATATTAAAGATTTTGAATCTCGCTACTTCAGAAGTGAACCCCATAGTTCTCTCTAGTAACTCTGTTTCCCTTTTCAAAAAGGTGGCAGCCAAGAAGCAATCATTTAACTACTGCACTGGTGGAACGATCCTAGCTCATGAAGGTGAGAAGCCCACCATTCAAATACCAAGGAGAAAAGACATATCAAGAGGGCCTTAAAATGCATGCACTGATAATCAGCATACACATAAAATATACACAAATATATTTAAATATAAACTTTCTAAGAAACTGAATCCGCACATAAACCTGTTTCCTGTGCTGACTTGGCCTATTTGATTCCTTCCACCCCTACTACCTACAGAAGTTCCCTTCAAACTATTTCTCCCCTCTCTCCTTGACTGGGCTCTAGGAAAATATATTAACACCTCCCTTCTGAACAGGAAGCCAGACTAGAAATTCTTTAAATTTGCTTTAATAGGTTTCTTTCCTAATAGAGCCATTATACCCACAATGACAACTGAGTGCTTTGCAGTAGCCTCAAAAATATTTCTACTTGGATATACCCTTTTCTCAAACTCAGTATGGTGAAAATAAGCCATATTAAGTCCCAAAAGCTGGCCACCCATCTTTATTTCTTCCTTCATTTTATTCCTTCGTTCATTTCATTCCTTCCTTCCTTCATTTCTTACTTTGCATCTTTATTTCCATCTTTATTTCTTGCCCAAACTGCAAGCATCTTCTTGAACTTCTTTCACTTCCCTTGAACTCCACTCAACAAGTTCTGTGAAGTCCTACTTTATTATTGCTTTGCATCTGTCCCTTGCCCTCAACTTTCAATGACACTATCACTCACGTCTCCATTACCACAAGAACATTCTAAGAGGTACCTCAGGCTTTACCTAGCTTGTTTACATTCAATCCTACATTTAAAAAAACCTTCCAGAGACATGGGGTTGCTCCAGAACCTTTGCTAGTGTCTCACTGTCCCAGAAAAAAAGCCCAAACTCCTTAGCCTGGCATCAAAACCCTTCACAGTGTGAATTTTACCAACTGACCAGCCAAATTCCTACTTACTTTCTGTGGCAAATCTTCTACTATATCAAGCAAGTATAGTCTCTCACCTGCCGAAGTTCACTTAGGTATTTTCTGCCATTTCTCCACCTTCTATACTCGTTTGTATATTCAAAGCTTACTTAAAGGCTTCCCTAATAAGCTAGTCCCAGAGGAATCATTCCCCATGATGGTATCAAGTTGGCTAGGCTATGGTGTCCCAAGTATTTGGACAAACACTAGTCTAGATATTACCGTGAAGGTATTTCATAGATGTGCTGAACATTTATAATCAGTTGATTCTAAGGAGACTACTCTCAATAACGTGGATGGGCCTCATCCAATCAACTGAAGGCCTTAAAAGCAAAAACTGAGGTTTCCTGGGGAGAAGTAATTATAAGACTGTAATATATTCTGCAGGAAGTTTCACGCATGCTGGCTGGCCTATGAATTTTGGATTTAAGACTGCCAGAGTTTCCAGCCTGCCATCTGACCTATAGATTTTGGACTTGAACCCTCAAAATCATGTGAGCCTATTTCTTAAAATCAGTGAAGAGAATGAGAGATTTATTTTAAGGAATCTGGCACAGTGGTTAAAGAGATCAGCTGCTAAACAAGAGGTTGGCAGTTCAAATCCACCAGCCACTGCTTGGAAATGCTATGAGCCAGTTCTACTCTGCCCTATAGGGTTGCTATGAGTCCAAATGGACTCAGCAACGGGTTTAGTTTTTGGTCAGATATACACATACATATATACCGTAATGCATTGCTTAACGTCCACTATACATTCTATGAAACAGGACATTATGAGATTTGGACGTCGCACAAACACCATAATACATATAGGCAGTCCCCGGGTTATGGGAGCCCGCTTATGGGAGTCCACTTCCAGTTGTCCTCCTCGCTACTGGGTTTCCTTGGTTTATGGATTTCCACCTGATCGTTCCAGAAAGAATTCAAGAGGGAGGGAGGTTCTAGCATCTTCAACCGTCCAGATGGCAACAGTTCTGGAGTATACCACTGTCTCCTAGGGAGGCACTATGCAGGCATGGACTGTAGGATGGGACCTCCATGGCCCCACCTGGGGCTGGTCAGAAGTCATGGAGTGACAGCTGCCTTTCCAAGCTGGTGAGGCAGCTACATCCGTACAGACTGTGACCTGGGGTTTAGGGGTTCGCCTCTCATAAAGTTGGGGGCTGTGCTGTCAGCCTGCTCCCCTAGCGGGTCATGAACCATCAGTATCCTGTTAAGCTTGGAAGGGTTTAACCAGAGTGAATCATGTAGTGATGAGGCTGGAGCAGCTGGCCTGGACGGCCTCCACTTGCACTGTGTCTGCTCACACAGCTTGGGGGATCCAAACAGGCCTTAGGAGGGCTGAAGCCCCTCTGGGAATTGGGTCCTGTGGGGGTGAGTCCAAATAGGCAGGGAGGAGAGCCAGGCTGAGGAGAGAAGCTGGGGGCGCAATGTT
The DNA here is from genome assembly GCF_000243295.1 of Trichechus manatus latirostris. Taxonomy (NCBI): domain Eukaryota; kingdom Metazoa; phylum Chordata; class Mammalia; order Sirenia; family Trichechidae; genus Trichechus; species Trichechus manatus. Next base: position 6,244,408 of record NW_004444072.1, on the reverse strand, counting down.
GTTCAAGACTCGCTAAGCCCCGAGTCCCAACCTTGAGAGTCTAAGGCTAAGACAGGCCACCCGCTCGCCCCTTGGCCCCATCCTGACCCAGAGGGGTGCGGGCTGTCAGGAAACACCTGCTTGTGTCCCTGCTGTCCCAGCCCATCTGCCCTATCCTGCCCTCCCCAGTGTCAGTGGACTCTTAATTCCAAGGAGAGATGGTCAGAGCGTGGCCAATGTGTGTGGCCACTGGGGGGTGGGGGAGTACTGGCTGTCCACTTGCTCTCCCTGGGAGACATAAGTTTCTTTGCCTTAGAGATGAACTTCAGTGAAGCAGCACTGCCCTGGCTTGGTGACATCCTTGAGAAAGCAGAGCTAGGGGAAGCCAATGAGGAGGGAGTGGAGCGCCCAGTCCTGCCCGCTGCCCGCCTCCCACAGAAGCAGGAGCAGCCCGGGCTCACAGCATCCCTGCCTACCTGCCCACCAGACAAGGCCCAAGAGCCTGCACCCAGAGCCATGTCCTCTGTCTCACCTGCCTGTATCCCACCCATGGTCCAGTGACGCAAGAGTCTGGGTTTGGGATCTTTAAAACCATTAGGGGAAAACAATACATAAAAGGCGAGCTGCTTTCCCTTAAAAACAAAAGAAAACAACACAACGACAAAAAAAAAACCTTATGGGACCACAGAAGTATATACAGTCAGTTGTCGCCTGACCAGACGTTATGTGGCACGTGACTGTATAGCAACTTAACTGGGCCCTACATATACCTATACAATCTATCCTTGCTGCTGCTCGTCCTTTTTGAGATCAAAACACATACCCACAAGCATACACAGATTTCACTCTAATAAAGGCATATGTGATAAATAATATGCTACAGACAGTCTTAAGTGACTCCTGGTGGTGCAGTGGTTAAAGTGCCCAGCTGCTAACCAAAAGCTGGGCATTCAAACTGGGAGAAAAATGTGTCAGTCTGCTTGCGTAAAGATTTAGCTTTGGAAACCCTATGGAACAGTTTTACTCTGTCCTGTAGGGTCACTATGAGTTGGAATCGATTCGAAAGCAGTAGGTTTGGGTTGTTTGGTTTAGCGTTGGTCTTGGGAAGGAGAGATTAATTTGGACTAGGGAGAAGAAGAAAAATCCATCAACTAATATTTTTATACTTTTACTCTAGGCAAGACAGTGGTGCTAAACCCGATGAATGTTATGAAAAAGCACTGCATACATTTCCTTCTTTCCGGGAGATTACAGTATAGGGCATATACACATAAACCATTACAAACCAAGGCAGGAGATGACAAAGTCAAAATAAAAGGTGGAGGCAGCAAGGGTTAGAAGGTTTGGGAGAAGGAAGATGTAAGTCAGGGAAGACATCATGGAGGATTTGGCCTTTAACGGATGGACTTCAATAGACAGAAAGGTCAAGGGGATGATTTGAGCAAAGGCAAAAGGAATTACTGTGGATTGGTAAGTAAACCAGTGCATGTAGAATATTCCTTTACTCTGATATAAAATTTCTCAAACAAAATGCAGGAGGGGTTTGAAACACCTTGTTTATGCTTCTAAAATAAATTCATATGAGAATTGTGTCCTTTATGCTGCCTTTCAGGTTCCTTACCTGGGACTCTTTCTAAGTTAGCAGACAGAGTCAGCTCAAATTCTGCACAAGAGGACAATCTACCTGCTAACTCTGGTCTGCAGCGTGAAGAACGCTTTTGCTGATGGGCAGGCATTTTCTCGCATGGATTTGTTTTTCAGATGATGGCTTTCTGCCATCTGACTCCCAGTTCCCTTGAGGTTATACATCCTAAATTGTTTGCAACGGGAGAATTCCACTTAACTGCCTGGGTGACATTGGGCAGGGCTGGAAGGGGAAAACAGAGCATGTGTTTTCATAAGTCATCCAACATTTGAAACTGCAGTGTGAGACTTACTGAGAGAGAATGTGTAGGAGAAATGGAGAAGCCCAGGCCACGAGACAAGGACCAAAAACATACTCCAACACGGAAGAGAGAGAAAGAACATAATACAAAAGGAAATCACAGTCTGCAGAGGCCTGGCAGACCGGTACTGAGTAAGAGGATGGAAACTTTTTCTTTGGGAGAGAATATCCGTCATTGGAAATGACTTAGCCAAATTCATAATCATTGTCATAGGGCACAAATTAACTTGTCTCTGAGATGCCAGCAATCTTGAGTAATGGTGCACTGCTATGTTGTTAAAAATATATGTTTGTTGAGTCCAATGAAGCATAATAAATTGTAAGCAAGTGGAAATGTATTAAAACGTGAGGAGAAAATGATCTGCAATAAAAGCCAAATTTTCAGCCCAGGAAAGAATTGCTACGTGCAGAGCTCATCAGTGGAAGCAGCTGTGGGCAACAGAACAGCGCACGCAGTTAAATGGTAACTTGCCCGATGGCCAAACTTTTACATAGCAGCGGCTGTACTCATTCTGCTTTTCAATCACAGCCCACAGTGTTCGTAAATGCTTAAAGTTAATTCAGGAGTTAAGAGAGTAGGTTGTTTCCTACTATGACCAAAAAGAAAGTCCAAAGTATTTGGAAAGATTTAGATAAAAGGCAACTAAGTGATCAGTTGTAAGTGCTGAATTTCCATGTTTTGAATTAAAATACATATACATATATATATATATATATATTGAGCACTCATTCTGGGTCTGAGGCTGAGAGTGGAAGGTTCAGAGTCATAGTGTAGGTGGGAGGGCAAGGTAAGCATAGGAAGGTTCACCACTGCAAAGGCCAAACACCCAGTACAGAAAGTACTTGCCATGGAAATCTATATATGTGTGTATGCACGTATAAAAAAAAATACCTGTTGCCATCGAGTCAATTCCAATTCATAGTGACCCTATAGGGCAAAGTAGAACTGCCCCATAGGGTTTCAAAGGTTGTAACTCTTTATGGAAGCAGACTGCCACATGTTTCTCCCATGGAGCCGCTGGTGGGTTCAAACCGCCAACATTTCAGTTAGCAGCCAAGTGCTTTAACCAGTGTGCCACCGGAGCTCCTTCTATGTATGTATTTATGTACGTATCAAAAAAACCCACTGCTGTCTAGTTGATTCCGACTCATGGCGACCCCATATAGTTTCCAAGGCTATAAATCTTTATGGAAGCAGACTGCTACATCTTTCTCCAGCAGAACAGCTGGTGGTTTCGAACCGCTGACCTTTCAGTCAGCAGTTGAGCACTTTAACCACTGTGTCACCAGGGTTCCTGTATATATAGATGTATGTATGTTTAGATGAGGAGTGCCTCATATACATACACATACACACACACACACACACACACACACAAATAAAACTCCAAACTCACTGCCGTTGAGTCGATTCTGACTCATAGTGACTTACAGAACAGAGTAGAACTGCCCCATAGGGTTTCCAAGGAGCAGCTGGTGGATTCGAACTACCAACCTTTTGGTTAGCAGCTGAGCTCTTTAACCACTATGCCACCAGGGCTCCATATATATGTATGTATGTATATATATGTATGTGTATATATATATACACCAAAACCAAACTCGTTGCCATCAAGTTGATTCGACTCATTGCAACCCTATAGGACAGAGTAGAACTGCCCCATAGGGTTTCCAAGGCTGTAATTGTTCTGGGCAGCATTTTCTGTTGTACACAGGGTCACTATGAGTTGGAACTGACTCCACATCACCTAACAACAACAATCTTTACGGAAGCAGATTGCCACATCTTTCTCCCGCGGAGCAGCTGGCGGACTCGAACTGCAAACCTTTCAATTAGCAGCTGAGAACTTAACCACTGCACCCCAGGGCTCCTTATGTGTGTGTGTGTGTGTGTGTGTGTGTGTGTGTGTAAACACTACTTAAATTGAGCCATTGAAACAAAATATATTAGAATAGGAACATCTTGGGCATTGCAACTAATGTCACATAACAGTATGTGTATAAATTTTTGTATGAGACATTAACTTGAGCTGTATACTTTCACCTAAAGCACAATTAAAAAAAAAAAGAAAAATCCTGGGTAAAGAATTTAGTAAAGTAAGGACAAGAGAATAGCATGGGGGAATGGACAAAAATTCAGCCTAAAAACCATGAAGACAATGTTTGAGAATGTGTAAAACAAGAAGAAGAACTCATAGTAAGATCCCTAAAGCAAGGTATGTATGCAACAGAGAATCCAGGCTGCTTCAGATCCTGCCCAGTATCTCGTTGGTATCTTTGCTAAGGTGATCTAGAGACAAGAGTAAGAACATACTGTAGACCCTTCAAAGTCACTGTGTTTAATAATGTTTCTCATCCCTGAGTGTGGATTCCGATTTCTCAACTAAACAGAGAAGACGCTAGCAGTAGCCATTTGGCATTCTCATTCTCCACATCTCACAAGTGACCGAATGCCTTCCATGGCCATGGCTGGGGCGCCCAGACAGGCTCCTGGACACCCAGAAGCAAGCAGCAGCTTACCCAGAGCATCACCAGCCCAGAGTTGGGGAAAACAAGATTTCCTAAGTGATACGAATGCCTCTAAGTAAATTACATACAAATATTTTTAAGTACCACATTTTCTAAATCCATGATGCTTGGCTCCAGTAATGGAGCAGAAACAGAGAAAAAGGCAAAATTAAATAAAAAAGCCAATCAAGCGACAATAACAAACAAACAAACAAAAGTATAAATACCAACAAAGTGTAAACATCAAGGGGCCCTGGCATGAAACTTTAAAATCTCTCTCCCTTCAATCTGAGAACAGTAGAGAGTCAGAAGACACGCCTAATCTTTTCTATTACTGCTCAACTAATTTTTGTCAGCAAAAGGAAGAAACTTTTATTTGCCTGGCAAGTGAATAAGGACAGAACTTTAAAGCAGTTGCAGCTTTCAGCCTGCATCGAAAGTTACAGGTAGCAGCCCAAGGAAAAGCTTATCTGTTTAAAAAGCAAGTTCAGCACTTAGCTGTAGAGCTATGGAAGTCGGAAGATAAGGAGATGTGTTATCATTTAATTAACAGCCACCCAGTGATGTCTCAGAAGAGATTAATTCTGCTTCTTAAGAAGTTAAGACCAACGTTGATTTCTAGCAGAAAAACACGCTTTCACCTATCGTGTGCTGTCTCCTCCCTTTCCGTTCCTCCGACATTTTCATATTCCCTCCCTACGCCTTGCTACTGTTCTCTCTCCCCCTTCTGCCTCAATAAAACCAGTCTTTTAATTTAAAAGAAACTGCAAATTTTCAGTTGCTCAAGATATTTCTAGCAACGTATAATTCTATTCTTGTAAAAATAAGCACCTCTCACTCGCTACTGTTAAGAACAAAGAAGGAAATCAACTGAAATACACATTCTTAATGGAAGAAAAGAGTGTTCTAATAACTGAGGGATTAAGAGATGTACGAAGTTTTTACTACAGTGACTAAACAAAAAAAAAGGATTTTCACCAAAAATACCAAAAAAAAAAGCTACTTCAAAATAGCATATTTTGTATAGAAATATACATTATGATAAAAGGTAAATAAAAGTCACACAAGACTACAAAAGTAAAAAATAAAATAAAATAAATAGAGCCATAAAAAAAAATCTAGCACTTCACTGTGGATTTTTGACTCTTTTTCTTCTTCTCCCTCTGACTGCTCCCCTCCTTCCTCCCCTTCAGGGCCTCTAACCTTGTTAAAGATGCTTCCTTGGAGTATAAAGCATCCAGTGTCATTTATATGTGCATGTAGCAGAGAATTCTACTGAAATGATTTTTTTTTAAAGATTAATAAAGCCTGAGAGGAAGAGACAGATATTTCAGTATTTGAGTGACAACAAAGATGAATGCATGTATAAAGCAGAGACAGATTCCTCTCTTGAGACATGATTCAATATACTATATTGAAAAGATATTATAGTTAGGCTCAAGAAAGAGTGAGCTGTGGTTACAAAAAGAGAACCTTCTTTCAGTAACCTACTTCTGTGGATGTGAATCAACGTGATACTAATAAATACATAAAACAAAACCACAGCCTAGAGAACTCTTAAGTACACAGAGTCCCCAGTATAGGAGATACAAGTAATGAAATTCAGTTTAACCACTAGATTATTTCCCTGGGCCAAGCATAATTTTTGTAAAACACACTGAATCTCCTTCCTTACATAAACTAAGTATTGAGTTTAGTAAAATTGGCTAAATATACTCCCTAATTTATCCCTTCTCAACCCACAGGGTAATTCTGCAGCTTCCAAATATAAACAGAATAAAATTGAGTGTCTCTAACATGTAATAGAAATTTTGGCTTACTTCATAGAATACTTCATTTTTATATTTACTTTTTGCTGTGCTATAATGTATATATTTTTTTATTTCTGCTTATAAAACTAGTAAATGGTTGTTGCAAAAAATAATATTAAAATAAAGATCACCAGTAATACCACCAAGCTCAGTATTACCACTGTTAACATGCTGGAGTAGTAGTATAATCTTTCATATATTTTTCTCTTTATGTATACATATGCCTCTGGGTGTGTATGTGTGTATATATTTATGTATCTGTATATATATATATATATATATATTTTGTTTGTTTGTTTTACCAAAACAGGATCATAGTAGATGAACTTATTTCCTTAATAATATGTAGTAGATATTTTTCCACATTAATAATGTAGAACTACATCATCATTTTATGGCTGTATGGTATTATATCATCATACCATAACTATATATCCAATTCCCTAGTGATAGACATTTGGAGTTGTTTACAAATTTTTGCTATCATAATCAATACTTCAACAAAAATCCTTATACATATGTCTTTTTATACTTTATAGCTTTGTTGTTTTTTTTTTTTTAATTAGAAATAAAGTTCATGCCTCACAAATGTTCAAAAGAGAACATTTTTCTACGTCCCTTCGCTGTTCTCCAAGATTTTATTTGTCAGTCCTATACCTGAATAAATTATTGGGGACAATTTGCTAGAACTTGACATTAACACATAGACACATACACACACATAAGAGCCAGGAAAAAGAGGACAGTATCTTCAAAAAATAAAAGGTGTGTGGATGGTAACTCAAAATATGAATTATAACTATTAAGGGTATTTTATAAAATAAAACATAAATTGGACCTTAAAGACACCAGGCATTATGTGAACATGGCTATGGCATAATATTGGCCTTTCAAGGGGGTAATTAACTGTGATTATTTAAATCTTTTATATAATATATATTTTTAAACATACTGAATGAAGAAATGCACCTGGAAAAGCTAATATGATTTAAAAACTTGAGATTATGAGCCAAAATAAAAAACTGCACTATCCAGAATTTATATGTCATAAGCTACTCTGCTGTCCAAGGAGATGGTGTACTGTAATGACCATAGCTGAAAACAACGAATCCAACAAAACTGACTTTGGGCGTCATAGTAGAAAATAAAACAAACAAAGTCTCTACTTTCATGTTGGTCAGATTCTAGTGGTAGGAAAGAAAATAAAAAAATATATTAATGAATAAGATCATTTCCAAGACTGAGAAGTACAATAAAGGAGATACATATTTCAGGATAATGTGGTAGAAAGTAACTGTGGGGATGGGAAGACAGCAACATCAGATACAGTTGTCTGGGAAGGCCTCTGTCATGGATTGAATTGTGTCCCCAAAAAATATGTGTATCAATTTAGCTAGGCCATGATTCCTTAGTATTGTGTGATTGTCCACCATTTTGTCATCAGATGTGATTTTCCTATGTGTTGTAAATCCTACCTCTATGATGTTAATGAGGTGGGATACACAGAAGTTATGTTAATGAAGCAGGACTCAATCTACAAGATTGGATTGTGTCTTGAGACAATCTTTTCTGAGATATAAAAGAGAGAAGCAAGCAGAGAGACAGGGCGACCTCATACCACCAAGAAAGCAGCCCCAGGAGCAGAGCGCATCCTTGGACCCGAGATTCCTGTGCTGAGAAGCTCCTACTGCAGAGGAAGACTGATGAGAAGGACCTTCCTCCAGAGCTAACAGAGAAAGAAAGCCTTCCCCTGGAGATGCTGCCCTGAATTTGGACTTCCGGCCTAGCAAACTGTGAGAAAATAAATTTCTCTTTATTAAAGCCATCCACTTGTGGTATTTCTGTTATAGTAGCACTAGATAACTAAGACAGCCTCTCTAATGAAGTGCCATCTAATTGAGCAAGCAACAAAATAATGAGAAAGAAGCACACATGGAAATTCCGGAAGAAGGTAAGAGTGAGCTTGGAATGTTTGAGAACCGGATAAAAAGTCCAGTATGTCTGGAGATAGTGAGCAAGAGGGAAATACTAGGAAATGAAGTCTAAGATGTAAGCAGAGTCCAGATTATACATGACCTTCTAGCTCAGGTATTGGCAAACTATGGTCCACATGCCAAATCTGGACTTTTTGCCAGCTACGGTAGGCCCATCAGCTAAAAGTGGATTTTACATTTTTAAATGATAACACTTTAAATAGTTTATCAGTACCTACATAATATCCTCTTAACCCTCAAAGCCTAAAATATTTACCATCTTTTTGGCCCTTTACAGAAAAAAAACTGACACCTCCTCTTTTAAACCATAATAAGTAGTTTCTATTTTAATGCAGGTGCAAGATTAAAGCATTAAATGTTTTCCATGAGGGGGAGGAGTGGTTTACCTGCTTTAAAGATGGTTTTGACTGCCACATAGGAACTGCATGCATAGGGACTGCAGGCAAGAGGCAGAGAAAGGCAGCACAGGTAAGGGGCTAGAGCAGCAGGCTAGGTGGGAGATTTCAGGCTAAAAAGAGAAAACTTCCAGGGCTTGAGGAAGGTTTGGAAAAGGTGCAAACAATGGCATAATACTACAGGTTGTACACTATCATCTAAGCCTGGTCTGATTGGACAGAGCTCTCCATAGTTTCAAAGCCAGATCCCAAGGTGAAGGTGAAGGGAAGTATGGTTCATAGATGGCTCACTGATAAGTAATGTAGCCTAAACATTCATTTACACAAAAATCTTCTCTACAGCATCCTTGATGTATGGCTAATTTCTGCTCAAATAGCTCCAGAAACAAGAAATTCATTTGTAACATACAGCAAAATACATGTTATTTGCCTCGTTCAGACGGTATTCTAAAAAAGGAACCACTTAGCTGGTATCGCTCACTCTGGGCACCAAAATTTTGCTCAAAAAATAATGGGCCCACTCAGACCAGAGAACTAACAGAACAATGACTAAAAGACTCTTTACTTAGAATTTCATGCAGATTTCACATCCCTGTCTTCTGTTATATGGATCACTATGTATTGTCAGTCTCATTTTGAAGGGCAAGGATGGAGATGGGATTTGGGGACAAAGAAGAAATGAAGACAGGAGTGTGCAGAATCACCCTAGAAAAGAATTGAGTAAATAACAACCTGAGTCCAAGATTCAGCTAAGATGAGTAGCAAAAAACTGTGAGGAGAAACAGAGAGCTGAGTAGCTGAGCATAGGGAAGAAGAGCAGTGAACGAGGGAAATGATCAAGTCAGTAGGGATGGGCATACAAAAGGAAGTCACCAGAGCAAACTGATCAGAACAGGGGAAAAAAAAAATCTTTCTTACTAGTGATGTTTTAATAAGTCAAAGTCCTTGTTTCAATTCTTACTCCCATAATGTCTTAAAGGCAAGACCCAACACTGAAGAAATTTAGTCCTCAGTATACATATATGATTGATCTGAAATAATAATGACAGGGAAAAGAACAATATGTTTTCTATGGGTTGTAAGAGTATGATAGGCCCTCTTCCTCCTACTCACCCTCAGGCTTCTTCATAGTTCACTTCAACAGATTGACTTTGACTGAAACCAGAGACTTTTTTTTACACATTTTATATCACCCAAGGCCCAAGGATAGTCTCTGCCACATCATAGTCATTAGTTTAATAGAAAACAGTTTAATTGAGATACAGTCTCAACTCACGATTTGAGAAAGAGTTAAACCTCTACCCAATATCCTTCTTGCATTTCTTCCTCCTCATAATACACACAAAGTACAGAAAATTAAAACAACTTGAAGAAGGTAATGTGTGGCCGGCCTCTTACTTATTTCAGCTAAATCTAGTGTCTAATTTAAACCCACACATCAAAAAAAAAACTCACTGCTGACCAGACTTACTGGTCTGACAGACTGGAGAAGCCTCAAGAGTATGGCCCCCAGACACCCTTTTAGCTCAGTAATGAAGTCACTCCTGAGGTTCACCCTTCAGCCAAAGATTAGACAGGTCCATAAAACAAAACAAGACTAAATGGGCACACCAGCCTAGGGGCAAGGACAAGAAGGTACGAAGGGACAGGAAAGCTGGACATGGGGAACCCAAGGTTGAGAAGGGGACAGTGTTGACACAGTGTGGGGCTGGCAACCACAAAGCAATATGTGTACTAATTATTTAATGAGGAACTAATTTGCTGTGTAAACCTTCATCTAAAGTACGATTTAAAAAAAAAAAAACTAACTGCTGTTGAGTCGATTCCGACTCATAACGACCCGATAGGAAAGAGCAGAACTGCCCCATAGGGTTTCCAAGGCTATAAATCTTTATGGAAGCTGATTGCCACATCTTTCTCTTGTCGAGCAGCTGGTGGGTTCAAACCACCGACCTTTCAGTTAGGAGCTGAGTACTTTAACCACTGCACCATCAGAGCTCCTCACACATATATATATTAGAGAAGGACAAATATCTTTGCTCACCTTTTCTCCTCCCCAAGGTCTCTGAACAAAAGTCACACACACACCCCCTAGAGGAAAGAGAACTATTTTTAAAAGAGTTCATTAGCAAACCATTCTTCTAGCTTCAATCACCAAGCCCAACAGTTCTCAGAGAAGCTTTTGAAATTTAACTACAGACAGGAGACATCTTCATTAGTAGTTTAGAACGTGATTTTCAGTATTTGAGATCATAAACTCTTACTAATAACAGGATTATTGCACTTTGAGAATTAGTAGCTCCTTGATTTTGCTTCTCTCTCGCTTTGCGTCAGTGAACTTTCAGAGATGTTTGCTTGAAATCAAAGACCTTACCTAGGTGATGCTTAAACTTTCAAGTCCCATTAGCCACTAAGAACTCCCAGTGGGAAAGGACATTAACTGAGTGGTATTTTTAAATAAGTAAATGTGCAAAGATTATATGGCCTAATTATTCATTTGACTAACTTCTTAAAGGTGCTGCAAGGAGAAATAAATGCACTTAGGTAATACCTTCACAAATGTATCTTGCTCTTTGACCCGATCACTCAGATTCTTACGTGTGGTGTTATATTAGTGTTGAAGCCTGTTTTTTAGGCATGCCTCTCCGAAGTTATAAAATTAACATGATGATTAAATATATAAATATTCATTTTACATCTCATTATATAGAGCATATATAATTCATAAAGCAAGGTCAAACTGTGTTCTTATTGCGATCCTTCACTGGAATTGATACCAAATTCACTGATGCTGAAATGGAAATCAGTAGTTCTTAGAATGAGTACATTTCTTTATGTGTGGCAATGGATTGCTATATCCCCAAAAAAATGTGAAATGAAAGATGAGTTTCAATAGCTTGAGTTGGTTCCCTGAGTTGGAGAGTGATATGGTTTGGGATATTTAGTATTAGAATGTAAAGTGATATTCTTTTATTTCCTCTCTTTTGAAAGATGTTCCATTAATATAGATAATTATCTTATAAACCACTTTCAAGAAGAGATAACAATAATGAGAAAGAAGGAAGTAATTATGTGGGACCTTAAAGGCTTATCCTTAATTGCTCTCATCGTAGCCAAAGTAGAAAATTCCCTTAATATCTGATTATTCAAAATGTTAAATCTAGCCTTAAATACTGAAAGCAACAGTAAAAAAATGAAACCCACTGCCGCTGAGTCAACTCCAACTCATAGCAACCCTATAGGAAGGAGTAGAACTGCCCCACATAGGGTTTCCGAGACTGTAATCTTTATGGCAGCAGACTGCCACATCTTTCTCTCATGGAGAGTGACTGGTGGGTTCAAACTGCCTACCTTTTGGTTAGCAGCCGAGTGCTTTTAACCACTGCACTACCAGGCTTCTTGAAAGTAGCAATAGGGAGAAACAAAGTCCAGATAAAAACTCTATATATAAATATAGAAGAAAAACTGTCTCTGTTAGTAAGATGATCCATGTAAGCTCTAAGAAATCCAGCCATTCACGTTTCCCTTTTAGTGGGATGACCTCCAACTCATATTCACGTTCCTTCTGTTGATGAATGAAGAAGTTAAGAAATTAATTTGCTCTACTCTTTAATGTGTCTTAGGTTTTCTACTCTGCCTTTTTACTACTTCCTAAGCAGAAGTAACACTTTCAAAGTGATCATGTTCAAAAAAGACAGCAGTGGATTCAGCCCAAGATGACACAGAAAATTTACATGTTGATGAAAATGTTTTAATTTAAGCACATAGCAATGATAGATAAAATATCTTAAAAAGAAAACCATAAAGCCATCAACAAATTCAAATACAAGTTAAAGGTAGTGGTGACTGGATTTGTGAAAATTCCAATACAATCACTGAACAGAAAACCCAAGCCGCAAGTGAGTTTTTACTTTGTCTAGCTATAAATAAAATCCTGGTCAACAAAAAAAGAAAGGGTAAGGGTATAAGACGGGTAGTAAAAGCGTATAAAAGTCTTTTTTAAAGTCAAAGCTCCATAGACACATCCAAACTCTCTGAGGGACAGAATTACTGGGCTGAGGGCTGTGGGACCATGGTCTTGGGGAACTCTAGCTCAATTGGCATAACATAGTTTATATATAAAATGTTCCACATCTACTTTGGTGAATAGTGTCTGGGGTCTTAAAAGTGTGTGAGCAGCCATCTAAGATACTCCACTGGCCTCACCCCTTCAAGAGCAAGGGAGAATGAAGAAACTAAAGACATAAGGGAAAGATTAGTCCAAAGGACTGATGGATCACAACTACCACAGCCTCCACCAGACTGAGTCCAGTACAACTAGATGGTGTCCGGCTACCACCACTGACTGCTCTAACAAGGATGAAAATAGAGGGTCCCAGACAGAGCCGGAGAAAAATCTTGAACAAAATTCTAACTCACAAAAAAAGGCCAGACTTACTGGCCTGAGAGAGACTGGAGAAATCCCGAGAGTATGGCCCCCCGGACACCCTTTTAGCTCAGTAATGAAGTCACTCCTGAGGTCCATGCTTTAGCCAAAGATTAGACAGGCCCATAAAACAAAATGAGACTAAAAAGGCACATCAGCTCAGAGGCAAGGACTAGAAGGCAGGACGGCACAGGAAAGCTGGTAAGCTGGTAACAGGGAACCCAGGGTGGAGAAGGGAGAGTGTTGACATGTCGTGGGGTTGTTAACCAATGTCATAAAACAATATGTGTACTCACTGTTTAATGAGAAGCTAGTTTGTTCTGTAAACCTTTATCTAAAGTACAATTTAAAAGAAAAAAAAAGGTCACAGCCTTGAAAACCCTATGGAGCACAGTTCTATTATGCAATATACAGAGTCACCACAAATTGGAATCAACTCAAAGGCAATTGGTTTGGTTTCTGGTTTTTTATATGCCTAACACCAGAGGTTAAAATACACTTTTTAAAAAACTTGACATAATTACAAGGACAACCGGCACATGCAAATTGTTTGGGGAGATTTTAACACAGGTTGATCAGAAATTGATAGTTCAAGCTTTTTAAAAAATGATATGCATGTAGAAAATTGAACAAAATCACCAAGTTCACCCAGGTTAGAGATATGTGTGTGTATGCTTGTTTGTTTATTTATATACATGCACAGACACACCAAGGAAACATGTATTATTTTCAAGTGCACATGGAACAATTACAGTATAAGCCATTTCCTAGGTCCCAAAGGAATTCTTAAAATATTTTTAGGAAAATTATATCATTTAAACCATATAGTTGATCATGACTAAATTAGAAGTTAATCATGAAAATGTAGTTAAAAACAAAAATTTGGAAACCTTAAAAAACATACTACTAAATAAGCTTGTCGAATTAAAGAGAAAAGCACCACTGAAGTTAGAAAACTTACAATAAAATAATAATGAGAGTACTACATATCAGTGCTTATTGGATGAAGCTACAGTGATAATTTAAGAGAAACTGCAGCACCTTGATGTTCTGTGCCTGCTCACAGAGGGATCATCTTTCTTGATCAGAGAGTTTCCAAGAACACTGAATCTCAAAAGGGAAGATGGGACCTCAATCCCTTTCACCCTTTGTACTATCCTCATCGTAGTCTCATCGACTCTAAGTCTAACTTTCTCAGTTTTATCCCCTCCCATCTGCAGCACCCATACAAAGTTTTCTTACTCATGTGACAAGGGAACTTCCTTTATATCGTATCTTGGATCCTGTTTATACTTATGATTTATAAAAATCTTTGCAAAGTCTTCCAAGTTTTATTTCTTATAAGTAAGTGGAAAATTTAGAAATTCAGAAAACTGTTTTCAATCTTTCAATAAAGTTTAGTTTTTATGATTATTCTCTCACTGGGAATTTTAATTTGAAACTCACAGCTGAGTTGTCCTACCACTGAAGCAATGAATTCCACTGTTTAAACAGTAAGGAGCCACAGGGCAATACGACTTGCTAGGTGTGAAATATATGTTGGTTTAATATTTACAACAATAGTATCCTCATAACATTAGGGACCCATGAAGAGTGTTGAAGTACTTATTTATTACCCATCAATTGTTAGGTAAGAAGGGAATTAAACTGAAACATAAAGGGTCTCCCTTCACTTAAGGAGCTTAGAGCCTAGATGAGGTATTAAGGCCTCTCTGTTTGACAGCATCTAACAACAACATGACAAAATAATTCTCCACATCTGGTAATAATTGTGTGAAACTGGAATGCAATCAGGATGAGATTGGGAGGAGTTCATTTTAAGTTGGAGCACTCAGGTAAGAGATAGAATTGCCTGGGCCTCCAAGGATGCAGAAGATTGTGATAGATAGGGAAGAAGCATTCTGAGCCACGGTACTAGAGGAAGAAAGACTTGAAAGTTAGAAAGCAAATGGCTTGTTGATGGGACATAGAACAGGTCTGTTTAACTGGAGCTGGAAAGGGGGGTTTCTACGCAAAGGAGCAGTGGGAGATAAACCTGGAGAGGCAGGGTGAAGCAACGTCGGCAATAGGGGCAGCAGTTGGTAGAAGGACACTAAATATTTCGTTAAAATGTCTGGACTCTAATCTCTAGGCAATGAGAGCTTACTGAAGGTTTTAGTGTGGGAGAATGCCACAGTTGAAGCACTTTTAGAAAACTCAATCTGGAAACAGCATCTAGGTAGAAAAGAGAGAAGTTAAAGCATAAAGGATAGTCATGTTAGCAAATTATTCCATTTGTCAGATGTGTAAATTGAGACAGAGATTAAACGATGTGCCCCAAGTCTTGTTGACAATAGAGCGAGAAATAAAACTCAAGATTGTTAGCCTACAATTTGGGCATTTCTATTAATCTAAGCCATTATCTTCGGAATCATCTTAGGAAAACATAAAATATGTGAAGTTTGTGTTCGAGCCCTCCAACTTTCTCTTTCTCTCCAAGCATCTTCCACTACCATTAACAACCCTCCTCTGCCCCCTCCCCCAGCCTTTTCATCTTACCCCAAATTACAGTGTCTTGCAGGTCTTCTCAAACTTCCAAACCCCCTATCTGGAAAAGTCTCTGATAAAGTGATTTACATTAAGGTATAAATGTCTAATAAAACGTGATGAGTAACTTCTCTCTGAGGAATCTGATTTTAATATGTAACACAGAGGAGTGATACTCTAAATGTAAACACCAACAAGACATGTTGGTAAAGGAAATTCTTCCTGAAAAGCCTGAAAACATAGGCACATAGGGTGTCTCCTCTTCATAACCATCCCCATTTGTGGAAAATTGCTTCAGAAACATATTTCCACTCTCTTGTCCTATCAATATGGAGGACAAAGGCAATACTAGAGAAAGTAAGAGGAACAAGTATAAGGTTTTCAGCCCACTGTGAGCGCTGGTGGATCAAGCTGTGAAAATAACTGACAAGCATCACAAGTTATTATCACAACAATAAAATATGGCAATGAATTGTTGCACAACTAGCTTCCTGAGTCTCTGGAAATTGCCTCTCCATAAAAAAAAGAAGTAATTCTTGGTTTTATAAGAGTAAATAACCCAAACAATCTCTGGCTTGAGAAGGAGGCTACTCCTAGACAGGATATGGTTCAGTCTACAAACCGATCCATTATTTTGTGGTCAGTGAAGAGAAGTATCCAGAGAGGCAGGACCAAGATGGCAGAGCAGTGAGACGGCTTCCTATGTCCCTCTTACAACAAAGACCTGGAAAGACAACTAATTTGATTGTATATGAATAGCTAGGAGCCCTGAACAAGGCAAAGTTGAGAATTCGGACTGAGTGGTGGGGGGAGAGAGAGACAGTTCGGAAGCAGCAAGGAGTTGCCTGACCTGACCCGGCGGGAGCCGCAGCCCTTCAGCCCGGATCAGCTTGTGTTGCGCAGAGAGGTAGGCATACAGCTCAACTCGCTTGCTCGGGAGGCAGTTTCCACGTCAAGAGAGATCCGGCAGCAGAGATGCTGCTTGGACACTTCGAACCAGTGAAAAGCAGTACCCAAGTGGCTAAAGATAAGTACATGCATGTGGCCTTTCACGGGGATTTAAAAAAAAAAAAAAAACCATTTGGGAAATACCTCTCTCCCATTTACCTCCTCCCTCTCCGCTCTGCACCAGGTCTGGCCAGCATCAATGATCTCTGAGTCCCCTGGGCCAGAAGTAGATCCCATAAGGCGCCCTGACCCATTCTCCAGGCCTTGGAGAGGGAACAAATTAACAAACAGGGAAAAAATAAGCTACCAGCTCCCCTAAGCCAGGAACTCAGGGTTGGCACAGCTCCTTTTCCTAGGCACAGGCATAATGGGTCCACAGACTTTGAGTGCCTTCCACTCCCGTGTAGACTGTGTGGACTCATCTCAACAGCATAAGCCCTCACTACTACAGTACAACAGGGTGAATACCTGAAGTCTAACTTCAACTGTTTCAGCTGTGAAGGGGCAGATTTGTGAGGCTTGACACTGCTCTGCCCTTTAAGCAGGTGCCTTACCTGTCTGCATCAGGGGCTTGAGGACTGGTGGCTCCACCCACGCCACCTAGCCACCTGATACAGAGGTCCAAGAAGAAGTGGTGTCCCCCAGTCCTTACAGCTGACAGAGTAGGGTGCTCATAGTCCAGCTGCAAAACTCATCTACTTACTTGCTCTAGGGAATAGGGACACACTTTCCTTTCAGACAGGGGCAGCCATCAGTCCCCTGCCTTGCTCAGTGCATGACTCCTTACTGCCTACAGTCAGATACCTGTGCCTACACCAATCACCCATGCCTCTCTAGGACTGTAGGTGAGACCCTGCACCACACTTGGTGACCAACTTCCTCGGCACCTGAGCTGAATCCCTACAAGAAAATTTAACGGACTCCAGGGCACACATACTTAGTTAAAGACCTAACTATCTGACAGGATATTAGAGCTTCAAAGGTGCCAATAATCAAACTAGCACACACAAGCAGCCTGTTTGGGGATATCAAAACAAAACAAAACAAGAAGCTAGGATACACTAAACAAATATAAAATAAAATTATAATAACTTATTGATGGCTCAGAGACAACAGTCAATATCAAATCACATAAACAGGCAGTCCATGATGGCTTCAGCAAGCTCCCAAAATAATCAATAAATTTTCTGGAGGAAGAGAATTTCTTTGAATTACCAGAGGCAGAATACAAAAGATTTATATACAGAACTCTTCAAGAAATTAGAAAGGAAATTCATCAAAATGCAGAAATATCCAAAGAACACACAGACAAAGCAGTAGCAGAACTTAAAAAAGCTATTCAAGGGCATAATGACAAATTTAATAGGCTGCAACCATCCACAGAGAGACAGCAATCAAAAATCCAGAAGATTAACAATAAAATTTCAGAATTAGACAACTCAGTAGAAAGTCACAGGAGCAGAATTGAGGCAGTAGAAGTCAGAAATAGTGACACTGAAGATAAAGCAATTCATACCAACTTATCTGAGGAAAAATCAAATAAAAGAATTAAAAAGAATGAAGAAAATCTAAGAGTTACGTGGACTCTATCAAGAGAAATAACCTATGAGTGATTAGAGTACGAGAACAGGGGTGGGGGGGACAACACAAAATACAGACAAAATTGTTCAAGATTTGTTGACGGAAAAGTTCCCTGGTATTGTGAAAGATGATAAGATATCTGTCCAAGATGCTCATTGAACCCCACATAACGTAGATCCCAAAAGAAAGTCACCAAGACATATTATAATCAAACTTGCCAAAAGCAAAGATAAAGAGAATTTTAAGAGTGGCTAGGGATAAACGAAACATCATCTACAAAGGAGAGTCAATTAGAATAAGCTCAGACTACTCAGCAGGAATCATGCAGGCAAGAAGGCAACGGGATGACATATATAAAGCTTTGAAGGAAAGAAACTTCCAGTCAAGAATTATATATCCAGCAAAACTGTCTCTGAAATATGATGGCAAAACTAGGGCATTTCCAGAAAAATGGAAGTTTAGGGAATTTGCAAAAACCAAACCAAAATTACAAGAAATACTAAAGGGAGTCCTCCAGTTAGAAAATCAGTAATATCAGATAACAACGCAAAACTAGAACACAGGACAGAGCAACCAGATATCGACTCAGGTAGGGAAGTCACAAAAACACATCAAAGCTAAAACATTGAAAATAGGGAAACAGAGATACCAATATGTAGAAAATGACAACATTAAAACAAAAACGAGGGACTTAAAAAATGTAGACATAGATTTTT
>NW_004444072.1:6222751-6224114 GCF_000243295.1 Trichechus manatus latirostris | reverse complement strand
TGTACTCTAACAAATTTGAAAACCTAGAGGAAATGGACAAATTTCTAGAGACTCACTACCTACCTAAACGAACACAAGCAGAGGTAGAACAACTATATAAATCCATAACAAAAGAAGAGATTGCAAAGGTAATTAAAAAACTCCCAACAAAAAAAAAAGCTGTGGCCCGGATGGCTTCACTGGAGAATTATACAAAACTTTCAGAAAAGACTTAACACCACTACTATTAAAAGTATTTCAGAGCATAGAGAAGGATGGAATACTCCCAAACCCATTCTATGCAGCCAGCATAACCCGGATACCAAAACCAGGTAAAGATACCACAAAAAAAGAAAATTACAAACCAATATCCCTCATGAACATTGACGCAAAAATCCTCAGCAAAATTCTCGCCAATAGAATTTAGCAGCATATCAAAAAAATAATTCGCCATGATCATTTGGGATTTATACCAGATATGCAGGGATGGTTCAACATTAGAAAAACAATCAATGTAATCCATCACATAAATAAAACAAAAGACAAGAACCACATGATGTTATCAATCGATGGAGAAAAGGCATTTGACAAAGTCCAACACCCATTCGTGATAAAAACTTTCAACAAAATAGGAATAGAAGGGAAATTCCTCAATATAATTAAGGGCATTTATACAAAGCCAAGAGCCAACATCATTCTAAATGGAGAGACTCTGAAAGCATTCCCCTTGAGAGCAGGAACCAGACAAGGATGTCCTCTACCACCACTCTTATTCAACACTGTGCTGGAGGTCCTAGCCAGAGCAATTAGGCTAGAAAAAGAAATAAAGGGCACCCAAATTGAGAGGGAAGAAGTCAAAGGATCTCTATTTGTGGATGACATAATCTTATACACAGAAAACCTGAAAGAAACCACAAGAAAACTACTGTAACTAATACATTTCAGCAAAGTTTCAGGATATAAGATAAACATACAAAAACCAGTTGGATTCCTTTACACCATCAAAGAGAACGTCCAAGAGGAAATTACCAAATCAATACCATGTACAATAGCCCCCAAGAAGATAAAATACTTAGGAATAAATCTAACCAGAGATGTATAAGGTCTATACGATTGAAAACTACAAGACACTACTGCAAGAAACCAAAAGAGACCTGCAGAAGTGGAAAAACATACCTTGCTCATGGATAGGTAGACTCAACATAGTGAAAATGTCAATTCTACCCAAAGCAATCTACGGATACAATGCAATCCCAATCCAAATTCCACTGGTATTTTTTAATGAGATGGAGAAACAAATCACCAAATTCATATGGAAAAGGAAGAGGCCCCGAGTAAAGAAAGCATTACTCAAGAAGAAGAACAAAGTGGGAGGCCTCACACT
>NW_004444072.1:6220117-6221410 GCF_000243295.1 Trichechus manatus latirostris | reverse complement strand
GTCTGGGGACAATGCTTTCAGGGGTCATCTAGTTCAATTGGCATAACAAAGCTTATTTAAAAAATGTTCTGCATCCTATTTTGGTGAGTGGTGTCTGGGGTCTTAAAAGCTTGCAAGCGGCCATCTAAGATGCATCAATCAGTCCCAACCACCTGGAGTAAAGGAGAATGAACACCAAAGACACAAGGAAAGTATTATCCCAAGAGACAGAAAGGGCCACGTAAACCACAGACTGCATTAGCCTGAGACCAGAACTAGATGGTGCCCAGCTACCACCAATGACCGCCCTGTCAGGGAACACAACAGAGGTCCCAGATGGAACAGGAGAAAGGTGGGGTGCAGAACTCAAATTCTAGTAAGAAGACAAGACTTAACGGTCTGACTGAGACTGGAGGGACTGCAGAAAGAATGGCCCTGGATTCTCTATTGGCCCAGAACTAAAACAATTTCTTAGGCCAACTCTTCATACAGGGATTGGACTGGACTATTGGACATACAGTGATACTTGTGAGGATTGTGCCTCTTAGCTCAAGTAGATACAAGAGACTAAACTGGCAGCTTCTTTCCAGAGGTGAGATGGGAAGGCAGAGAGGGTTAGGAGCTGGTTGAATTGACATGGGGAATCAGGGGTGGAAAGGGAGAGTGTGCTGTCACAGTATGGGGAGAGCAATTAGAGTCACACAACAATGTGTGTATAAATTTTTGTATGGGAAAAAATTTTAAAAAAGAAATGCAAATTTCAGGGGCCTAGCACAGACCTACTAAATCACAACCTTTGCGGGTAAGACCGAAGAAACTGTATTTTAATAAGCTCTCCAGGTAAAGATTCTGATAAACACAGAGACCATTTCATTTTTTTTTTCCCCCTACTTCTCTTTCTATCACCCAGTTAAGGTATTTAAAGACTCTCTTCAGGGCAGAGGCCTAGTTTCTCTCTAATCCCAGAATCCTCTGTGAAACAAATGTGGAAAGAAGCTAAAAGGTAGAGAAGACTTAACTGAATTTCCCTTCTCAAATTTTACTAGAATCCCTGCCAGGGACTGCTGTTGTTGGGTGCATTCTAATCAGTTCCAACTCATAGCAACCCTACGTACAACAGAAGGAAACACTGCCCAGTCCTGTGCCATCCTCACAATTGTTGCTATGTTTGAGCCCATTGTTGCAGCCACTGTGTCAATCCATCTCATTGAGGGTCTTCCTCTTTTTCTACCTTACCAAGCATGATATACTTCTCCAGGGATGGATTTCTCCAAAGTAAGTGAGAAGTCTTGACATCCTTACTTCCAAGGAGCC
>NW_004444072.1:6153463-6209785 GCF_000243295.1 Trichechus manatus latirostris | reverse complement strand
AAAAAAAAAAAAAAAAAAAAATTTTACTTGCATATGATTATTAATGACATTGTTTGATAATTTCCGCTTTCTGTTGGATCACTTTTCTTTGGAATGTGCAAACATATGATCTCTTCCAGTTGGTTGGCCAGGTAGCTGTCTTCCAAATTTCTTGGCATAGACAGGTAAGCACCTCCAGTGCTGCATCCCTTTGTTGCAACATTTCAATTGGTACTGTCAATACCTGAAGCCTTGTTTTTTGCCAGTGCCTTCAGTATAGCTTAGATTTCTCCCTTCAATACCATCGGTTTTTGATCATATGCTGCCTCCTAAAATGGTTGAATGTCAACCAATTCTTTTTGGTACAATGACTCTATGTATTCCTTCCATCTTCTTTTGATGCTTTCTGTGTCGTTCAATATTTTGCCCATAAAATCCTTCAAAATTGCAACTCGAGGTTTGAATTTTTTCTTCAGTTCTTTCAGCTTGAGAAATGCCAACTATGTTCCTCTCTTTTGGTTTTCTAACTCCAGGTCTTTGCACATTTTATTATCATAATTTACTTTGCCTTCTCACGCTGCCCTTTGAAATCTTCTGTTCAGCTCTTTTACTTTATCATTTCTTCCATTCGCTTTAGCCACTCTACATTCAAGAGCAAACTTCAGAGTCTCTTCTGACACCCACTTTGGTCTTTTCTTTCTTTCCTGTCTTTTTAATGACCTTTTTCTTTCTTCATGTGTGATGTCCTTGATGTCATCCCACAACTCGTCTGGTCTTCAGTCATGAGTGTTCAGTGCGTCAAATCTATTCTTGAGGTAGTCTCTAAATTCAGGTGGGATACACTCAAGGTCATACTTTGACTCTCATGGATTTGTTCTAATTTTCTTCAGCTTCAACTCGAACTTGCGTATGAGCAATTGATGGCCTATTCTGCAGTCAGCTGCTGGCCTTGTTCTGACTGACGATATTGAGCTTTTCCATCGTCTCTTTCCACAGATGTAGTTGATTTGATTCCTGTGTATTGCATCAAGCGAGCTCCATGTGTATAATTGCTGTTTATGTTGTTGAAAAAAGGTATTTGCAATTAATAAGTTGTTGGTCTTCCAAAATTCTATCATGGGATCTCCAGCGTCATTTCTATTACCAAGGTCACATTTTTGAACTACAGATCCTTCTTGGCTTCCAACTTTCGCATTCCAATCATCATTAATTATGAATGCATCTTGATTGTATGTCTGATCAATTTCAGACTGCAGAAATTGGTAAAAATCTTCAGTTTTTTCATCTATGGCCTTAGTGGTTGGTGCGAAAATTTGAACAATAGTTGTATTAACTTGTCTTCCTTGTAGGCGTATTGATATTATCCTATCATTAACAGCGTTGTACTTCAGGATAGATCTTGAAATGTTCTTTTTGATGATGAATGTGATGCCATTCCTCTTCAATTTTTCATTCCTGGCATAGTAGACCATATGATTGTCTGATTCAAAATGGCCAATACCAGTCCATTTCAGCTCACTAATGCCTAGGATGTCGATCTTTATGTGTTCCATTTTATTTTTGACAACTTCCAACTTTCCTAGATTCATACTTTGTACACTCCATGTTCTGGTTATTAATGGATGTTTCCAGCTGTTTCTTTTCATTTGTAGTAATGCCACATAAGCAAATGAAGGTCTGGAAAGCTTGACACCATCCGTGTCATTAAGGTTGACTCTATTTTGAGGAGGCAGCTCTTCCTCAGTCATATTTTGAGTGTCTTCCAAACTGAGGGACTCATCTTCCAGCACTATATCAGACAATGTTTCACTGCTATTCATAAGGTTTTCACTGGCCAATTTTTTCAGAAGTAGACTGCCTGGTCCTTCTTCCTGGTCTGTCTGAGTCTAGAAGCTCAGGTGAAACCTGTCCACCAAGGGTGACCCTGCTGTTATTTGAAATACTGGTGGCATAGCTTCCAGCATCACAGCAACAGGCAAGCCACCACAGTATGACAAACTAACAGGTGCGCATTGGCGTATTATTTATATATGTACATATATCTGTGTGTCTATGTGTTTATATATATATATATATATAAACACATAGACACACAGATATGTATTTATTTATACACACATACTTGATGGTTGGTTGATTGACTGGTGTGATGAGTCAGACTGAGGCATGGAGGGTTCAAGAATCTGTTCCTCTGAACCTCACCATTCTGTATTAAACCACTTGAGAGAGAAGAGGATTGCTTAAGCCTATTGCCACTAAAAGAAAAATGCCTGTGAATACAGTAATATTCACACTGTTATCTTCCTACTATCTGTGCTTTCCTTCTTCTAAACAAGATCAGATCTCTTCAAACAGCTGGCAGGCTGCCTTTAAAGCAGAAAAATCCCAGACAATATGTATCAAGCCACAATAAGAGAATATACACAACTTCCAGATGTCCCTCATATTGGTGAATGAAAGTGTTGAAAACACTCAAAAGATAAGAACTGAAGGAATTTGATAACTTAAAGAATTTGATTTTTTTCCCCAAATTAGCAACACAAATTGAAAAGATATGAAACCAATTTGAAAATGGAACAGAAAAATCTATCAAAATATGGCACTTAATCTTCCTTGAGAATCTGTTATAAGCTGAAAGTCTTTATGGAAAGAGACTCCATCCTTCCAAATAATGAACCTCCATACTGCAGCCTAACTCCTGTGAGAAAAGAAGCATCGCCCATACACACACACACACAAACACACACACAATCCTAGAGACTGCCTGACATAAAATGAGAGTAGATGGGCAAAACTGTTAAATATTTATTATGTTCCTACTACTACATAGTGCTTGAGGAAAAAAAAAAAAAAGATAAGTAAGACACCCTCCTTGCCATGATGGAGCTTGTCAACCAATAGGTAGGCACATAAACCTGTACGTGAAATAAAGAATTACAGGCAACTTTGTAGAGGTCAATTAGGATGCAGCAGGTACACAGAAAGAAAAGGTCAATTCTACCAGTGGTGGGGGAAGAGTTAAATGGCTTATCTTGAGAAAAGTCTTTAATGATGAGTAGGACCTCTGAAGCCTTGCTATTCAAAGTGTGGTCTACGGGCCAGCAGCATTGGCATCACCTGGTAGCTTGTTAGAAATGCAAAATTTTAGGCCCCTACCCAGATCTATGAATCAGTATTTATTCTTGCATTTTAACAACATCCTCAGAAGATTTATGGGCACATGAGCCTCTGAGAAATGCTTTGAGAAGTGTAGTTTCAGGAGTTTTAGGGGCAGAAAACCAATTCCCATAGATAGATTAAATGAGAAGGGACATCAAAGTAGTGAGTGTAGGCCAAGGGTTAAACCAGGGACCCACAATCCAAATTCAGTCCGCAGATGTGCTTTATTAGAACTTCAGAGTGTTTTAAATATTGAGAAATTTCAAATAGAAATCATCCAGATTCCCTCCATCCTTAGGGAAAATAATAATACCAGAAGTTTTAGCCAGACTGAACCCCATTCCCATGTGACATCAAAGGGCAGCACAAAGTGTCAGCTTCAGACAAAGGTGTGCTCTGCAGCTCACAGAGACCATGATCACCTTACATTCAGCCATCTTCACTCATTGTCATTAGCACCTTTCTGGTCTCAATAGACATTTGAAAGTGTGACCCTTGAAACCTACTCTACTTTACAGAAACTTAGCAGGACCTTGAAAAGAGAATGAAGAAACAGGGGCTAGAGTGCAATGCAAAGCTGATGGAGGGATTCTTTGTTTGAATAAGGTTGTGCACTGTGACAGAAATGCCAATAAAAAGAGGATAGAAACATGGCGGAGAGAAGGAGATGAGAAGCATGATTCTGGAAACAAATAAAAATGGAGATCAGATAAAGAACACAGAAGGGCTTAGCCTACCTGTTCCTCTCAGGCAGGACAGAGGCGGTGAGGTGGGTTCAGATAGAGATCATTTTCCAGGTGTTTACAGAGGCTAGAGAGTTTCTGCCTGAGAGCCCCAGTCTCTGTGCAGGAGACAAGGTCATCTGCTGAGAGTGAAGCAGCAGTGATGGGAAATTCACCAGAGTAGCAGGGATTTAGGACAGCCACCCACTGTGGGTAATGGGAGCAGGAAATCACCAGAGGCATGAAGATGAATTTTTAAGTGATCCTGAAGCCCAGCTGAAGTCGGAAGCAGGGAAGAATAATAGCAAACCTGGAGACAGTGTGATATTTTGGGATTCCTCCCTCCAGCTGCAAGGAACACTACAGGAGCAAAAAGGTGGATGTTTAGATCAGCCTATGTTTGCAGAGTAAATACAAAAGAAAGTCAAGTGGTACTGATGTTGAGGGTGTTGATAAGAGTGGTTAAAGTAATCCACCATGAGGTCCTGGCTACAATGGAAATAAAGGAGATCTCTGAAAGGGATGATAAACTGGGAGAAGAAAGAGGAACTAAGAAACTAGAGGTCTCAGTGACTTGAGAACTAAGGGAGTTAAAGAGTCAACCAGTAGTTACTGGTGGAACCAGAATTTGAACTCAGGGCTGTCTGACTCCAAAGTCCATATTCTTTCTGATGTAGCCTACTATCTCTACAAGTTACACAGAAATGCATGGATAAATCTCCACTTTTCTGAAACGACACAAGTGAGGTATCTTTGCCCTGGAATCCCTGGAGGAAACCACTATGAAGTCATCCATATGTAGTTAAAGAAGTTGAGTGCTTTCACTTCTGTTGCCTCCTCTGCTCTCCTTGATTCATTATTTCCTCATGTCAGCTGTTTTTATATTCTATTAGTCTTCAAAGTTAAGGTGAGAGCAGGGATATTTATGTATCTCATCTCTAGATCTGCCGGTTCAAAAGAGGACAAATAAACAATTGTTCTAAAAGTTCGTGTATTCTTAAAGAGGCAGAACTGTCAACACTGGTATTTCTGGCTTCCAGTTATCACCTTCATAATTGTAAAAGGCTGTGTT
Source organism: Trichechus manatus latirostris (assembly GCF_000243295.1). Classification (NCBI taxonomy): domain Eukaryota; kingdom Metazoa; phylum Chordata; class Mammalia; order Sirenia; family Trichechidae; genus Trichechus; species Trichechus manatus. Next base: position 6,204,853 of record NW_004444072.1, on the reverse strand, counting down.
GTGTATCCTGCAGATTCATTAAACTATCATGATGATAATAATACCATTATTTTTACTCTTATTACTGAGACATTTGTAATCTCAAATTGCAAATACCAAAAATAATATCTGAATAGTGGTCTCACTGAAAATCAAACAATAAGTGATTTTAAACATATACTTGATCTCATCTTATATCAGTGATTATTATTATCATCAAAACGAGTACTTGCATTTGCATGGTGCTTTTTATTTCTCAAAAGACTTTCTCATGCTTTACTTTATTTGACTCAGTTCACTTAAGTGATTACAAATGCCATTCCTATGTGTATCATTCACTCAATCATACAACAATTAAAAATATATTGAGTGCAGACTTTGAAGGAGTGTAATCCCCAACATGTAATGGGAATTGAAACAGTTGCGGAGTAAAACTCTTAGTAAGTGAGAAGTTTTTAAATACTGCCATAGCAGTTTAGCCACCACTCATCTGTCAGTTTGTCGTACTGTGGTGGCATGCATGTTGCTATGATAATGGAAGCTATGCCACCAGTATGTCAAATACCAGTAGGGTCTCCTGGGGTAGACAGGTTGCAGCAAAGCTTTGAGACTACAACCGACTAAGAAGAAAGGCCTGCTGATCTACATCCAAAAATTAACCAATAAAAACCCTATGGAAAATCCCAAAGAGTGCACAAGGAACTTTCCAGAGCTAAAAGAGGAATTTAGCAAGGTTGCAGGGTATAAGGTCAACAAACAAAAATCAATTGGGTTTCTAAACACCAGCAATGAGAAATCTCAAGTGGAAATTAGGGAAACAATTCCATTTACAACAGCATCTAAGAAAATAAAATACCTAGGAATAAATCTAACCAGGGATGCAAAAGACTTATACAATGAAAACTTTAAAACACTGCTGAAAGAGATTAAAGAAGACCTAAATAAATGTAAATATGTTCCATGTTCATGGATTGGAAGACGTAATGTTGTTAAGATGTCAATACTACCAAAAGCCATCTATAGATTCAATGCAATCCCAGTCAAAATTCTAACAGCCTTCTTTACCAACACAGAAAAAAACAATCCTCAACTTTATATGGAATGGCAAGGGGCCCCAAATAGCTAAAGGAATGTTGAACGAGAAGAACGAAGTGGGAGGACTCACATTTCCTGATCTTAAAACATACTATACAGCTACAGTAATCAAAACAGCCAGGTATTGGTATAACAATAGATACATTATGCTGAGTGAAATAAGTCATTCACAAAAGGATAAATATTTGCATGATGTCACTCATATAAAAAGACAATAAAAGGCAAATGTATAGAGACCAAATTTATTAGTGGTTACCAGGGGCAGGAGGGAAGGGGAAAAGGCAGGGTTAACAGTGATGGAAAAATCATGTTGATTAAGGGAAAGGTTGCACAGCCGATTATTGTAATTGCTATCAATAAGTTGCACACCTGCAAAAAGTTGAAATGGCAAAAGTTGTGTGAGGTAACGATGACAAAGAAAGAGTAGCTGTTGAGGCTGCTTATGTACAACCAAAAATATCATGGGATTTGGTTTCTTGGTTTGGAGGTTTAGGGTCATAATTTCATGGGACATCCCAGTTAGTTGGTGTAATAACGTATTTAGGGCTTCTGTTGTGCCTCCTAGTTTGATGCATAGTGCGTGGGGTCTTAAAAGCTTGCAAGCAGCCATCCAGGGAACAACAGAAGAAGAAGAAGCGTCAGGAATAGAAGAAAGATATGGAGGCTAATTGCCTCCGTGAACAATTGTCTCCTTTGCCAAGAGGCCAGAAGAGCTGGATGGTGCCCGGCTACCATTACTGAACATTTTGATCAAAGATTCCACAGAAGAATCCTATAGGAGAGAAATGCAGAACAGAATTTCAAATTCTCATGGACTCTAGACATCCTGGAGCCATGAAGTTTGGATGAGTCCCTGAAACTATTGCCCTGAGATAATCTTTAAACCTTAAACCAAAAATATCCCCTGAAGTCTTAAAACCCAACAATAGTTTAGCTTAACTAGTAAAAAAACATCTGCCTTCAGCATTATGCGTGTTTAAGAACTGTCTACATGGGATCAAACTGACAACAACAACTTGTAAGATTAGATAGGTACCTTAGGGGGCAGTGAATTTATGTTAATAGGGGAGAAACAATTCAGAAAAGGAGGGTGAAAATGGTTATACAACCCAAACAATGTAATCAATGTCACTGAATTGTAAATGTAGAAACTGCTGAATTGGTGTATGTTTTGCTGTGCATATTCTCAACAACAGCAACAAAATTAAAGAAAGAAAGAAAGAAAATCCTTTGAATCACAAGAGAACATTGTCCAACTACCTTGCTGTAGACATGTCATCAGGAGAGATCAGTTGCTGGAGGACATCATGTTTGTTGACCCTTAGTGACATGGATTAGCACAGTAGCCACAATGATGGACTTGAACATGCCAGTGATCATGAGGATGACACAGGGCCGGGCAATGTTTTGTTCTGCTGTACATAGGTTCGCCATGAGTCAGAGTCGACTTGACAGCATATCTATCTCTATCTATAGCAGTTTAGGGAAAAAGCTTGATAGAGAAACGTCAAGAGCAAAAGAGAAAGAAATTTAAGCAATAAGAAAATGTGTTCTAGGCTACATTCATCCCAGAAAGCACATTTCCCCTCCCTAAATTTGGGAAGGGAGAAGAAGGGCATTCAAGAGTCTATAAACTCATTCCTACTATAACTGTAGAAGGTATTTTATAGAAGGCAATCTCAGGCCTTAGTAGTTTTGAAAATTATTTACAGTCAAGAAGTCTAGACTCTACATTAGACAATTTTGTACCATAATAAAATTAATAATAGACATCCATTTGGTTACTTCTGTTTAGAAGAGTTAAGTGCCATCACTAAACTTCAATTACAAAATCCATCTAATTGCATAACCCTTTTGTAACTAACAGTTCATGTAAGTACTGTGTACATTTTCCGTCTCTGGAGGCTTACAGTCAGGTATTAGTAACATTTTAATACATGCTAGCGTAGATTCTGGGCTTGCGTTAATTATGTAAAAAAACAGGAAGTCATTCGGTGCCACATTTGAGTGTTGAGAGGCATTTGTATGAGGGGATGCATACTGGAAGAATGATTTTGTGAAACTTTTGTGACTTTGGGCTTTTGTACCGCAAGATAAGGCTTGTACGTACACTTACTATTTCCCATGTATTAGCGGGAAGGTACGGTTTCCATGATTCAGTAATATTCAAGTGAATGAATTACTTCCAGGCTCAAAACAGTGTAAGCGCGTTCTTGATGTACTTCGTTCCCAGTGGTACAGATAAGTGCCATTTTTATTTTCCACCTCTCACCATTCTGAACAGCAAGATAAGGCTTATAAGTTTATTTACTGATTCCTGTGTATTGTTGGGAAGGTGCAGTTCCCAGGATTAGGAAACATTCAAGTGAATAATCTATTTTATGGCTTAAAGCAGTGTAAGCACGCTTTCTTGACATACTTCGTTCCCAATGGTACAGGTAAGTGCTATTTTTATTTTTTGCCTCTTGGCCTTCTGAACGGCAAGATAGTTAGGCTTGTAAGTTTATTTACTATTGCCTGTGTGTTTTTGGGAAGGTATGATTTTCTGGATCAGGCAATATTCAAGTGAGTGACATATTCTCAGGCAGAATACAGTGTAAGCACGTACTGTTATGTCACTGATATTTTTGCTGACTCTGGAATTACTTTTTCCTGACACACTACTCTCTTTCAGAAATTGCTCAAATACAGACATAAACACACACCTAGGAAGTTCTAGACATTTTGTTTTCTCTACCCTACGATGAAAATGATTCAGAGAATGAGTGTGACAAAGATGTCATGGAGGACACTGGGGAAGATTCAGAGGAGTGTGTTGAAGATGCCTCAGAGGAGCTTACTTGTCTTGGGAAATCTGAAGTTCATTGTGATGGTATCAACAATGCCAGAGAAATGGTATCAGAGGATGATAATCAGTTGATGATGCAGAAGAAAGAGGCCAACCAGAATAAAACAAAGGGGAATGGTACAAAGATGTCTCCTACTTTGAACATATAATGAGCTTATTTCAGCAAGATGCTAAAGTTTATCCAGAGTGTACCCATGTGGAAATCAAAGTAGGTTATTTTTTGTCTGTCTTTACTAAAGAGATTTTGGAAAGTATAAAGGACCAGACAAATCTGTATGTGAGCCAGGAGTGCATAAGACAATGTAGAGGGCAGGAGATTAGAGTGACAAGTGAATATCGGCACCCTACAACCGTAGAGGAGCTAAAGACATTCATTGCTGTGCATATAATGATGGGTATATTGCCACAGATCAAACAGTATTGGTTCGGTGACCCCATCTTTGTTCTTACTACTGTGCCAAAACTTATGTCTAAAACAAGATTCAATAAACTGACCGAGCACATACACTGCAATGACAATTCAAAAGCCATGCCCAAAGGACAACCTGGCTATGACTAGCTTCACAAATTGCACCCTATTATCGATGTCCTCAATAGCTGCCTAAAGGAAATGTATGTGCCATCAAGTGTCAAGTCAGTCGACGAAAGCATGGTGCCATTCAAGGGCTGTTCATCAATAAAGCAGTACATGCCAATGAAGTCCATCAAGCAAGGGTACAAAGTTTGATGCTTGGCTGACTCATGAACTGACTTTGTAAGTCAGTTTGAAATGTACACTAGAAAAAAGATGTGGACAATGACTCACCTCTCTCCACTGGTGCGAGTGTTATACTTGGACTTTGTCACTCATACAAATATTCTCACAGGTTCATTGCCATCAACAATTTCTTTTCTTCCTGTAGCTTGATGAAAACCCTGCATGACAGGGGACTGTATGCTGTAGGCGCAGTGAGAGCAAGTCAAAAGGGCCGACCAGGAATGATGAGGAGGAAAGATAAATTACAGTGGGGAGAATCTCTGTTTCGTACAAAGGGATGTGTGTCAGCAGTAAAGTGGCATGACAATACACCTTTGACAGTTTTGTCCATGTTCCACAATCCAAAGGACATCACTACTGTCAGAAGAAAAAACAAAGACGGTTCCTACTCAGTAATCCCTTGTCCAAAGGCAGCTGCAGAATACAAAGCGATTATGGTAAGACTGGACCACTTTGACCAGAGGCTTGAAAAGTACATAACCGGAAGGCACTCTGGCAAATGGTGGTATCAGCTGCTGTATTGCCTTATTGACATTGCCATTATAAATAGTTTTACAATGTGGAACTGTAACCACGGGGGTAGGTACAGTCCTATACCTTCAGGATTGCTCTCACTAGACAGCTTAGTGTGGGCTGGGAAACCAAAAGCAGAGGAAGACCCTCATATCTTGTCAGGAATAAGCACAGAGCCAGTGGGGTGCTAGATGATGTCCAGCTCATACAGATTGGAAAGCATTTACCTGTCAAGTCAACCAGAAGGTGATGCAGAGAAGCAGCACTAAGAAGAAGCAGACTCGAACAACAATCCTGTGCAGCAAGTGCAAGGTGCCTTTATGTGTTACCCTATGTTTTCAAAATTTTCATTCAAAATAAAATTGCTAAGAAAAAATGATTTTTTCCCTGCCTCATTCCAAATATCCTACCTCAGAAGTCCATAGGGACATATGTGTCCCACATAATATTTATAAAAATCCATAATACATAACAAAAAATTACCAGTGCTCAATGATTCAGCATGCATTCAATTAGTGAAAAAAACATAACATCACCAAAAAATTACAAACATAAAATAATTTGGTGACGAAAGGGACAAAAATGGACCAGGATGCACTGCAATTAGTGTATCAGTTTTGATAGAAAAAATGTTTCATTCAGTAAAGGCCAATATGGATCGACATGAAAGATATTAGCAAGGGATGTTAAATCAACAGGATGGAAAGGGAACCTTGTCCAGACCAGCTTTTCATCTGTAACTTAGTTAAAAGAAGCGGCTAGTTGACACCAAACCCACTCGTTTGGGTATTCTGGTCCATAGAAGAACTTCAGCGCATTCATACACCTCCTGGAATAAAGATAGATTGAATAGATAACTGAATTGTATGTCTACAAATTCTCAGTTTAGCTGCATAGAATATGTGCAGTTTATTAGAATGGATTCAATTCTTCTTAGCTAATCTTTTCATTGTTTTACTATGTCCTGAATTTTAAAGAAAACTTGCTGTATTTATATGAGCATAGGTTTTTCTCCTTCCCAAAACTTCCTGGATAGGAATGTGTGTTAATCACCTTTCTGTACCCAACTCCTAGCATAGTGACTGACACATAGTAATAACTATATAAATATCAGTTGAATGTGTGGACGCAGTATTAGTCAATAGAAAGTGGTAGAACTTTATCCATATTGTTTGAAACTTTTATGCTTAATCTTGGTGAAAGATTTTATGAGGCGGACACACCATACAAATGTTCACCAGAAATACTCTTTACGAAGAACTAAGTTAAACTACAACCCTTGTTTTCAAATTCTGATACTAACTCTAAGCAAATATCCAGAGAAAGTGAAGCATAAGTTCCTCCTTTGCCTTCATAATTGTTTTTAAATTTCCAATCCTCTAAACTAAATACTTTTAAACAAAAGAGGTACATTCAATTAAGAGAAAGTCAAGTTCTGTGTCCAATGTGTACATGTTGAGAAGAAAGGCTAAAATAAATAGATTAGATAGACAGACAGATGATAGACAGGTGACTTGGAAATGTACTGAGAGGTTCAGTGTAACAGCTACGACTAAGACAAGGATTATATGTGGTCACTCATTCCTCTTTGTAATAGCAAGGATGGTATATTCACAAAATCAGTTCTTGGACTCCCAACAGAGGTGGAAAAGGGTATGATTCTCCAGTTTCCTAGGATTTCACCTCCACATGTAAGTGACTGTGCAAATGCCAAAGTGCCTTCCCCAAAACTCCATGAAATAGAACAGGAGATATTCACACATTTATTCCCCTGCAGGGATGTCTTTTCAACCTGGATGCTAATCACTGTTCTCAGTTATCTCTTTCTCATAAGATTCTATGCCCTTTCCTCATTTAAAGAAAGGAGTATTTAAAAAGACATAATATATGGAAAGAATTCTAACTTACGTTGATTTTTTAAAATGTTTCTGAATTGTGCTTTACACAATTAGAATTGTGCTATAATATTGTGTTCTAATATTCTATCATTTGATAATACTATAAACGTATATTTGTGTGTATTCATGTACATATACATACATACGTTAGCTTACAAATGTGTCTAGCATCTCTAGAGAATACACTACAATGAGGCAAATGGGCTCCTGGAAGGTAAACTGATTGGCTAGAGCAGAAGGGTAGAATGGAGTCTTATTCCTCACTATGTCATTTTGTTCATTTTGAATTTTGTACTTTGAATTTATATAAACCACTACACCACCAGGGTTTCCTTTTTTCTTTTTGTTTTGATATATATATTAAGTATATTTAAAGATATGTGCAGGATTGAAGTAAAGAAAATTACATAGTTCATCCCCATTACTAAAATCAAACAAAAAAAATCATACAAAAATAAAATAATGTTTATTATTAAAAAAGACATACTTTTTTATGATAAGGTCCAGAATACCAAACACAATGGGAAACTAAACTATCATTTTAGACTTTAAGGAAAATGGTATTTCTTGCTGCCTTCTCTATGCTCAAGTTGAGATTACTTTGTTAAGATGACTACAACCACCCGTTTCAAAAATGTCAGATTCACCTGTTTTCAAACCTTCACCTTGTATACAGGCAGGAATAGTGTTTAGCAACAGGATATAAGCAAGTTTTGGAAAATAAAAGTATGTTTAATCTTAATTCCAAAAGTAAAAAATACTCATTAATTTTTGGGATTCCTTCATTTAATTCTATTTCACTAAATAAGAATCAGGTACAGAGTTAGCAAATAGGTGACCGTCGGGCTGCATTTATTGATCATATTTATTTCCATAATAATAATCCATTGCCGTTGAGTCAATTCCGACTCATAGCAACCCTACAGGACAGAGTAGAACTGCCCCATAGAGTTTCCAAGGAGTGCCTGGTAGATTTGAACTGCTGACCTTTTGGTTAACAGCCATAGCTCTTAACCACTACGCCACCAGGGTTTCCATAATTACATTTAAATGCATTTAAACATAGCATGTACTCTTTATTTTGCCAGAATTCCCACCAGGCTTTATTGTCTTACCCAAAAATGGCTTCATGCGTTTACGTTACCTGTCTTGCCCCTGAAGACATTTGGCTTTAAAATGTCTGGATGAAAGAATAAGACTGAGCTTTGGGTCTACAAAAACGAAGATATGAATCCTAAATCCACATATCAGCTGTGTCACAACTGCTAATCCTTTAAACTCTTTGAGCCTCAGTTTTCTCATCTATGAAATGGGTGAAATACTTAATGGGGCTTCTGTGAAATGAGAAAATATTTATAAAGCACCTGAGACACAAGCAGCACTAAAAGGTAACTATTAATATATTATCTTCATTTGGATTCCCCAGAAAACACAGCCCAAGGCAAAGTTTTGCAGTGTGTTTGGGAAGTAGTCCCAAAGAGCAGGTGTGAAGGTACGAGTAGGGAGTTGGGAGACAGGAAAGCAGGGAGAAAGACAATGCAAGGATGTATTATTGAGTTGTCGACCACTCAAAGGCAAAGGCAACTGGTACAATTCTCTGGGACCTTCTGAGAACCTTTCTGGAATGCATCGTACAACTGTCCACCTGGGGTAAAAAGGGAGAAAGCATTATCCATGGGATCCTGGATAGTTCAAGGGTGCCCCTGTGGACGCTAACTCAGTTGCACTTTTAGGTTGCATGGATGTGAGTGCTGAGCAGATGATGCCAAATGGTACCCAGGGAAGGAAGCAAGAGGTTTGTAGAATAGGCCCAAGTTTGCTCCTACAGGAAACCAGTCAAAACCAGCTTGGACCTGGTCACCACAGCAGTGACTGGAGAAAGAAGTGGGACTGAAAAGATTTGAAGTGACACACAAAATCACAGTCACCATTATGGATAATTTACCAAATGGCTCCCCAGCTTGTCACACAATTTACCAGAATAGCTCTGATGTAGCTCATGGCAGAAAGTAATATAATCTAAAGAAAGAAAATACTCATAGCCAGCATACATATTTTCTACATCTACTACATTTTTTGGCCATCTAAAATGTACGTTTTTGACTCTGTATTAATTTCTTTCATACCCCAATGTTTTGATGTTCATGACATTCTGAGTAATACATGATGAGAATCTTTGTTCCTATCTCCTTTGTAAACACAGTGAACTGACCTTGATTCTCTTTCCTACATCCCTCACACAATAACAGGCTTTGAAGGCTAATGCAACCAAGTCTAGAACACACTTTAAAAGCCAAAACAGAAAGGTCCATTTTGCTTTCTAGTCTCACAGTCTTCCACTGTCTTAATCTACCTCCCTCCCAACTCTCTTCCTTTCCAGTCTGCAAACAAGTTTATTTTCATAAATTGGCCCATTAATTCAATTCTTGAGAAATTAAGTCTGAGCCAGGAGTGACAGTCTCCCAATAAATAACATAGGGCTTTAGAGTTAGTTCTTTAAATATAAAAATTATAATCTTGAATGAGCAGGGCATAAGTGAGGATTTGTAGACTTGTTTTCTCAACTCATTGGCTCACTCTGAATGCAAGAAATTCTTAAATTGTGCCTGGATTAAAGATGAAAAAAAGGCTCCATGAAAGAATAAAATATGGACCGAAGTGTTCTTTAGCTGGCTCCTGTCTCCCTTGACAATGTCTGATCCTGGTGAGGGGACATAATCAAAACCAAACCCACTGCCATTGAGTCGATTCCGACTCATAGTGACCCTACAGGACAGAGAACTGCCCCATTGGGGTTTCCAAGGCTGTATAACTTCATGGAAGCAGACTGCCACATAGGCAGTTCAAAACTGGGCCAGGAGGATTTCCTGGACAAAATTCTCAATTGTTGCTGGAAAATTACATTACCAGATGTTTTCCTTCTTCTCCCATATTCCCTAAATAGATCAAAGCTTCAATATAAATAAAAAGGAAAGGGATAGGAATGAAGGAAATGTCTCTGAGCCCTGCTGGGAAACAGGCCCATCAACGATCTTGGTGAAGTAAACCAGTGATTTCCGTTAAGAAACCAACACTCCAGCCCTTCTAGAAACCATTCCGAAGCCCATTTTTCTCTCAAAGGATAAATAACAGTATACCTGCATAAAACAGTTTTATAAGAGATTCCCAGTAGCTTGATGAGAAAGTGTTTTTAATTCCTCACTCTTCAAGACAGAGCATTCTCAATCACCCAGATAACATCTGGTACTGTAGAAGTCCAAACACACTATCCCCTTCCTTTTCCACATTTAGGAAATGCTGAGAGACCAATGAATGAAGTTTCTGGCCTGGATAAAGTAGGATGATAGCAAAGAAAATGTACTGACTAAGGAAGGCTTTTCAAAGCCTTTTAAAAAACAAAATAAAAGTACCGTACTAACATTGCTAAGACCAATTGAAGGTGGAAAAGATGAGAAACTCTAACTCCTTGTAACCTGCAAAGGAATAAGTCTGGTTAATTTAATACTTAACACTGTCTTCCTACTTTTAATATGCAGTAACTGGAAGGAAAGAAGGGAGGGAGGGAGGAAGGAAGGAAGGAAAGGAGGAAGGACATTTTGCTATCATCTGTTAGTGCCAGATGAAAAATATTTTCATATTCATCATCTCATTTTAGTCCACCCAATGGTTCTGTTATGTGCTGAATGTCTATCAATGGAGACTATGAAATTGTGAAGGAAGTCCATTTTGGGAGAAATAAGACAGTAGATCTACATTAAAGACTAATGAGTAAGAAAACTTTGAGCCATTCACAAAATTTCTTTATGCTCTGGTTTTCTCATCATTAAATTGAAAGGGATAGTTTATGTATTAGTCTCCAAGGGCTGCCGTAACAAAATACCACAAAGTGAGTGACTTTAAAGAACAGAAGTTTATTTGTCTCACAGGTCTGGAGGCTAGATGTCCAAATCAAAGTACCAGTCATGCTGATATATTCTAGGGACTCTGAGAAAACATCTGTCCCATGCCTCTTTCCTACTTCCTGGTGATGGCCACCAATCCTTGGCATGTAAATGCATCTTCATATGGCCATCTTTCCTCTGTCTATACCTGTTTCTGTGTCTATTCACCTCATTTATAAGATACAAGTCAGATGGGATTATGACCCACTCTGCTACAGTATGACCTCATGTTAACTGATAACATCTTCAAAAGTCCTATTTCCAAACAAGATTATGTTCACAGCTACCAGGGATTACGACAGCAACATATCTTTTCGGGGGGGGGGGGGACTCAATCCAATACATAACAGTTTACATAACATTTAAGGTCTTTTATTCTGATTTAATGATAAATTTCAACAGATCTGATTTGACCCACTTTTCCATCTCCTCTCCCTTCCACCTCAAGGGTATCATCTGTATACATTTCTTTGGCTTACCTCCTTTTATTAGGCAACAGCAAGTATTTTAACTACAAAAATGGAAGAAGTCCTTGGCTCATAGAATGCAAAATTCATTCAAGAACTGGACTGCAGAGGCTACTTCCTTAGAAAATGCACTTAAGATACATGGGACATTCAGGACATTTTTCTTCTAGCCAAACTTTCTGTATTCTTATCTCAGAATAGACACTTTTATGCACTAATCAAGGAATCCCAAGAACCATTGTGGTTTTATGTTTTGAAGCAAGTTTAAGGCACTGTGGTGTTAGGCTCCCCTGGGCATCTAACCAGAATTTAAAGTCTTGAACAAGCTACCTGTTCAAGGAAGAACTAATCATTGAAGCAGTGGAGCCAGCTCATTCACTCCCCTCTCCTACTCTCCCAAGAGAAGCAAATCAAATTAACTACTCATACTCAAGCTTCTAAAGCAGAAGTCAATTTATTTTAGGTACATGACTAAGAAGTACACAGCTTCTGCCCCTAGACCAAGAAGAGGCTACCCTTATGGTGAAGGATGTGGATGGTAGCAGATGCCGTGATGATGGTTCCTCCTGGACTACAGACTGGCCGTGCACGGAGGGGCCCTACTTCATGATTCCTGTCATGAGGAGACACTAGCATTGTATCTCATGCCATTATTTAGACAGAAAAGATATAAAAGTCAGCACATCCCTGGGGTTTAACATCTGGATTCAATCCTTTTCTCCTATCCTTAAGATCAATAATAATGATGGCAACTAACATTAATGAGTTCTTTGTATGTGAAAAGCACAGGGGCAATTGTTTTACACGTTTTGCCTTATTTTAATCTGGCAATAGCCCAGCCAAGGAGGTACTATTATATTCTTCACAGGTAAAGAAACTGAAATGCACAATTCAAACCCAAGGACACAGTGGTAAGAAAGAAAGTTCCAGTGCCAGGATTTGAGCCTAGACAGTCTGACTCCAACACTCATGCTTGTAACTGTGACACAAAAATATGTTCCAGAGGCAGACTTCCTACTTAATGATGTCTCTTCCAAGATTCTACATTAGAATGAGAGGCTACTTCCTAATTGTTTGAATTGTTACCAAGACTCCTAAGAACTCTGGACTTTCATCTGATGCTTAACCATCTGGGCTCAAAGATGCACTAAAAGTGAAATATTTTTAAAACTAATATCTGTGGAGAAATACAATGCATCTTTATTGCAGTCACTCAAAATAATATATTCTATATATTTTCTGTTTTGCTTTTGCTTTCCAGAGGCCAGTTATAACACTATTCTTTTTAAAAATCACCCCTTCCTTAAAGACTTTGTGCTCCCAACTCATGTAGAGGGTCAGCAAAAAACAGAAAGACCCTCAACTAGATGGGCTGACACAGTGGCTGCAACAATGGGCTTAAATATGGCAACAATTGTGAGGGTGACACAGAATTGGGCAGTGTTTTGTTCTGTTGTACTTAAGGTTGCTATGAGTCAGAACCAACTTGTCAGCCCCTAACAACAACAGCAACACTCAGGTATTCTCATCCCCAAAACAGATTATGGTGTAGGTAAAAATATTATCATTCCTTAAACTGCAACACTTTCCTTCCATTTCAAATGTCACCATTTCTAGCTCTGCAACATGAAGAAGGGATAGCTGAATCACTTCGAAAAACTGGAAGAAATTATACAAAATCTAGAAATAGGTTCTGACAATCTTCCAGAAAACATTAGCAAAAATATATTTGTCTTTACCATCCAATTTCTACTTGTGACCATTTAGTTCTATTTCCTGCTGACTACTCAGATTGTTAACCCACCTCCTTCAACACAGTTCTTATTCTTTCTATCACTACGCTTCTAGTAAATCATCTTTATAGTTCTTCCAAAAAATAGAGCTGACTCTAAACAAAACCCCTCATTCCGAAAATGGCAAACAAAGTCACAGACTGGGAGAAAATATTTATAAAACACATATCTGATAAACGACTTATATCCAAAATACACAAAGAAGTTTTTAACAAAGAGTTTTAAGAGTAAAACTCAAAATTAAGACCGCAAACAACTCAATTAGAAAATGAGGAAAAGATCTGAACAGATAGAGATACCCTTGCTGAAGAAGATATACAGATGGCAAATAAGCATATAAAAAAATGTACAACAGAATATATCATCAGGAAATTGCAAAACAAAATGAGATACCACTCAATAACTATTATAGAGTGGTTAAAATCCAAAACACTGACACTCAATGCTGGCAAAGATGTGGCGCAACAGGAACTCCTATTCATAGTTGATGGGAATGCAAAAATGGGACAGCTAATTTGGAAAACAATTTTGTTTCTTACAAAGCTAAACACAGTATTACCATAAGATCCAGCAATTGTGCTCCTTGGAATTTGCCCACATGAGTTGAAAACTTATGTTCATACAAAAACCTGCACAAGAATATTTATAACAGTTTTATTCATACCTGCCAAAACTTGGAAGCAATCAAGATGTCCTTCAATAGGTGAATGTATAAACAATCTGTGGTTCATCCATACAATGAACTATCACTCAGCAGTAAAAAGAAATGAGCTATCAAGCCATGAAAAGACATGGAAGAATCTTAAATGCATGCAATGGCTAATTTTATGTGTCACCTTGGCTAGGATATGGTATCCAGCTGTTTAGTCAAATACTGGTCCAGATGTTACTATGAAATATTTACATGTGATTAGCATTTGAATTAGTTGCCCTTAAATAAAGCAAATTACCCCCCACCAATGTGGGTGGGCCTCATCCAATCAGTTGAAAGTCTTAAGAAAAAAACTGGAGGTTTCTCAAGGGAGGATCAGCCTCCAGACTCTAAGTAGACATTCTGCCAGAATTCATCTCTCTTCCCCACCACCTAACCTACCAATTGGGGACACAAAACCGCCAGAATTTCCAGCCTGTTCCCTGACTTACAGATTTTGGACTTGCCAGTACACACAACCATTTGAGCCAATTCCTCAAAACAAATTTAGGGACGGGGGAGGGGCACAGGGAGAGGCAGGGAGAGGCGTAAGCGGAGCGGGGAGAGGAGAAGAGAGAGAGGGAGAGAGATCTCACTGGTTCTGTTTTTCTAGAGAAACCTGACTAAGATAATGCATATTACTAAGTTAAAGAAGCCAGTCTGAAAAGGCTGCATACTTTATGATTCCAAATATTTGACATTCTGGAAAAGGCAAAACTATTGAGACAGTATAAAAATCAGTGGTCGTCAGGGGTTCAGGGGATGAGAAAGGGGTATGAATAGGTGGAATACAGGAGACTTCTATGGCAGTCACACTATTCTGTGTGATACTGCAATGCCAGACACATGACACAATGCATTTGCCACAACCCACAGGACTATACAACACCACAAGTGAACACTAATGTAAATCTGGAAATTTAGTTAGTAACAGTATATCCATATTGGTTCATCACTTGCAACATAGGTACCAACCAATGCAAGACATTAGTTACAGAAGAAACGGTATGCAGAGGGGAGAGGGAGTATATGGGAATTTTCTGTATTTTCTGTACAACTTTTCTGTAAACCTAAAACTGCTCTAAAAAATAAAGTCTATCAAGAAAAAAAAGTAGCAACCATATGCTGCTATGAAAATGCAGGTGTGAAAATCCACATGCTCCTCAATTTTTACCGAATACACCTTGAGCAACAAAGAAAGGATCATTGAGCATTAACTCAAAAAATAACTTGCAATTAAAAAATTATATCTTACAAAGTAAGTAGAAGATCCTGCTGGTTGGCTACTCTGCAGCCATTCCCCATCACCACCACTTCTTCCCTTCTCCATGCGTCCAGAAAAATTGAGTCCTTCCTCAGTTCCAAGAACTGCATGTTGATCAGTCTAACCAATCATGCTGATTCCACCTCCCTGGCTAGTGACTGGATTAGACATGAACATGTCAGACTACCCTGGCCAAGGGAACAAGGTAAAGTCCTGAGAAAGGGTTACCTATTTTTTTAAGGAAACACAATTCAAAGACATTCTTCTCCCTGCCTATTGATTTTGATATATATGACTGTAATGCTTAAAGCTGCTGCGGCAATTTTTGAGAATATGATCATTGCAGAGATGCTGGCCTACATCCCTGACATTCTTGAGTTATAAAATTATCCAAACCTGAAACAGTCTTCCTCTGAATTTATATGAGAGATAATAAGCATTTGTCAGAGTATAAGCCCATTTCAACCAAATACTGTTACTTGCAACTGAAACAAACTATCAAATGCATAGCTCCATAGAGGAAAACTGAAACAAAATGTACTGAGCATCTACTATAATGCCAGACATTGTTTAAATACTTAATACATATCAATTAATTCTCAACAAAAATCTGTAAGTTGGCTTCATGGTATTATCACCCTTACTATATTTTATAGAATACTGAGGATGAGAAAAGTTAAAACAATAGTTCAAGATTGTTTTGCAGATAAAATAATATTAACACTCAACCCTGTACTTTAGCAAAACAGTCCTTGTTGCAGACAGAGTCTGATGTCCTAGGTTTTGGAAAGGCTTTAAAAAAAACAAAAAAGGATATTCTAACAGAATTGAAGGGAGCTCTACTGAGCACCCAGCTTGAGGCTAGGGGTCTACAGCCAACCTGTTTTCCCTTCCCTTAATTCCCCTAGATGGTCCTCTTACTGCTCTCTAGATTTGCTGTGATTTAGGGCATAGTAGATAAAGCTGGAATTCTTAATCTTGTCCATATCGGCTAAAGGCATGGGAGACTCTGAACCAAAACTCTGACACCAAATGGGAGTTTAAAACGCTAATTGATGGGCCAGTGCACTTCAAGTTCTCATGAGATGATATCATGAGATGGTATCATTTGTTACTAACACATGTCCACATTAGGGAAGGAAAGCCCAAGAGGCCATTTGCAGGTTCATGTCTGGCCCTTTGTTGAAGTTGACTTCTCTGAGCTATCATTGACACCTCACATCATGCCAGCGGGCACCAGGTTCAGTAAAGTTTCCTTGTGACTGCTCTCCCAGCATTTCCCCAGTGGTCTAGAGAGACTGCAGATACTTAAAAAAAAAAAAAAAGTAACCCAGTTGCCTTTGAGTTGACTCTGACTCATGGCAACCCCATGTGTGTCAGAGTAGAACTGTGCTCCATAGTGTTTTCAATGGCTGATTTTTCAGATGTAGATCACCAGGCCTTTCTTCTGAGGTACCTCTGTGTGGACTCAAACCTCCAACCTATCAGTTAGCAGCCCAGTGCATTAACCATTTTCACAGCCCAAGGATTCCACAGGTAATTAAACAGGTGAAAATGTTGCTAGTAGTAATACTACTTTCAGTCTAACTCTGACAATAAATATAATTTAAATAGCTTGATAAAACTGTATGCATCTGTATTATACACACACACACACACACACATACATGTATGTTGCCAGGGAGCAAATCCCAGCACTTTCCAAAATCAGGCAACATGTACTTCCTAAACTTCCTAATCCATAAAATGGAAACTATAATAACCATGACATTAAAAGGACTGAAAATAAACATAGGAGTCCCTGGGTGACACCAAGGGTTAAGCACACAACTACTAGCTGAAAGCTTGGCAGTCCAAACTTACCAAGAGGCTCCTCACAAGACAGGCCTGTCGTTCTGCTTTCAGAAGGTCATGAGCCCTGAAAACTCTGAAGAGCAAAGTTCTACTCTGCACACGTGAGGTCGCCATGAGTTGGAATCAACTTGACAGCAACTAACAACAACAAAATAGCCACATTGAGATCATCCACAGGAGCACAGGTCTCCTTTGGCTATCTCTAACATGCCCCACAAGTTTGGTCTGCGTGCTGTGTGACATCATATATCCCCTTCTCTCTCAGGATAGTCTACAGACTTGCATGCTTAAGATATGGTTTGGAGTCCAAGTATTTGTTCTGTAAGATCAATGTGATTTTAGTATTAGTTTTATCTTTGATGTATTGATGCTGGATATAGACGGTGTTATTGCTCTGAGTATTATCTCTGGAGCCATGACACCAGGAGACCCTTCATCCAGAAAGGAATACTGAATGTGCTAATTGGTTAGAGCAAATATGCTAATACCTCGAGAACTTAAAGATAAGAGAGCTGTAATGAGGACTTAAAGGTGAATAAAACTCTAAAGATAAGAATTAGACTATTAACCCTTTTTGCTCTCTTACTAATGGTTCCCATTGTTATAAGATGTGAGATAACGTGACAATTGGAAGACGCTGAATTAGGAAGGAATGTGTGAAGAGAGACTTACTCTACATAAATAAGGAGTTTGAGCACCACATGGGAGGTACTTAGGCCATCTAACAGGGACAGCCTACTCAACTCCAGATAGTAGCAAGGGAATATAAGCCTTGTATTGTCAGATCATTCAATTTTTCAAGAAGAAACACAAATCCAAATTTGTTTTAAATACCATGAGAGCCAAACACTTACGCCAGCAAACCAGACTCAGCCTGGCACCACCAGTTTCAACCTCTGATATTAATTGTTGTGAAGGTTTACTCTCCTAGCTGAGCATGATGGGGTGTCTGTGAGCATTATGGGGGGAATACATCTCTCATATGCTGTAATCAGAATTGCCTCCTTCTCTTAAGAAAACTGCAGAAATCCTGACTATTGAAGGCATTCCTGGTAGCAAACAATCCTTACCTTCCCAGATTCACTAAGGATCAATACAGATTCCTCCACAAAATATCTAACAATACTTGGTGCATATAGTAGACTCTGTAAACATTTGTTTAGTTCCTTCTCTGAGCTATTAAGATCATTTTCAATCAACCTTTGAAAGAGTCACTCATCAATGACCTCTATAACTATTTAAAGCCCTTTCTGGAAAGAAAATGTATGACTTCACCAGCAAAACATTTTACAACAGCAGCCTGGGTTTAGACTTCTACTATGTGATAAGGAAATTAGCAAGGTGGTTTCTCAACAGAACAAAAGAAAAAACACTAGAACTCAGACACAGACAATGTAGAGGCTACAACTCCATATCCTCTGGAGAGGGCTGTGCTCAGAACACTCAATTCTCTTTCCTGTTTTTTAAAGGAGGTGCAACTTCCATCAAAAATGCCAATCTTCTTATGCAGAAAAAGTAGATAAGCATCCTTTCCCAAGGACAGATACTAATTACATGTTCTGTCAGTAACAAACCACTTTACTGTAGCTGTATTAGGTGACTTAGCGTCTAAGCAGCAGTGTCTGCCATGTTCTAGGTCATCTACAGCAAAAAAGATGGACAGGCCCCAAGAGCAACCTAAGATAGGGGCATTTCTTTAATAAATGTTACTACAAACATGTCCCCAAAGTCTGAAATATTTTGTTCCTAGAATGAGATTCTAATTATGGGGACAAAGATTAGAGAGAGATTTCAATTGTTTATCCAAAGCTGAAATGATCCTGGTTGGTTTCTTATTTGTTTGTGGATAGATCAAATTCTCTGAAATTATGAAAGATGGTATGCCTGCCATAGTTCTGTGCCGTTTGGGAAAACCAGCACTTTTCTTTTCTCTCTGCAGTGCAGTGATTTACTTAATATGGCCCTTCTAGCCATAGTCTTCGTGACTCTGACACAATGATTGTGTGGGACTATACAAAAAAGGTGCTTTTGGCCCACCAAGGGGATTGGACAGCTTACTAATAATGCAAACAAGGTGCATGGCACCCTTGTGGGGTGGGACCATGCAAATAAGATGTATGGAACCCTAACAAGGGGATTGGTCAGTTTTGCCATCCTGCTAGGCTTAAAATGAGCCATCCCAGAGTCAGGAAGAGGGAGACCTCACTACCACCAAGAAAGAAGAGCTAGAAGCTGAGTACATCCTTTGGACCCAGGGTTCCTGCACTGAGAAGCTCCTAGACCCAGGAGACAGAGAGCTGTAACACCAGAGATGGTGCAAGATGGCAAGAGGCAGTGGCAAGTGCAACTGAGAACTGGCAGCAGCAGAACCAGAAGATGGTGTGGTGGACTTCCTGACCCACGGAGAGAGCTGAGTGCCTTCGGACAGGAGGCTTGCTGGAAGAGTAGGGAGCATCTGGGCACTTATTGGTGGAGCTAAAGAGCTTTGTAACACTGGCCTGAGCAGGGCTACAGTCAGGCTGGTCCAAGAGGCCAGAGGGACTAAGGGGCCAAGGACTGAAAGGCCAAAGGTCAGGGAGAGGCCTGCCTGTGGGCACAGCCAAGCAGCTGTCCTGACCGAAGAACTGTATCCTGAGTTGTTCCTAATCCTGAATTGTAACCTGGTACTTCCCTAATAAACCCCATAATCATGAGTATTGTCTGTGAGTTCTTTGTGGCCACTGCAATGAATTACTGAACCGAGCAAAGGAGTAGAGAATGCCATGGGAGGGACAACTGGTGTAGGAATTGGTAAAAAGGTTGGAGAGAGGAGGTATGTCTGACCTGCACTTAATAGGAATCAACATTGGGCTGTTGATGCTGATAATGATTCTCTCTTTCTCCCCTTGTAAATTAGATGAGGAGGTCTGAAACTGCTACCCCACCATTTTTACAATCTTTCATTTCCATTTGGAGGTGAACGTATATGTCCTACCCAAATTATCAGCAAAATGGCAGAAATCCATGTTCGCATTTGCCAGAGTGGTAATAAACCAAAAGCAAAAAGGTTTGAAAGTTATTCAAGTTATTTCCAACAAATAACTTTTTTTAAGAGACACACAGAATGGGGGTATGGAAGAATTTAACTTAACTTTCTTTTAATTGTAGATGAACTGGCTCTAAGAGGAGCGTGTATGGCAGGGACCTAACAGCTAAATGCCATCAGCTCTTTGTTAAATGTTCTGAACCTAAACTAGGTCTGCTGATTTCATTTTATTTTCCCATAAGCAGCTGAAATGCAGCCAAAGGGATAAAGTACACCTTTTGCTAAATCTAAAGTTGACATATAAGCCAGGCTGCAAGAAAGGCTATAACTATTAGCACATCTCAGCTTCATATGACCATGGAAGTCACTATCTTCTGATATAGGTAGGATAAGAGCACATGTCAGGTCCAAGTCCATAGATAATCCAACAACTCTAGCACAGCTAAGAGTTTCATCTATCTTCTGCAATATACCTTGTCTGTTTCAAGTTCAGAAGGTCCTAGAAAACATTCCCTACTGCTGACTAATGCCCTAAAATGTAATTTCTGCCCAATTTTTCTACTGAAACCAATCTCTTAGAAGTTATAGGAGACCTTGTTGTTGTTGTGTGCCGTCAAGTTGCTTCTGACTCATAGCGACCCTATATGACAGAGTACAACTGCCCCATAAGGTTTCCAGGGAGCAGCTCGTGGATTCAAACTGCTGACCTTTTGGATAGCAGCCTGGGCGCTTAACCACTTTGCCACCAGGGCTCCATAGGAGACCTAGTAATCATCAAATTCAAAGACCTTTTCTGATCTTGACCCTATTGGCTTCTCTCTCATGTTTGACCCTGTTGCTCTTTTTTTTTTTTTTCCCCTAAGATTTCCTCTTCCCCTGATTTCCATTACACTGGTCTGTACTGGTTTCCCTTCTCTTCTTCTTTAACAAACTCTCCTGTGATGAGCTGCAAAGGTACTTCTCTCAGTCTTATAACAATAACAGTAACCAATATTTATTGGTTCTTAATAAATTTCATTACCACATTTAATCCTCACATCTACCTTATAAAGTTGATATTATTACACCCATCATGTAGATATGAAAACTGAGGCTTGGAGGTTAAATAATATGTCCAAGGGCACAGAGTAAGAGATAAGATGTTAACCCAAGTCCAACTGACTTCTGAGATCACATTCTTAACTATCACATTCTATGCTATAATGCCTATGTTTCTCTCTTTTTAAGGATCACAGCTGCTTTACTTACTACCTTCTGTGAATTCCAAATTTAATTTTCTCCTCCCACAGCTTTCCGAGGCATAAAGCCTACTTTTTACATGCCTAGCACCTCTATTGGATGTTTTCCTAGCACTTCAAATTATGCCAAAATTGAGCTACATTTCTCTCCTCAATCTTCCTACTTCCGAATTTCTATTAATAGTATTTACCCAATGAGGCAGTTTGGTGAAATATGCTTGGGAAACTATTGTGTTCTGAATCATAAAGAAATGGTCTCATCAAACTACTTAATTAACATGAAGGAAATAATCAGAACGGCACTCTAGATGGTGAGCTAGCTGTTGGCTGCGTATTGAATTCAGGATGGCCCTAGGAAGCAATAAACTAATCTCAGTTTAAACAACCAGGGGGTGTCAAACTATGCCCAGATTGAAGGAAGACAAATAAATATATAAACTGAGCAGATCTACCCTAAGTCCCTGCAAATCAAAAAGCCCCAGGCAGTACAAGTCCTGGCCAAAACCCACAGAGATCAACTAAGAGCCAACCATATTTGGAAATGGAACTGATTAAATAGCCACTCATCTTGTAGCATCCCCCTCCAAGTGGGGCAAATAACAAAGTCACATGCCCAAGGATGCTATGAGCAAACCCAACAGGAGACAAGAGCCATGCTCCTGAGGCAGAGGCTACGGCTGGTCGTGTGGTCCATGTCTAGAAAATATTTCAGCCTGGATGACTTAAAAATTTTTATGTAAGTCATTGAATACTATACTGTACCTAAAAATGCTTGGTAAAGTGTACTGATACAATCTTGCCATCCAGGCATTCTGGAAAGCACTTTGCAGCAGGTGTTAATATCCATAAAAATGTTCAGACTTTTTAATGCAGTAATCCCCTTTCTGTGAAGTTACAAACAATATAACTAAAAGGGAATATATATATATGCACAATCAAGATACCTCAGCAACATTATTTAATGATACTAAAAATTTGGAAATAACCTTAATGGCCAACAAAGAGGGAATGCTTAATTAAATTTTAGTGAGATACTTGATAAGGTAGCTATTCAAAATATAATTCTGCAGATGAAGTTTATAGTATGTATATACACATATATGATTTGTGAGGTAAACAAAGCAAAAAAATTATATCTATGATACAATTAAAAATACATAAAAAAGCTTACTTGGGGTGAAAAATATTTTTTAAAAAAGATTTGACTTGTAGAGGCAAAATCTTAGTTATTTTTAAATTTTTATTTTGATTAATGCTGCTATTGGGATGTTCATGCAACAAACTGTCATTTGTAAACATCTAGTGTTCACTCAGCCCCAAAACAGTTGCAGGGAAATTTATAGATGGAGACTGAATCCTCCCCATCCCCCCCTCTTAGTTTTCCCACTGCCACTTGAAATTGCTGCTTGGCACAAGATTGATTTAGTTGTCACGATGTGCACTAGAATCTGGGGTCATCAGAATAAAGCCGCCAGAAAATGGAAGAGTGACATTTGGTAATAGGACTGTAAAATGACTGAAAGATATTATTTCCACTCCTATGAAGGAATTTCCTACCTCATCTATTGCTTATCATTAACCAATATCACTGACTAGTTTATATATGACATTGGAACAAACTCCAGATAAGAAATTGGGAGATCTGGATTCAACCACTAATTTGCTTTATGCTCTTCGACAAGTTATCCACCTTCTGTTTCCTTGTATGTAGTGCATGTGATCAAGTGCACACACAGATGCACATGCTCAACTAGATGATTGTCAAGGTGCCATCCTAATCTAGTCTTCTATAATTGCTTTGTCATCTTTATGAAAAGAGAATATAGAGTTCTGGAGGAAGAAAAAATTGGCACTTTTCCAGAGGGCAATTTAACAATATGTATCAACAGACTTAAAAATGTCCACATTCTTTGACACAGAAATTCCATTTCTGAGGAATTTTTCTAAGAAAATAATCACAGATGCCCACAAAAATGCATGTACAAAGAAATCTGCCTTATGCATAATGACCAAAAAATGAAAAAAAAAAATACCTAGCAGGTAAGAATTGGTTAACTTTTCCACAGATATATGATATATTTTGAAATCATCAGAAGATATTTTTTGAAAGAATGACATAAACACAAATCTCAGCATCAACTTCTGAGTAAAACAGAGGGTTATAAGCAAGAGCAAGATACTACATATTTATATCTGATAGTATATATTGTGTATATATATAGTATAGATGTTCTCTATATATATTTACATATATGTGTGTGTGTGTGTGTGTGTGTGGGTATATATAGATAGATACATAGATAGATATACTATATACACTATATCCAAAACACCAAACCCACTGCTGTTGAGTCGATTCCGACTCATAGAGACCCTGTAGAAGACAGTAGAACCGCCCCATAGGGTTTTCAAGGAGTGGCTGGTGGATTCAAACTGCCAAACTTTTGGTTAACAGCCGAGCTCTTAACCACTACACCACCAGGGGTACACACACACATATATATAAACATAGATATACAATATATCCACCACATGTCTGTCAGTTTGTTGTACTGTGGTGGTTTGTGTGTTGCTGTGATACTGGAAGCTTTGCCACTGGTATTTCAAATACCAGCAGGGACACTTTTGGTGGACAGGTTTCAGGTGAGCTTCCAGACAAAGACAGACTAGGAAGAAGGACCTGGTGGTCTACTTCTAAAAAACTGGCCAGTGAAAACCTTATGAATAGCAGTGGAACCTTGTCTGATATAGTGCCAGAAGATGAGCTCCTCAGGTTAGAAGGCACTCAAAATATGACTGGGAAAGAGCTACCTCCTCTAAGTAGAGTCAACCTTAATGACGTGGATGGAGTCAAGCTTTCGGGATATTCATTAGTTAATGTGGCAAGAATCAAAATGAGAAGAAGCAGCTGTAAACATCCATGAATAATTGGAATGTGGACAGTATGAAGTATGAATCTAGGAAAATTGGAAGTCATCAAAAATGAAATGGAATGCATAAACATCAATATCCTAGGCATAAGTGAGCTGAAACGGACTGATTTTGAATCAGATAATCATATGGTCTACCATGCCAGGAATGACAAATTGAAGAGGAAAGATCTATCCTGAAGTACAATGCTGTCAGTGATAGGATAATATCCATACGCCTACAAGGAAGACCAGTTAATACAACTATTCTTCAAATTTATGAACCAACCACTAAGGCCAAAGATGAAGAAATTGAATATTTTTATCAACTTCTTCTGTCTGAAATTGATCAAACATGTAATAAAGATGCACTGATAACTACTGGTGATTGGAATGTGAACACTACAAACAAAGAAGGATCAGTAGTTGGAAAATATGGCTTTGGTAATAGAAATGATGACAGAGGTTGCATGATAGAATTTTGCAAGACCAACGGCTTCCTCATTGTAAATACCTTTTTCAACAACATAAATGGCAACTATACATGTGGACCCCATCAGATGGAATACACAGGAATCAAATCAATTACATCTGTGAAAAGAGGCAATGGAGAAGCTCAATATTGTCAGTCAGAAGCAAGCCAGGGGCCAACTGTGAAACAGATCATCAATTGCTCCTAAGCAAGTTCAAGTTGAAGGTGAAGAAAATTAGAGCAAGTTCATGCGAGCCAAAGTACGACCTTGAGTATATGCCAGCCAAATTTAAAGACTATCTCAAGAATAGATTCGATGCAATGAACACTAATGACCAAACCAAGCAAGCTGTGGAGTGACATCAAGGACATCATATATAAAGAAAGCAAGAAGTCATTAAAAAGTCAGGAAAGAAAGAAAAGACCAAAATGGATGTCAGAAGAGAAGCTGAAACTTGCTCTTGAAAGTAGAGTAGCTGAGGCGAAAGGAAGAAATGATGACGTAAAAAAGCTGAACAGAAGACTTCAAAGGGCGGTTTCAGAAGACAAACTGAAGTATTATAATGGAACGTGCAAAGACCAGCAGATAGAAAACCAAAAGGGAAGAACACGCTCGGCATTTCTCAAGCTGAAACAACTAAAGAAAAATTCAAGACTCAAGTTGCAATACTGAAGGATTCTATGGGAAAAATATGAAACAACACAGGAAGCATCGAAAGAAGATGGAAGGAATACATAGAGCCACCATACCAGAAAGAATTGGTTGACATTCAACCATGTCAGGAAGCAGTATCTGATCAAGAACCAATGGTACTGAAGGAAGAGGTCCAAACTGCACTGAAGACATTGGTGTAAAACAAGCTCCAGGAATTGACAGAAGACCAATTGAGATGTTTCAACAAACAGATGCAGCACTGGAGATGCTCACTCATCTATGCTAAGAAATTTGGAAGACAGCTACCTGGCCACTCCACTGGAAGAGATCCATATTTGTACCCATTCCAAAGATAAGAGATACAACAGAATGCAGAAATTATCCACTAATGTCATTGTTATCACATACAAGTAAAATTTTGCTGGAGATCACTTAAAAGTGTTGCAGCAGTACACTGATAGGGAACTGCCAGAAATTCAAGCCAGATTCAGAAGAGGGCTTGGAACAAGGGATATCATTGCTGATGTCAGATGGATCATGGCTGAAAGCAGAGAATACCAGAAAGATGTTTACTTGTGTTTTATTGACTATGCAAAAGCATTCGACAGTGTGGATCATAACAAATTATGGACAACCTTGCAAAGAATGGGAAATCCACTATACTTAATTGTGCTCATGAGGAACCTGTACTTAGACCAAGCAGCAGTCATTTGAACAGAACAAGGGAATACTATGTGGTTTAAAGTCCAGAAAAGTGTTTTTTAGGGTTGTATCCTTTCACCATACTTATTCAGTTTGTATGCTAAGAAAATAATCCGAGAAGCTGGACTATATGAAGAAGAATGGGGCATTAGGGTTGGACGAAGAGTCATTAACAATCTGCAATATGCAGATCATACAGCCTTGCTTGCTGAAAGTGAAGAGGACTTGAAGCACTTACTGATAAAGATCAAAGACCACAGCGTTCAGTATGGATTACACCTTAACTTAAGGAAAACAAAAATCTTCACAACTGGACTGATAAGAAACATGATGATAAATGGAGAAAAGACTGAAGTTGTCAAGGATTTCATTTTACTTGGATCCACAATCAACGCCCATAGAAGCAACAGTCAAGAAATCAAACGATGCATTGCACTGTGCAAATGTGCTGTAAAAGATATCTTTAACTAATGAACCACAGCTACCAAGACCTCCAGCAGACTGAGTCCAGTACAGCTAGATGGTGCCCAGCTACCACCACTGACTGCTCTGACCGGGATCACAACAGAGGGTTCTGGACAGAGCTGGAGAAGGATGTAGAACAAAATTCTAACTGACACAAAAAAGACCTGATTTACTGGCCTGAAAGAGACTGGAGAAACCCCGGAGTATGGCCCCCAGACACCCTTTTAGGTCAGTGATGAAGTCACTTCCGAGGTTCACCGTTCAGCCGGGGATTGGACACCCCATAAAACAAAACGGGACTAATGAAGCACAGCAGTCCAGGGACAAGGACTAGAAGGCAGAAGGGGACAGGAAAGCTGGTGATAGGGAACCCAAGGGTTGAGTAAGGACAGTGTTGACATGTAGTGGAGCTCCTAACCATTGTCACAGGGCAACATGTGTACTGTTTAATGAGAAATTTTTTTTTCCTGTAAACCTTCATCTAAAGTGAGAATAGCAGCACAACTGGAAGAACGTAATCAATGTCACTGAATTGCGCATGTAGAAATTTTTGAAATGTTGTATCTTTGGCTATGTATATTTTCACCCAAAAAAAAAAGATCAAGAAGGGAGTGTGCTGACATGTCATGGGGTTGTTAACCAATGTCATAAAACATATGTGTACTGACTGCTTAATGAGAAACTATTTGTTCTGTAAACCTTCACCTAAAGTACAATAAAAAAAATTTTTTAAAAAAAAAGATATCTTTAAAGTGTTTAAAAGCAAAAATGTCACTTTAAGGACTAAGGTGTGCCTGATCCAAGCCATGGTGTTTTCAATTGCCTCATATCCCTTTTACTCTCAGCAAACACTTCAGCTGGCTGTGGTATTTTCAATAGCCTCGTATGCATGCAAAAGCTGGACAATGAATAAGGAAGACAGAAGAATTGACGCTTTTAAATTATGCTGTTGGCAAAGAATATTGAATATGCCATCGACTGCCAGAAGAACGAAAAATATCTATCTTGGAAGAAGTACAGCCAGAATGGTCATTAGAAGCAAGGATGGCAAAACTTTATCTCACATACTTTGGACATGTCACCAGGAGGGATCAGTCCCTGGAGAAGGAGATCACGCTTGTCAACGAAAAAGAAGAAGGCCTTCAACAAGATGGACTGACACAGTGGCTGCAACAATGGGCTCAAGCATAACAACGATTGTGAGGATGGCAGAAGACTGGGCAGTGTTTTGTTCTATTGTACACAGGGTTGTTATGAGTTTGAACTGATTTGACAGCACCTAGTACCAACAACATAAATACATATATAACTATATATATAAATATGTATATGTATATATATTCACACTATACAATATAAAGACAGAGGAAGAGGAAGAAAGAGAAAGAAGAGACTGGCTTCAAATCTCAACTTTACTACTAGCTACCAGCTATATGAACTTTAGCCAGCTACTTAGCTTCTTTGTACCTCAATTTCTCACTACAAAGTTGAGATAATAGTACTTACCTGCTAAATTCTTTTGAGTATTGAGTTAATAATTTAAAGGTCTTTGATCAATGCCCAGACTATACCAAGCACAAAGTAGACATTAGCTGGGTACTCAACAAAAGCCAGGAGAGGCCATAACAAAAATCCTTCAGTCTCTATGCATTTAAATCATTTTCACACATGAAATTTATTAAGTTCTCACAAAAACCCTATGGGGTTACTAGGCAACAGTTTTCATTTCTAGGTTTCAGGTGAAGAAACCAAGGCATAGAAAGGTATGGTAATTAGCCCAATGCCATCAAACAAGTACATGGCAGAAACAGAAGTAAAACCTCCCATTTATTCTTCCTTCCCAAGGCTCTTGCCACTATTTAAGAAAAAATAAAGAGTGGATGTTATTCATTGTTTACCATCTAGATATATTAGTTAGCTCAAAAAAACTTAATGTTGATAATTTTTAAAGTAAAAGATAGAAGAGATGTTAGAAGAACATACAGTCTCATAAAAATGGAAGGAATGAACTCTGTTACCAGTTCTCCGCCAATCTGTCGAACACCAAAGGCATCTATTACCTGTTAATCTTTCCAAGTGCATGCAGGCTCTATTATATTCTAACACATAGTTCCTGTATAACTGCTTATTTCCTGCTTAGGCAGAAGGAAAGTAATGCTGGGACAGATTGGGGAGATAACTTCATATCCCATTGATCCTGCTGGACCATTTCAGAGAAACAGAGACGGGGCAGAATCCTGGCCTATTGGTGACTGTCCAGGGACAGGGAAAGATGACTGAAGAATCTACTTGCTTCTAGTGTTGCAAGTTACCTGAAAACTCTACTGAGTTCACCATGTCCTAGCATAATGAGAATTTGTTCACTCTAATGAGGATTCTCCCAATTTACAGGAATAAAAATGAGTGTGGCACAGTAGAAAATAAAAACAGTTACGATCTTTGACAATTTTTCAGACACAAGACAGGGTCCCTAACGCTGGTAAGATAAGAAAAAAGTATTCTGCATAGGAGACATTTAGGAAGCACTTCTCTAGCAAATTCAGCATGTTAGGTGGGGTCCTACCTTTGCCTTTCATAAATGCACTGAGCAGTGTTGAATTAATTCATTCACCTTTCTATGTCACAACTCCATCATCCAAAAAACCAGGCTCTCTCCTATTCCAAAGATCCTATAAGTAAATCATTATGCAAAAATCATTATCTTCAAACTTGAAAAGAATTGGACTCATAAATTCCTCTTCTGCTATCCATCAAGGATTAAAATACTTTTGGCTCATTTTCAACCATATCAATGTGTTTAATCCTATACAAAGAAAGAGTATGAAATCTAGCAGCTAATGCTCATGGTTCATCTTAGAGTATGAATAGGAAGAAGAGGAAAAAGTAATCTATCCAGCTTAAGGAAAAAATCTGTGCTCTTTACTCCAAATAATTTCTCCTAGAAAATATGGAGTAGATGGTAGAAAGCAAATAGGAAAATATATAGTAGAAAGCAAATGCAGAATAAAAAGTAAAGTAGAATCATTACCAAGTAGGTACATAATGGTAGCTCCTTTTACTGCCTTCTCAATTCAGTTACCTGTTTCACAAGCATCCTCACCCCCACATGTAGTGGTCATCAAGACTCTCATCTACACTCCTTCTTCTTCTCTTTCCCTCCTGCAACTGCCTAAGGTCAAGCCCTCATCATCTCCCCTTAGACTCTAGCTGTCCAACTATCTCCCTGCCTCAAGTGTCATCTTTCTTCCTCCAATTTACTCCCTAACTAGCTCTCTTAAACTATATCAGATTGAGTCACCTCCTTGAGTATAAATATCTATGAGCTTCCCTTCGTCTCTGGATGTAGCAATAAGCCATGGCATATGGACAGACATGAACCTTAAGATTGGCTTTGTTTAGCCCCAGGTGTTTTAAAAAAAATTTTATTAGTTGTCAGCATTTAAGTATCATAGATCTTATATAAAAATGTGATTTCCATCTTCTTTTGGAAAATTGGGATATCTGGTAATACAGGGTTCATACACCAGAAAAACCACCATCTATGGGAATGGAGTCCTAGTTGCCTTCTTTAGAAGGGATCTTTACTACCCAAGTGACCATAGTCACTACTTGATAGGTGTCTCTTATTTCTATTACCTTCCTGTTCCCTATAGACAATTGAGTCTGTGACCTATAATCTACAGTATCAAGTCCAAATTCTTTATCATGCCTTTCCAAGCCCTTTACAATATTGTTTCAGCTTAAATTTGTCAGGCCTAATTTCCAGCCACACCCCTCCCATAAACACTTACCATACATCCTCGTCCCTCCATGTTTTATGCCTCTGTGATTATTGCTATGCTCTTTTTTTATGCTCAGAATACCTTGCCCATCCTTGTCTTGCCTTCTAAACTCCATTATTCAATCAACATGGATCAGCTCAAATAATTCCACCTCTTGATAGTCTTGCCTGATCACTTCCCCTAGAAGTCCTATCATTTATATTCTTATAACATTATTATAGCACTTGTCAGGATGCATTAAAAATTTTAAGGGTCTACCCACCACTGACTGCTCTGACCAGGATCACAACAGAGGGTCCTGGACAGAGTTGGAAAAGGATGTAGAACAGAATTCTAACTCACAAAAAAAAGACCAGATTTACTGGCCTGACAGACTGGAGAAACCTTGAGAGTATGGCCCCCAGACACCCTTTTAGCTCAGTCATGAAGCCCCTCCCGAAGTTCACCATTCAGCTGGGGACTGGACAGCCTCATAAAACAAAACAGACTAATAAGGGACAGCAGTTCAGGGACAAGGACTAGAAGGCAGGAGGGGACAGGAAAGCTGGTGATAGGGAACCCAAGGTTGAGAAGGGACAGTGTTGACATGTCATGGGGTTGTTAACCATTGTCATAGGGCAATATGTGTACTAAACTGTTTAATGAGAAACTATTTTGTTCTGCAAACCTTCATCTAAGGTACAAAAAAAAGAAAAGAATTATCTATGTGAGATCAAACTGACAACAGCAACTCAAAAGGTTTGATGGGAAGCCTAGGGGACAGTGAGTTGAACATAATGGTGATGGAATAATTTGGAAAAGGATAGTGAGAATAGCAGCACAGCTGGAAGAATGTAATTGATGTCACTGAATTGTACATGTAGAAACTTTCTAAATGGTGTAAGTTTGGCTATGTATATTTTCACCAAAAAAAAAGGTCCTCAAGGTCGAGAAGGGAGAGTGTTGACACATCGTGGGGTTCTTAACCAATGTCATAAAACAATATGTGTACTGACTGTTTAATGAGAAACTATTTGTTCTGTAAACCTTCATCTAAAGTACAAGAAAAAGATTTAAAAAATTTTAAGGGTCTGTCTACCTGAACTTCAGTGAAGATGGTATCTCACTCATATTTATTTTCTCATGGAATCTAGCATAATTCTGGTCAATAATAGGTGTACTGTAAAGATTTGTTCAAATCAAATTAGATATCTAGGACCATGGTTGGGATGCGGATGCGATTCCATACTTCCCCACATGCCTCTTCCTTCTACTGTAGAGCTTCAGCGAAGGGAAAACAGCTGTAGGATCTTGTTCCAAAATCTCCCTAAACCATGCGGCTAGTTCTACTAATACCTTAGACCCATGTCTTCTCTTTATAGTCCAGAGAGGATATTATCTTAAATTCCTTATTATCTGAGAATGACTTGATTGCAGCATATTTTTCCCCTGCCAAACAGAAAACTGAGTAATTCATGGAGGCAGTGGAACACTGAACAGCAGTTCCTACATACTCTATCTGTGGGGGGCAACAGGAGCAGGTTTTGTTCAATTTTCTCTCAAACCCTGTCACTAGCAAGTCATCCTCCCATCCTCTGCAATCAGAATTGTCTCAACTCTTGTAATATTATTCTGCTGAGACAAGAACTACGATCATCACAACGATAGCATTAAAAACGTTATAGGCTTCATAAAAACAATCACATCAGCTATAAAACGGTAGGTGATCAAGGTTGCTGCTCCATTCATCATAACTTACTCTGACGTGCCTGGATGGAGAAACAAATTATAGGTAATTCCTAGCCCACCTTCCAAAATTGTGGAAAATGATACAGTGCACCTATTTCCAGGCAGACTGCCACAGTGGTAAAGAGAGAATAAATGTTTTTCAAATGATAGGAAATAAGGCTGGGAAAGATCTTGCTAGATAGATTTAGATAATAGTTTCTGAGAATTGGAGCCCTTGAAAACCTGTTAGTGGGGATATGGGGTTCAGCAAAAGGATAGCTAAAAAATCTTGATACCCACATCCCTCATTTATCATGGAAATATCATAGCCAAGAATCAGACACATCTTGAGTAGCCAAAAGCCACATTGCTGGTCCACCGATTGTGTATACGACCTTGATCAAGGTCCGATCTCTTTGAGTGTAAAAAAGGTTTATATCTTCAATTATAAAAAAACAATAATAGTCCTGCTACTTAACCTACTGCTGCTTAAACTCAAGAAGTTCTCTTAAGAGTTAAATATCAATGTATATGTAAGCATTAGCCTATTGCCTGGAAGACAGTAGATTCTAAATAAATAAATGTTAGTGACCTTCCTGTACTCACATCTCTGAAGTCTTCTACCATTCAATGCAAACTACCCCCAAGCCCCTTACCCTAACACACATAACCCTCACATCACTCCCAACCCCATGCACACCACACATCCTATTCCTTCTCTTGCTTTGTCCCACACACAGAGACAACCTCCTGGATATATGGAGGTGTATATACTAGGGTTTTATGCAGTTTGCTTCTATCTGACCATCAAATTAAAGTCAGATATATAAACTTTTGCTTCAAGGTATTTAAAAAAAAAAGCCTTTTTGAGGAACTTTGGAGACCTCAAAAGAGTGATTCAAGGTGGAGTGACTCAAATGTCCCAAGGCTTCAACTTTTTCCTTCTTAAGCCTCCCTAAAAAATTACTTGGAAATGCCCTGTCATGTCTCGTTGCACTGCCTTGATCACTGCTGACAGATCATGGAACCATTTGGAAGCTGATGAGGTATAAGCATTACAGTTCAAAACTCAGCAATGCACGTATTACAGTGACAGATGGCATAGCTAGGTAAAAAAGATAGCATGCACAGGGATGCCTGACTACTGCAAGTTCTATTAATGCAGACCTACTGTTAATATGGTGACTGTCAGGAAAAAATTCAGCCAATTTAGTAAGTCAGCATTGAAAAAGAAGCTATTTTAATGACAACCTTAGACTGGGGAAATGCAGACAGTAGGGTAATGGTGATCCTTTTGCTGTCCCAATCTTAAAGTAATCTGGGCACTGAGCCCTTTATCTCCGAGGGATGTTAGTAAGTTACTTTTATGGGGGGGGAGGAGAGAACAGCCCACAGAATAAACCTTTTTGTTTCTCTCATTGGATGGATCTCACCTAGGTGAATCCATGTGATAAAATTCCAAGCAGAGAAAGTTGGGAAGAAATGAAAAATCAGGCACTGTGCCCCCTAGTGTTGCTAACTGATACCTGTGCCCTGTACAACAGCTTGAGGTCTCACTGAACAGAACTGGTGTCCACCCAAAGATTGTTTAAGCCATTGGAGAATGTTCCACACAGAAGCCACTCCCTTCTTCTCCACCCCTGGGCATTTAACAGACAGTTTCTATCTTCCTGCCTTCCCTTACCACCCTCCTCCACCCTGCACACCAAAATCCTCACCTCTCCTATCTTTCCCAACTGCTAACCCTTCCCCAAGCAGTTAACAAGGTCTATTCTCCCTCTGGGTCATGGAAATATTTAGGCCTGCAGTATGCCTCATATATTTTTGACTGTATTCATTTCTGTTCTGGGTAGAAGGCAGTGGGAGGTGAGTTTTGTACCAATGTGCAGGGACAGAGGAGAAGCATGGGGTTATATGCAACTCTATGGTACAGTTACTTCTTGCAGTTTATCTTTGGTTTTTACTATATTAAAACATCAGATATATTATTCTTCAAGTATTAATTACCTGCCAATAACCACTGATGTCTACATACAAGATTCATATTTTTCCAACTACCACTTCTTTTTGGACCTTATTTTGGTAAACACACATACATGTACATATGTGTGTCCTCCCCATGTTTGAATTATAGTGTAGTAACTTCATTACATTGGATCTTTCCACTCAAGGGAAGTCAAAATCTAAGGGGCCACACTGTCTTCTGAGCACAGAGGCAGGATGTTAAATGGGCAGATGTACAGCACAGCTGTTAGCCTCACCTTTCATCTAAAGCAAATGCTGAGTGGGGTTCAGCATGATGGAGAAGTCAGCAAGGAAGGTAGACAGGAACAGCTCAGGTCAATAAGCTTATGACAGGGAAGCTGAATTCCCCTCAACAGCAAGCTTCAGCTGATCCTTCAGCCAAATCCTTTTTACTACCTTCCAACAGCTTCTCTTG
This sequence comes from Trichechus manatus latirostris, assembly GCF_000243295.1. Taxonomy (NCBI): domain Eukaryota; kingdom Metazoa; phylum Chordata; class Mammalia; order Sirenia; family Trichechidae; genus Trichechus; species Trichechus manatus. The sequence goes on along the minus strand of NW_004444072.1, from coordinate 6,170,358 downwards.
GATGTAGGGTAGGAAAAAAAAAAATATTTCCAACCAACACTTCTAGTAAGATGTTACTGAATTTTCACCAGGCAAACCTTTCCTTGGTTCCAGACCCACCTGTGCCTATGGGCCTGGACTAAAGCTTGGGCCATACAGTAGGGAGTAGGAAAATGAAAGAAACCACTCTGTGTTATTTCTAATGTCAATCTGTGATATGCTAATACATACCAATAAAATAATCCACTGATAGAGTTGTTAGGTAAAAAGAGGACAAAACATGTACACTTCATAGGTATTTTTTATGTTATTAAAGAAAACAGTAGCAGGATTGCTCATCTATCACACATATGGAAACCACTGAAGAGAGACACCACGATATGCAGGGCTTGTTAGCTGACGGTTTAATTGACAGATTACTGTGTGTGTTTCTCAGTCGTGTAGCTAGAAACATTTGTCCTATACCTGAATCAGTGACTACGTGTGTCAAAGAGAAAGACACATATTAAAATCATCCCCTAAGCAGATCCATCTGTAAAATGAACATAGTTTACCTGCTACTCTGGCCATAAATAGATTTATAAATAGATTTTCTTTTGTGGAAATTATTTATACATCTATTAAATAGTTGAGCTCCCATCTGAATAAGTTTTCCTATTATTATAATTTTTTCCTATTATTATAATTTGGACATGACTTCCATAGACATTTGCACCTGCTTTGTAATAGCTGTCAGAAAGAAGGGCAAGTTACAAACTTCTCCAAAGCTGAAGGGCTGAGACCATCATCCTCCAACACTAGGAGCTAGTAATTACACACAGCAAATCAACTCATTCACTTACTAACGGGTGCTTTTGGCAAACTTCTTTATCTTAAAGAATTTGAGAAATTCACTGTTAAAATTTAAATATTTGGGGAGAACTTATGTTAAGACTTCTTTATGGGTGAAGTAGGCATGTGGAAACATTTTCTAAATTATAATTAGAATGGCCATCCTCTGTGATGCTGCACTAAGAAATCCCAGTTAACTATTTGTTCATGAGTTGGAGTAGATTCTAGTTTCCCTTCCAACGAAATCAAACCACTGCCCTTGAGTACTTTCTCAGCCCACCTTTGTGAGGAACTGGGGTTTTCTCCTGATCAAGCTTCCCAAATTTTATGAGAGGATGTCAACAGTATCCTCAGAGCAGCTGAATACTAAAGCCATAATAAGTGTGAGAGAATATTTCCAGTCCAAATCCTTGTCAGAGAGTATAACCGCAAACTCACTGACACTCAGATCTTATCAAAAATTTGGTCAAGGGAAATAATATTTCTGGAAAATTGCCTGAAGGAGAAGTAGTCCATTTATTCCTCTAGCACTCAAGACAATTTATCTTCTGATTGAACCATACCACTACAGAGCTATATACACGGGATGCCTTTTTTTTTTCCTGAACCCTCTTTCCATAGGAGAAAGAAAGAAAAACTGCTGTTACTGAATCATGCTAATATTATACCATCTGTTCACACTGAAAAATATTACTCTGTGGATAAATCTCAAATCAAATATCAAATCTACTTTTTCTGACACCAGCTGCCCAAGCAGTACTTCCTCTGACCCTAACCACCTGGAGCTAGGTCAGGCCGCACAAGCTAAAGGACACAGTCCTCCAGACTGCCAAGAAGGCCCAGGACCTCAGACACCAGCAGCAAGTTTGACAGTCCACACAACACCCTCACTTCTGACCTGCTAGCTACAAATTCAGGGTTTTCTCATTACCCCTTCAGGATGCCAGCTGCAGCTTGAGGGTCCCTTGGGCTCCCTCACTTCTGACCTGTTGGCTACAAATTTCGGGGTTCCCTCTACCCCTCCCCTCAGGATATCACCATTCTCAGACTCCCTCACTTCTGAGCTTCCACTACTCCCTCAGGTTCAGTAATTCACTGGAATGACTCAGAAGTCACAGAAAGCGCTATCCTTACAATTACAGCTGTATTATAGCAAAAAAGGATATAAACAAAAAGATACATAGGGCAAGGTCTAGAGGATTCCCAACACAGAGCTTCCATGTCCCAAAGGGTGTGCTACCCTCCCACATGCATGGATGACTTTCACCAACCAGGAAGTCCATGGAATTTCTGGGTCCAGAGCCCTTACTGGCTCATTATGTAGTAATGAATGAGGCTTCACTGCATAGGCATAGTTGATTGAATCATGTGATGCTGATATCAGTCCATGTGGTAGTCTCTGTGGTCTTGCCAGGCCCCATTCATTAGCACAAACCCTAAGGTGTGGTTTGAAGACCAACAAAGGCACCTATTACTCAGGGAATTACTCAGGAAACAAGGGCAAAGACCATATTCTTTACCCCACAGTTACTGTAGGGATATTGTTGAGAACATCATTTACAACATCACCCTATGCCCTCCCTAAGGATGATCTACAGATAAAACTACTCTAAATATTAATAATAGATGTGCTTCCTTTGAACAGTTAGTTTGTTTAATCTTACAGATGGGTGACTTGTGTATTTTGATCGCTTTTCTCCTTTATTGATTCTAGAAAGTTCAGAGGCAAATATCGGAATCATTCTCTCAGGATCTTACAATACACATTCTGCATTTTAATTTCACTCCTAGCTTTACCTTATGTTTATACTTTTATTTTTATTGTTGTTCTGCTTTCCTTGATCAGTAACTTTCATGATTAGTATTTTGTCAACCCTCTTTTCAGAAGAAGGATTGACAAAATCCTTTTAAATAATTCACTTAACTAAGAATCTACTATGCACAAGTATTTTCTTAGGTACCAGATGCCTTTTCTATGACTCTGATCCAAATACCTTAACTGGGATTTGAACATCTAAGGTCAGGTACACATTTTATCAACAGCAAGAATGCATAAGAAATACACAAGAATTCTCAAAACTGTAAAGGAAGCTACATTGGAAATTTTTAAACCTTTACTACTGTTTGTCCCTTAAAAAAACAAAAGTTGGGAAGAGCCATTATTGTTCTAATAAATATTTTTTAATTATATATTTATAAAAATAAATTAATAACAATTTATAAAAAATAAAATGAAGTAAACTGTATTCCAAATTGACAGGGAAAGTTTTGGTGGTGAACTCAAACTATGATAAAAATGGTCTCAAGATTGAATTGGAGCAAACTAAGTCAATCACAAAAACACAAGTATTATACGTTCTCACTTTTATGACATGATGTGAATAGGTAAATATACAGAGACTAATGTTTATCGTGGGGGGAGGTGGGGACAAGATGGAGAAGTACTCATAAGCAGTAGTCACTTTTTTTTATTTTGTTGTTGTTGTTGAGAATATACACAGCAAAACATACACCAGTTCAAATGTTTCTACATATACAACTCAGTGATACTGATTACATTCTTCAAGTTGTGCAACCATTCTCACCTTCATTTCTGTGTTCTTCCTCCATTAACATAAATTCACTGCCCCCTAAAGTTCCTATCTAATCTTTCAAGTTTCTATTGAAACTTGATCAGTTTGATCCCATGTAGATAGTTCTTAAAAGAGCATAATATTCAAGGCAGGCACTTTTTTACTAGTTAAGCTAAACTATTGAAGGGCTTTTAAGAAGACTCCAGGGATATTTCTGGTTTAAGGTTTAAAGATTATCCAAGTGCAATAATTTCAGGGGTTCATCCAACATTCATGACTCCAGGACATCTCAAGTCCATGAGTATTTGAAATACTGTTCCACATGTTCCCCCTAAATGTAGTGGATGCTGTTGGTGCTCCACCCAGATCCCCTTCACCAGGCCCACTGCACCTATCACACCTCCGCAGTTCACAGATCACTCACCCTCCTTCTCTGGAGAATTGCCTCCCGAATCACCTCACCCAGATTATATCACTGTCCACCACCAACCACCAAGGACCAAATCAAAGGCACAATGAGGCTTCAAGGTGGGCTCAATTTGTACACTATACATCCCTATGGGACCAGGATGAAGCTAAACTTTAGTCAAGGCCACATCCCATCCCTACTTACTTTTCTTCCTCTGCCCTATCTTGCTTCCTTTGCTCCCTTTCTCCTAAAGATAATTTCTCAATAAATGACCTGCACAAGAATCCTCAACTCCAGCTCTACTTCTAGAGAACCTTGCCTACGACAGTGAGAGACAAAAATAGAGATTTTTATTAGATTGCATTCACTCTAGAATAAACAGCTTGACATGAATGCGAAGAAAATCTATCCCACTTGTTGGCTGATCTTTTACAGTCTCTAAGTGCCCTACTAGTTATGGCTTCCCCAGCCCACCCCACACCCCCGCCCCATCTAGTAGATAACTGTGCACCAGCTTGTCCCATGGTCTAGGAAAGAACCATCTTTTCTTCACTTATCCCTTAGAGGGCTATGTGTTTAAAACTTAGAGTTTTCATTCTTACCTTCATGGAAAGATCAATTATAAAAATTTAACATGTTCATCAACTTAGATATTTCACTCTGCACCACTTTTAGAAACTCTTTCATCTCCTTTCATTCTCGGAGTCAAGGCATAAGTTTCTTTAAGGGAAATAAAATCTCTATATCCTCATGTAAAGCAATCTTAGGTAAATATTGCACTGAGGGTTAAATGTGGGTTCTAGGACTTCTTTGAAAGCAATAATATGATCTCCAGCTGGTGGTCAAATTCTGGTCAAGGAGAGCACTGTCGCAGGACCATGGTAGGTAGATGGATCAAGTGCTGCTCAGATAAGTCTCAGCGCGGTGGAGGGGGGAGGAATGGTTCATCATATTAAATGAAAGCAAGCAACCAGATTGAGATAATGCAGCCACTTAGAAATCCTGCTGTTCGGAGATGTGATACTTGATGATGAGTGCATTGACCACCAAAGCAGAGCGCCAGTTCCATGGAAATTCCGAAACAGAGCTAAAGCATGGTATTTAATTATAGTTGGATAATTTTCCTACTGCATTATCAATGATTGATGTAAAAAGCCAAAAGTTAAAAAAGCAGCTATGCTGTAAACATTATAGTCACTTAGCTCAGGAATCTATTTACATATACTGGAATGGGGTTAAAATTCTGGAAATCACAGTCACATTTTTCTTGTGATAAATTTCCCTTGGATATTGTCAGGTTGGACTTAATACATAAAGGGAACATAAATACAGGAGGAACTTCAAGGTTCAGGCAGGCAAGTACAATGAGATAATAGAGAAATAGTCACACAAGGTAGGGGTAATACAAAAGAAGAACTGCGAAAGGGATACTCAGCAATCAAGAGAGGAAATGTACCTAGAGTCCACCCACTGTTCTCATGCAAATATGAATATGTTATATGTCATCAAAAGACTATGGTAAATCTAAATTCAACCTGGAAATGTCAGATACTAATAGTGATTTTTAGAATAATCTTTAATATACTTCCAGCTAGGAATTCAAGGATCAAGCTATTTTTATGGTTTCCGTAATTGGCTCAAGCACCTTCCAAATTTCAAGGTGCCAATTTTCATCAAGTGTCTTGGATAGAAATTTTATTCTTTAGTTTGCCATACTATATTTTGTTCATTTTTTTGTTTGTTTCCAAAGTATGGCCCCTGGATCATCTGTATCTCTATCAACTAGGAAGACTGTTAAAAACGCACATTCCAGGCCATCCCTGGAAATAGAAAACCAAAAGGGAAGAACACCCTTGGCTTTTCTCAAGCTGAAAGAGTTAAACAAAAAATTCAAGCTTCAAGCTGCAATAGTGAAAGATTCTACAGGGAAAATATTAAATGACACAGGAAGCATCAAAAGAAGATGGAAGGAATACACAGAGTCAGTATACCAAAAAGAACTGGTCGATCTCATAGGCTTCAGGAGGTAGCATATGATCAGGAAACTGTGGTACTGAAGGAAGGAGTCCAAGCTGCACTGAAGAGATTGGCAAAAAACAAGACTCAGGAATTGACAGAATACCAATTGAGATGTTTCAACAAACAGATGTAGTGCTGGAAGTGTTCACTTGTCTATGCCAAGAAATTTGGAAGACAGCTACCTGGCCAACTGACTGGAAGAGATCCATATTTATGCCTATTCCCAAGAAAGCTGATACAACCAAATGCGGAAATTATCAAACAATATCACTAATATCACACACAACTAAAATTTTGCTGAAGATCATTCAAAGGCGGCTGCAGCAGTATATCAACAGGGAACTGCCAGAAGTTCAAGCTGGATTCAGACGAGGATGTGGAACCAGGGACATCACTGCTGATTTCAGATGGATCTTGGCTAAAAGCAGAGAATACCAGAAAGATATTTACCTGTGTTTTATTGACTATGCAAAGGCATTTGACTGTTTGGTTCATAATAAATTATGGATAACACTGTGAAGAATGGGAATTCCAGAACACTTAACTGTGCTCATGAGGAACCTGTACATAGATCAAGAGGCAGTCATTCAAACAGAATAAGGGGATACTGCGTGGTTTCAAGTCAGGAAAGGTGTGTGTCAGGGTTGTGTCCTTTCATCATACTTATTCAACCTGTATGCTGAGCAAATAATCCAAGAAGCTGTACTATATGAAGAAGAGGGCATCAGAATTGGAAGAACACTCATTAACAACCTTCGTTATGCAGATGACACAACCTTGAAGGGGACATGAATCAGGACTTGAAGCACTTACTGATGAAGATCACAGACCACAGCCTTCAATATGGATTACACCGCGACATAAAGAGAAAACAAAAATCCTCACAACTAGACCAATAAACAACATCATGATAAGTACAGAAAAGACTGAAGGTTGTCAAGGATTTCCTTTTACTTGGATCCACAATCAACACCCATGGAAGCAGCAGTCAAGAAATCAAAAGACACATTGCCTTGGGCAAATCTGCCTCAAAAGACCTCTTCAAATTGTTGAAAAGCAAAGATGTCACCTTGAAGACTAAGATGCGTCTGACCCAATGGTGATGGCCTCATATGCCTGTGAAAGGTGGATGATGAATAAGGAAGACAGAAGAAGAACTGATGCCTCTGAATAGTGGTGCTGGAGAAGAATATTGAATATACCCTGTACTGCCAGATGAACAAAAAAAATCTGCCTTGGAACAAGTACAACCAGAATGCTCCTTAGAAGCAAGAATGGTGAGACTTCGTCTCAGATACTTTGGACATGTTGTCAGGAGGGATCTGTCCCTGGAGAAGGACATCATGCTTGGTCAAGCAGAGGGTCAACAAAAAAGAAAAAGACCCTCAACGAGATGGACTGACACAGTGGCTGCAACAATGGGCTCAAGCATGACAACAATTGTGAGGATGGAGCAGGATTGGGCAGTGTTTTGTTCTGTTGTACAGAGGGTCTCTATGAGTTGGAACCTAACAACAACAACAGGCCATCCTAGGTCTACTGAGTGAGAGTTTCTGAACCTAGGGCCTGGAAACACACATTTATAACAAGATCTCCAGGTATATCTGGGGCACACTAAAATATATGAACTTTTAAGATAATGAAGAACTGAAGACTAAGGCTTCCCCTCCATTAGATCCCAAAGTAAAGAAGACAACAGTACAGGATTCTAAGCTCCCTATTGTATCTGCTTGTGCCAACTCCCAGAAATATTGCTGTATAGATACCAAATGTTTCTAAAGCAGATTACCAAGTGCTGAAGAGCTCACTGCCCCTCTCGATGCCAAGTCATAATAATGTCTCTTTGACGTTTGTTGTCGTAATTATTATCGCTGTTGTTGTTAGGTGCCATCAAGTCGATTTTCAACACATAGCGACCCAATGTGACAGACTAGAACTGCTCCATAGGGTTTCCTAGGTTGTACTCTTTACAGGAGCAGATCGCCAGGTTTTTTCTTCCACAGAGTCACTGCATGGGTTAAAATTATCAAACTTTGGATTAGCAGCTGAATACAGAACTGCTGCACCACCAGGGATCCTTTCAATGTTCTCTATAAGCAGCTAATATTTTGTACACTTTCTAATAAGAAAAACTCTTCCAGACTTTGTTTAAAATCTTCCATCTAGAATTTTACTTGGAAGTAATATTCATGCTACCCTACTTCTAGAAACTCACTTCTCTTCCATCATTTTCTGAGTATGGGTAAAGTATGGGTAAATTAAGTCCATACTGAAAATTTATTAAGCACCTATCATGGGTGAGAAATGGTGCTAAACACTGTAAATACAAAACAAGGAGAAAAGGCCCATGCTCTCTGGAACTCATACTCTAGTAAGAAAAAGCAAGAAAACCAATGACCACAGCACAGTGTGATCACTGCTGACAGACTGCTATGAGAGCCCAAGAAATGGCATCTAAATCAACCCAGGAATTTCAGGGAAGGTTTCTTAGAAAAGGCCTTGTAGGCATTTTCTGCAAATACGTGTTGTTGTTGTTAGTTGCCATCGAGACGGTTCCGTCTCATAGTGACCCTATGTACAACAGAATGAAACACTGCCCAGTCCTGCGTCATCCTCATGATCATTGCTATGTTTGAGCCCATTGTTGCAGCCATTGTGTCAGTCCATCTCACTGAGGGTTTTCTTCTTTTTTGCTGACCATCTGCTTTACCAACCATGATATCTTTCTCCAGGGATTGGTCCCTCCTGATAACATGTCCAAAATATGTGAGATGAAGTCTTGCCATCCTTGCTTCTAAGGAGCGTTCTGGTTGTACTTCTTCCAAGACAGATCTGTTTGTTCTTCTTGCAGTCCACGGTATATTCAATATTCTTTACCAACACCATAATTCAAAGGTATCAATTCTTCTTCGGTCTTCCTTATTCATTGTCCAGCTTTCGCATGCATATGAGGCAACTGAAAACACCATGGCTTAGGTCAGGCACACCTTAGTTCTTAAAGTGACATCTTTGCTTTTTAACACTTTAAAGAGGTCTTTTAAAGCAGATTTGCCCAAGGCAATGTGTCACTGATTTCTTGACTGCTGCTTCCATGGGCATTGATTGTGGATCCAAGTAAAATGAAATCCTTGAGAACTTTAATCTTTTCTCCACTTATCATGATGTTGTTTATTGGTCTAGTTGTGAAGATTTTTGTTTTCTTTATGTTTAGGTATAATCCACACTGCAGGCTGTAGTCTTTGATCTTCATCAGTGTTTCAAGGCCTCTTCACTCTCAGCAAGCAAGGTTGTGTCATCTGCATAAAGCAAGTTGTTAATGAGTCTTCACCAATCCTGATGTTACATTCTTCTTCATATAGTCCAGCTTCTCAGATTATTTGCAAATATTTAGAAGCATGAAAATGAATTTACCTCCTAGACATGGTTCCAAGGGCAAGCATCTCAAGGAGAATCTGGTAAATGCCACATTGTTTTTATGACCTAGCTTTGGAAGTTACATAGCATCACTCTGACACATGCTATTGGTCACAGCAGTCACAAGCCCCCCCACCCAGATTCAAGGGGAAGGAACATAAAACCCCTTTTTGTGGAAGAAGTGTTAGTCACATTATAAGAATAATAAATGGGATGGGATATTTATAACATATTTAACGTGAAACTACCGTTGGAAAATACAATATGCCACATCTAGATTACTAACATAAAGAGAATAATTTGGGCATGTCCAGCTTGTGGCTTGCATTTAACATAAGAAAAACAGAACAGAAAATATGTGTAAACAAATTAAATTTGGGTTAATAAAATATATATGATGACTCTTGGCTATGTCAATTTTCTATCTTGTCTCCCTGCCTTCAAACACACATCATATTTATATATATATAAACATAATCTGTCATAATCTCATCATATATGATCTTCCAGAAACCTGAGTTAAAAAAAAATCAGAAGAATATGTGTTCAGCATATTCTAACACTTGTTGAAATAAAACAATGCAATGTTAACCCAGGGTCCAATTTTATAGACTTTATGACCAGGAAAATATTTTCACCTCAGAGTCTAGATGATTGGTCCTTCAGCCACTTGTCTGTTAAACGTATTGAAAAATTACCCCCCTGCTGCACCCATGGAGTCATTAATTGAACTGACCTGAACTTTATCATAAAACATTCCAAGGTAGTTTTGCACTATGAGGCCAAAAGCCATAATCACACAAGTAGCTATCATTCACTCCACTGGCACAGTGCCCTCTGCACTGAACGAGGTGATTCATGTGTGGCCAGCCTGGACTCTTTTACCACAAAACAGAAACTTGCAAGAAAAAGAGCTTTACAGTTATTGCTGCCACTGCACTGTTCCTCTCCATTTTCCTCGAAGGTTTAAATTTAATGCCTGTGTGACAGCCTTTCATCTACCATGCTGCTGTTCCACTGACACACACTTTATACCTGACTTGGTGAGGGAGGAAGGACAGCACCACTGAGATGATGGTGAGGCCCCGTGGCTTACCCTGTAAAGTTGCCGGGCTCCTACCGCACCTGAGTAATCACTGATGTAACCTGTGAAGTGTGACCCAGCTTGGGTGGTCACAGACCGCACATTAAGCTTCAGCTCTAATCCTAAAGTGTGTGTTAGGGGATTTAAAGCCAGAAGTTTCTAATCTAAAGCACATGAAAGTATCCTATTGATCCACTAGACAGTGTTAAGAAACAACCATGTGGCGCATAGACATTTGCAACCTTTAAGGATTATAAGAAGAAAAAATTCTCCATAGCCTGAACTCTTCAAATCTTTGAAACTTCCTAGAATAGCTGAGACAATAACCCTTGCTCTCAATAGTAAATAATAAAACTATTTACAATATAATATTTATTATTTAAAACTATTTAAATAAAATAAAAACAAAGCTAATGCATTTTGATAGTTCTATGGTTGGTGTTTTTTTAAGAATGACTGCTTAGAGCACTACCACATTAGAAACTGAACCCCAAAGTGACAGATTTAGGCATAAAGAAAGCTTCGAAAGAAAACTGTGGCTTTTATAGAGGCCAAATGCCAAAAACATCCATTGCTGTCAGCTTCCATGAATATTTTAAGCTTAAACATTAAAAATAAAGTTGTGAATAAACATATATGGATTGGCTCAAGGAAACAGTCATAAAAATATATAATTTATAAAACTCTTTGACCTTTAATACGTACTGATTTAAAACTAGCCCTGGTAGTTATCTTGTTGATAATTAAAAATGATTGCTATGTGATAGAATGAAGACTTCGCATGTAAAGAGTTTTCCAGCCTGTCGACTGGGCAACAAGCATCTTCTATCCTACTGTCAAAACCCAGTACGCTCAGGGTGATTCAATAACAAAAACAGTGTTTGTCTATGCTTAGCCGCAATTTAGATGATGCAGGTAAATGCTCAAACATTTAGGGATGTGTCCTCTTCCCTCTGCTCTTCTCCAGGATGGCACCTGTGTATATTAGAAGTGTGGCTTCACATGACCTTGCGGCAGTGACAGTGAAAAAAAATGAAGTCTCCAAATTTCCTTAGTGTCCTCTGAAGACTCTGCTGTAAAAAGCTGGTCTAGTCCCTTCCCACGCCGTGACCACTGGCCCTTTGGAGAGGAGGGGAGCTAACACTTGTGTATCCGCCACTGGGTGGAGTCCATGGTTCTGGCCACTTACCTCTGGTCCTGCAGCCTCTTCTCCTGGGATGGCCCTTGGACTTCTTGGTCCTTTTGCATTCCATTCCTAGAGCATATAGGAAGATTTTCAGTCCTCTGCTTTTCAAGCAACATGGGGAACGGGGAGCTCTTCTAAGCTCATCTTTTCTCTGCTTGCTGCCACAACCTCTGTACCATTGCTCCCCAACTACGCTGCATTTAACACTGGCTGAACTAGAGTTCTCCCATAGGCCCACAGCTTCCTCCCTATTTTTCTGAAGAAGTGACCCACTTGACCTTACATCTGCAGAGGTTCACTACTTCTCGGGATGTTGCTAAAGCCACCTCCTCTTGCTTAGATACAGCCTCAAAAGGTGGAGCCAGGGAATATGAAAATCATTTACTTTTTCAATCTCCCTTAGCCTCTGTTTCTCTCCCCATAATCCATCAAACCAAATCGTTGTTCTCGTGGGAACTCCTTTATGTGAAATTGAATGATTAAGTCCATCAGTTCTGGTTTTTTATTTATTATAAAGTTCCTTTTTCAACAACACCTACCTTTCAAAATCAGTGTTTTGCTATGGAGGTTTAAAAAATATATTGGCATTGAAACTCAAAGCTTACCAATTTGCCTGGGAGCTTCTAAAAATCTCTAGGGAAGGTACCTAAGGATCAGTATGATTCTTCTAAGATTTCAAGGGGTGATTTCAACATACAGCCAGGGCTGACAATCGCTAATCTCAGCCTCTCTTTTCCTGGAGGCATAAGCCTCTTGGATCCAGAGGCAGAGAGCTATATGGAAATACTTTAAGCGGGGTAAGTAGACATTTAATGGTTACAAAACAGAATCTCCATTAACCTCTATATTGGCCTACAAAGATACCTAAAATGATACCTAATATTGATAATTGCTTTATAAGGATGGTAAGATTTAGGATGGATATTTTTGCTCGTCTTTTTACTTTTGAATATTGCTTGTTCTTTTTCTGATTAATATTTATTATTTTTATAAACCAATAAAACCCTGAGAAAATAAAAAGGTGAAATATGGAGAAGAACACATTCATGAAGATAACTTTAACAGTGAATATTAATCAAAAGTTGAAGGTAATCAATAATAAGGCAATGGTTGAATCAGTCATTGCCTATCCACTCAGTGGAATATTTTGCTGTTGTTAGTTGCCATTGAGTCGATTCTGATTCATGGCAACCCCATGTGTGCAGAGAAGAACTGCTCCATGGTTCCAAGGCTGTGACCTACCAGAAAAAGATTTTCAGGCCTTACTTCCAAGGCATTGCTGGGTGGGTTTGAACTGCCAACCTTTTGGTTAGTAGTCCAGCTCTTAAGCATTTGTGCCACTCAAGGACCTAACAGAATATTATGCACCTATAAAAAAATTATGATTATAAAGTTCTATATAGCAACATGGAAAAATATTCATGTAACAATGTTAAGTAACACAATATGAACAGAAATTATGTGTAAAGTATGTTTATAGAAGTATAAAACATAAAAGTTGTTTATAGTGCTCCAGTACTTAATATCTTAATTATTACTTCCTTGCCCCTCAGTTTTAATTAAATAGAAACTTCCTAAAGATTTCTAAGTCATGAATTCCTAAGGTGCAATCTTGCATATCCTGTGAGACAAGAGTGAATTATTTAAAAGTACATTATTTCTCAGCAGAACTACTCAGATCACATCATGGCTTCAACAAATACAGATGCAGTAAATTTGATTCACTGCAGGAAGCTACAAGGAATGAGAAAGCTACTTTGCAAATGAGGAGGAAAGAACAATGGGAGGAAGCCAGGAGAGCTACAAATACTTCCTTGTGCACAGTGAGTGACAATCATCCAGGAGAGCAGTACAGACAAGTCTTGGTTTCCTTGCAGAGTTTCATCCATCCAGCACTTGAAATAAATGATCTAGCCCATCAGGCCTGGTTTTTTTAATTATTACAAATAAATAAAATAATATGAAGTTAAATTCCAAATACTGCAATAGAAACTTACTGTACAGAATTTCCAGGTGACTTAGAGGAAACAGGGAAGAGGTATATCTCTTGGAATTGATAGGTACAAGCTGAGCCTTGAAACGTTGGAGTAGAAAGAAGGCATAATCCTAGGGATGAGATCCCTCTTCTTTATAGGATGAACAAGAGAGTAAACAATGTGGCCTGGGGCCAAAAGAGAAGATAATGGGAACAAATAAGTAAAAAATAAATTAAAAAAAACGAGAGTTGGTATGGGTGACTATAGTGAGAAGGCTAGACAAGCTTAACATAGGAGGAAGGGAACATCTAGGATTGATCAGGATAGGTGGTACATTGCAGCTAGAATTACAAGAAAATCAACTTGATTATCTGCTTCTGTAATCTTGGTTGAGACCTATTAAATCCAGCTTCTGTCATTCTGATTTAGAGTTATTACATAAAGCTTCTATTTCCATCAACTCTTATGTTAATATAGGACCCCCACAGCACAGTTCATATTAAAATTCCTCACCCACTGGGGTGGCCACACAGGGGTTGTGAACTCCCAAAACAGTCCTAATAGTTCTCCTTACCTCACAAGGGATCTAGTCATTTGATGTGGTGGTGACAGCGGCTAGAGCTCTTGCCTTGCCAACCAGGATGAAGGAAGTGTTATTTCATTTATTCATTATAATCCATTCAACAAATATACACTGAAGTCCTACCATGTGCTACGCACTATTCTTGGCATAGTGGAGAATGAGACAAGATTCTAGTTCTCATAGTGCTCACATACTAGTAAGAATCAAAGACGATAAGCAAAGTAAACAAATAAATGCAACAAGAGCTATTTTCACAATGTTTATGAGGAGCTTTGGAAGTTGTCACCTTTAAAGTTCATTTTGGAGGGACACATTCGACTGATCACATCAGGCCCTTTAGACTGCAGTATCCTGTGTGAGTGTGTCTGTGGGTGTGTACTGAGTTAATAGGTTAATAACATCATTGTACTACCTCAAAACAAACTTGGCCCCAGTTTAGTTTTTTGATTACCAATATGTGAGGCACTGGAATAGAAAGTGTGCAGGATATGGCCATTGTGATCCAGTGGTGGAAACAGATAAGTACACACCTAACAACAGTACAAGAAAAAATGCAAGTCGTAGAAGAGACAGGAAGCCCAACCAGGATGGAAACACCAAGACCCAGAAAGGCTGAATGACTTGACCAAAGGCACACAACTGAGCAGCGAGAAAGCTGGGAGCACAGCCAGTGCTTTTCCCACTTAAACATAGGGCCCTGGAAAATGTCAAACTAACAGAGCATCAGCATCTTTTCACAGCCGCCCCCCCCCCAAAAAAAAAAAGATTATCCCCTCCTACAGGGTTTCCTCACTGCCTGTAAATCCAAGTTTAACAGTCTAGCTAGAACAGCAAATTGGAAGTTAATAGGACTAGATTCTGTTCAAGAATTTGGTAAATCCCTCACTTCTGTTTCTATTTCCCCTTCTGCAAAATGAGGCACCAAGTTTGAAGCCAATCCTCCATCCTGGAGGGAGGAAAGACAACAAAAACTCAGTTTCTAACCTCTTACTTTGCACAAGGCCCTGAGTTTGACACCCTATTACATGTGTCGTTTAATCCTCACAACATCCCTGGGAGGTAGAAATTACCCCCATTTTGTAGTTAAGTATATAAAAGAGGTTAAGAACCTTACCCAAGGTCACACAGCTGTGGAAGAGCCAGGATTCAAAAAAAGGCTCTGTCTGCTCTTAGCCACTGTGCTGCTAGGCAGCACCCACCAGAACAATTTGAGCTCCTTATTAAAAAGCTACTATGTGTGTCCAAGACATCAGCAGTAATGTCAGCCATGTGATAAACCCTGCTGTAATTTTCGAAAAATAAAATCTTAATTGAGATTTTAATTTTAGGACTTAATCATTAAGATAATATATGTTACATGTTGTTTAAAATAATTTTTCTTCTAGTAAGTTGTGTTTTTAAGAAGTTTCCTGAGGTGTAGTCAACATGGTGGACTAGTAAGACGCTTCCCATATCCCTCTTAGAACCAACACCTGGAAAAACAAGTGATTTGATTCTATGTGAACATCTGGCAGCCCTGAACAAGGCAAGGTTAAGAAATCCATCTGAGTCATACCGGAGAGGAAGACCATGTGGAAGAGGTAAGGAGCACTAGAGCTGTGGCGGTGACACAGCAGAGACACAGCCACGCTGGGCCGTGGTGAAGCAGGCAAACAGCTGTGATGTGTGCATGCTCGAGAAACAGTTTCCACATTGAGAGAGACTGGGCAGCAGAGATTCTGCCTGGATACTCCGAACCAGTGAAGAGCAGCTCCCTAGAGGCTAGGATAAGTACATGTGCGCACCCTTTCACAGCAAGTTAAAAAAAAAAAAAGCCCATTTGGGAAAACCCTCTCTCCCTTTTACCTCCTACCTCTGCACTCTGCACTGGATTTGGGAAAAACCTCTCTCCCTTTTACCGCTTACCTCCGTGCTCTCCACCGGATTTTGGAAAAACCTCTCTTCCTTTTACCGCTTCCCACCCCGCTCTGCACAGGGAGTCTACTGGGCTGGAAACAGATCCCAAAAGGTACCCTGACCCATTCTCCTGGCCTTGGAGAGGGAACAAATAAGCTTCTGGCTCCACTAGGCCAGGAACACAGGGTCAGCACAACTCCTTTGCTGGTCATAGAAATCAGGGGTCCACAGACACTGAGGGCCATATACACCCCTGTATAGACTTGTGAGGACCCGTCTCAACAGCGTTAGCCCTCACTACCACAGTACAACAGGGCAAACATCTGAAGTTTAACTTCAACTGCTTCGGCTATGAATGGGCAGATCTGTGATCCTCGAAACAGCCCTGCCCCTCAAGTAGGCACTTTTATCGATCTGAAGCAGGGTCTTGAGGACTGGTGATAGTTCCTAAAGTGTCTAGTCACCTGCTTCAGGAGTTCAAGAAAAAGTGGTGCCCTCGAGTCTTTACAACCAACATAGTGGGGCGCTCTTAGCCCAGCTGCAAAACTCACCTACCTATTCACCCTAGAGAACAGGGACACCCTTTTCTTTCAGACTCTCAGGGGCAGCAGTCAGCCCCCTGCCTGGCTCAGCACATGATCCCCTACCACAGTCAGAGTCCAGTGCCTGCACCAATCACCCATGCCTCTCTAGGACTGGGGGTGAGAGCCTGCATCACACACTTGCAGATCAACTGCCTGCACACCCAAGCTGATCCCATGTATTTTAATGAACTCCGGCATGCACATACTTAAGTGACAGAACCAACTACCTGGTGACAAGACATTAGAGATCAAAAGGTGTCAAAAATCAAACTAGTGCACACGAACAGCCGATTTGGGCATATCAAAACAAAACAAAATAAGAAGCTAGGTCTCACTAAGCAAACACAAAATAAAATTATAA
>NW_004444072.1:6137657-6146489 GCF_000243295.1 Trichechus manatus latirostris | reverse complement strand
ACACACACACACACACACACACACACACACACACACACACACACACACAGAGAGAGAGAATTATATAACATCTGAGGTAAGAATTGTCCTGCCCACAGGAGAAGCCAAGTGTGTAAAATATTCACAGATACCAGAGATGCTCCACACAGGCCAACTTCTCTCCCTCCCTGTCCAGCCTCTCCCACCCTCCTGCTGTCCTGAGTCAATACTAATTCCTAATTCCCGGAGCTCTTCTCACTTCCTTTTACACCCTAGCTATCCTCCCATTTTTCGGCTGCACTCTGTTTAAGGGCCTAGTGTGTCAGAGAATAAGAAGCACTTGAAGGCCGGCGTGGCCTGAATAAACACTATCAGTTTACAAGCTGTGTAACAGTGAGAAGATTATCTCAAACCTAAGATTCAGTTTCCTCAGTTGTAAAAGAAGAGCATAATGTTATCTACCTCTTTGTTGTGAGATAATGAGAGGGAAACAACCACTTCTGTGGTGCCTGTAGCTCAGGAAATATTTTCCCGTTTCAAAACCAAAATTTCAAAGTGAAACAGAAAATACTGGACATGCACTTCCTACATCCATTTCTTGTTGCCCATCCTGCTCACCCTGAACCCCTGCAGAAGGGAAAGATGGTCTCAAGATTTTGTGGGAGGAACATTTGCTTGTTGCCCCTGAAGTTGGCAGGGATGACACTGGAAAGTTGTCTACCTGAGAAAACTTTAGTTTAAGCTTTAATATCGTTAGTTGGCTTTAGGCTCAGAAGACCTAAATCTGATTCCTTGCACCAGCACTTGGTAGTGTGTGACCTTGGACAAGGGGCTTAACTTGTTTAAATCCCATGTCTGTAACTTGGAAATGACCACAACTTGCCTAGTCTCCCTCACAGGGAAGATGTGAGTATCAGACGACATCAGGGATGTGAAGGCACCACCTATGCATTAATCATAACCTAAATATGATCTCAACTGTCTGAAAAAAAATTCAGGAGAGAGGAAAAAAGATCTGCTCCTGCTCCTAAAAGTAAATTACTTGCTTCCCCTAAGGCATAAAGTAAGTCAATTTCTTAATTAAAGAGATGACTCACAACTTTACTTTTCTCACATATACCTATAGTATTGGTTCTCCAAAGAGAGACAGTCTAAAACTCACTTCATAATTCACACTCTCTTCTTTTATATGACCCTGATCAATGCAGCTAATATAATTTCAAAATCTATACAAGCAAAAATTACCACTCCAATTACATCTTACAGATACAAGAGCCTTAATGACTGGCAGCGTCTTATTCATCTTTGCATTCCCAGTATTTAGCACAGTACAAAAACAGAAGCTCAATAAATATTTGCTGAATGAAAACCCATAAGTGTGTGGGTGTGTGTGTGTGTGTGTGTGAGAAAGAGATATGCTATCAAATGAATGTCTTGAGCAATTTTTCAGAATTTTTAGACATCTGAAGTCTTCCTAATACTTAACCTCCATTTCTTATAGAACTTTCCTGAGCATTTATTACAAATGTAAGAAATATTTTAATAGAATCAAGAATTTTCATTATGTATATTTGATATACTTAAAGACAAACATTAATCATGTTGCTTATCCCAGCATGTTTCAGCTTTACATACCTAAGTTTCATTCCCTGAAAGTATGTTCTTGTTATATATCAAATATACAGGCTTTGACAGACAGCTGACACCAATATAGCCATGCCTGAAGAACTAGGGCTGCCTGTGGAGTATTATAATAATGCCAATTATACAGCAGGTCAGCTCAGACCCCAAGTCCCTACCAAGTATTAGAACCTTCACGCTGGAGATTGAACACTTCTTATGACGAAGAAATGAATAATATCAATGCCAGTCCAGAAAAACACATGGTACGTGATTTTGATAATGCTAAAACCCTGCATCCATTCTATGGAATGTTGCTTCCTATGCTGTATATAGGGTTCTCTAGGTGATGCAAATGGTTAAGCACTAGACTACTAGCTGAAAGGTTAATGGTTTGAATCCACCCACAGGTGCCTCAGGAGACAGGCCTGGCGATCTGCTTCCAAAAGGTCACAGCCTTGAAAATCCTATGGAACAGTTCTACTTTGCACATGTGAGGTTGCCATGAGTTGGAATCAGCTTGATGGTAACTAAAAACAACATGCTGTATATGAATAGAAATGTGGCCCTATATGGGCCTATCTATAAAAAGTCTGGTATACATGCAGTGGAGGACTGTACAGATATAGACACCTTTTCATTGGAAAAACCTACCCCACAAGTCTTTTTCTTTCAGAATGGTGCCGGTACCAGCACCACCAGCTTCTATGTCATCAGACTTAAAGGGGTCGGCTTCATCCAGAACTACACATACTCTGATGTGACCTCCATTACTGAGTCGGAGTTTGAGACACTTAATGATACCCACCAGTTTAACCCACTTGCTTGCTCTGTGGAAGTCTCCAAACCCTAGTACTTCCCGCCCACCAAGGACGGAGTCATGAACTGGAGAACCAATCTCAGTGCCTGCTTTTCCCTTTTAACTTCTTTTCAGTACATCAGTAAAATTGTGCATTGGCATATTCAAGTCAGTTCTCTGGTTTGTTGAATCTAAAGTCTGTTTCTGTTTTCTTCTCTCCTATTTCTCCAGCAAAAGGTAAACTGAATAGCTCTTTGTGTCACAAATGGAAAGATACCTGTTCCCAACTTTCATTTATGAAATATAACATGTGAATAAAGCTTCCTGCTTTTAAGAGAATATGGGCAGAGAATAATTAATAGAATGTGTGTCCCACAGTCCCCTAAGAGGCCCTATATGGTTATGTAAACAAAACAGGGTTCCAAATCCTTTTGTGCAACACTGAAGCTTGCAGAGAAAATGTAGCCTTCTTTATCTGTCCTTGTAATTGATCTGGTCTTCCTCCTAAGCTCATGGCTTTACATTAATGATAGAGCTGTAGGGATAGGGTCTTTGATCTCGACAAAAAAAATTCACTAGAATCCTTTCCTGTAAAGTTGTGACAGAATTTTCCTTTGTCAGTAAAACTTTTTTCTAGTAATTATTTTCCTATTAAGATATTGAGTTTCTACCTCTGAAAATCCAAATTCCTTTTTCTTAGCCCCTAATGCCTTCATTGATCCCATTTCATGAAGACTGTTTTGTTTTTTAATTTATACAGATCATGAAAGTATTATATTAATTATAAATGCAATACTCTCTCTTCAATATACTGCACAATAGCCACTACAAAAAGATAAATAAATAAATAACAGGATGTTTGTTCATGTTTACCTTGAATTTGTCATGGACAAATAAAAGGTCTTAAGACAAACTACTTATTTACTATACTAATAATTTCATCTTTTCAAATGATTAAGACATGGTCTTCCCAGGTTGACCTAGACAGTGTGGAGACTGATGATCAGCCCTCTCCCAAAATTCTAGTGCTCTCAGGCTAACCCTAAACTACTGTTATGGAATGAATTGTATCCCCCAAAAATGTGTGTCATGTTGGCTAGGTCATGATTCCCAGTATTGTGTGGTTGTCCACCTTTTTGTCATTTGACGTATTTATCCTATGTGTTGTACATCCTAACCTCTATGATGTTAATGAGGCAGGATTAGAAAAATTTATGTTAATGAGGCAGGACAGAATCTACAGGATTAGGTTGCATCTTGAGTCAATCTCTTTTAAGATATAAAAGAGAGAAGTGAGCAGAGAGGAAAGGGACCTCATACTACCAAGAAAGAAGCACTGGGAGCAGATCACATCTTTTAGATCTAGAGTCCCTTTGCTGAGAAGCTCCTAGACTAGGGGAAGATTGATGGCAGGGACCTTCCCCTAGAGCTCACAAAGAAGGAAAGCCGTCCCCTGGAGCTGGTGCACTGAATTCTGACTTCTAGCCTCCTAAACTGTTAGAGAATAAATTTCTGTTTTTTAAAACCATCCACTTGTGGTATTTCTGTTATAGCAGCACTAGATAACTAAGACAGCTGCCTACATCGTCACTTTTCATCTCACTCTACTACCCAGAATTACCTTTGCAAGTCCAATTGCCTAACAGTCCTGCTTTCTGAGATAATCACTATATGATTAGCTAACTCCTATAATATTAATATGTTATTCCACAAATAATTGAATTTTAACAAAATTACTTGGACTTCTGCTCTAGCCAACATGGAGTATCAGTGACCAGACTTATTCTCTTGCCTAAAACAACACCATCCTCAAAATAAAGTAGATAAAATAAATGAAATGGTAGCTTTTTGAAGACACCAGGCAACAAAATACACTGATCCCTAAGTGATAGAAAACAAGCGAAGGGAGTCCTACAACTGACCCCGCTCACTGCCTGGAATACGTTTCTAGCCTATGGCACAGGAGGACTCTAGGCAGAGTGCAGAGGTCCCCCTGGGTTTAGGAAATGAAGCTGAGGTTCCAGGGAGATCAAGATGGCTAGAGTTATGGGACATAATACCAGAGAGGAGAAAACTACACAAAGAGAGAACTATAGAGAACTGCAGAGCATTCCCTTTCCAGACTTTAGCTGAGTTCTTATCAGCATATGCATGTGAGGAAACTACTCAAGGCTGGGGGAAGAACTGCCCAAATGGATTAAAAATATCAGTGCCTCGTACTCACACAGGACCAGAAACATTGCCTGATCTCCCCAGCCAAACAAGAAAACCTTATAATTCACTGGACACTGGGTACAGTATGCAGAGGAGTCTTACCTTAGGAATGGGGAAAGTTAACTCCAAGATAAACACTGTTCTGGTTCTAACAAACTTTAAAAGCAAGCCCTGTCAAGATTAAACTATTTCTAAGTAACTTAACCATGTCACAGACCAAAGCTCAAGAACATAGGAAAAGAAAAATACCCAGCACCTAACAAGGTATAATTCACAACATCCAATGAAAAAATTACCAGGCAGGAGACTTCCAGGTAACATGGTGCTATAGACAGAAGCACCACGCCATCCCTCCACAGCAAAGATCTGAGAAACTAAGTCAAACAGAGACAAATATCAATCCTGAAACCCTAAGCATCAAATGAAAAGATAAAGAACTCAGCCAAGCACCAAATGGAATAAGAAACTGACAGAGAACAGAGAGCGAGGTGAGATATACGCAGAGGTCCCCTATCAGCTAATACAGCACGGATCTGCCATCTTGGACTCCTATAAGAGATGGGTGGACAGGGGTATGGTAAAGCAGCTTCACAGAGCTTCCAGCAGGAGATAGAACAACTGGTAACCAGTGATATACGCTTTCCCACCCCCAGCCTTCTTCACCCCCACTCAGCCTCCTGTGCTTCCTGCAGCCACAGTCTCTTGGCCAGGAAGCACTAGCTTCATCCCTGTGCTTGGATTCCAACTGCCTGCACTGGCCAGCTCCCTGAGTGCCATTTGTTGGCTGCTGGTGCTCCTTTGTTCCGCATCTTTCGGTTTCTTCCATACCTCTCACAACCTCCCCCTCCTTTCTATAAAATATCTGGCTCTGTGTGCCATATTTGCTTCTTCCTGAAAGACTCTGAAATGCCACTCGACTGTGAAACTTCTTCCTGGCCTGCACCGCCACGCTGGTGGGATCCCGGGTATTTGTTGTTTGTTTGTTTTTGATTTCTTCTGTTTTGATTTGTTTGCTTGTTTTCTTTTTCTTTTCTCGGCTTGGGAACCTCTTCTAGCCAGGCAGTACTGCACGGCTTGAGAGCTACTCCCTTAGTCTGCGCAGGTGCGCAGTGGGATCCCTGGGGACGTTTCACTTTTCTTTTTTTTTTGTTTGTTTGTTTTGGGGTTTTTTTGTTTGTTTCTTTGTTCTCTTTTGTTTTCTCTCTTTTTCCCTTTTTGTATTTCTTCATTTCTCAGTTTCTCATTTCTCTATACTTACCTTCTCTTCCTGTCTCCTGAATACCTGGTGCTGTGTGACACCTCTAATCCTTCTAGCAGGGCTGTACTTCATGGCCTGGGAGCGACTTCCCCAGTCCTCACAGCCGCACCAGTGGGATCCCTGGGGGCTTTTCTTTTTCCTAATTTTTATTTATTCATTTTTTTCTTTTACGCTTTTTCTTTTTGTTTTTCTCCATTTCTCAGTCTCTCATCTCTCCACTCCAATGGAAAGCTCCCTTAGCACGCTTTCTTGTTTGATTGTATGTTTTTGGCCCCTGTTCCTCTCTCGTCTCTTCCGTATCCATCTTGGCTCCACAAATCACAATCTCCCCCCTCCTTCCTGCCTACCTTCACCGTGCACTGAACATCACACACCAAGGCAGCACAGGCACGGCATACGGAACCTTCGTGCACTGATTCCCAGCCTGCCCTGTCAGCCCTACTACGTGTCAAAAACAACCCATCCCAGCAACTCCCCTTCAGTTGGACCTGCCCTGCTGTACCATATCTGAGCAACTGACCCTGCCCATTGGAGAAGGAGGTGAAAAGTATCGTGCCCATGGACAAACAAACAACACAGAATGCACAGACCACCTGGTCAGATGTAACCAAATAAAACAAAAAAGGACGAAACAAACAAATCCACTATCAATAAACGAAAAAAAAAATTACTGAATGTCCTGAAGAAAGAAGACAATATCAAAACACATACAAAAATAGGACAAGATGGTTCCAGTAGGCGTCGAATATAAAACACCAGATGACTTTCCAGTAGAAGAAAAGGCACTAGAATACTTGATACGGAATTCAAATCTCTAATATCCAGAACTATCCAAGAGTTGAAGCAAAAAGCAGACAAAAATGAGGAAAAAATAGACAAATTCACAGAAAAGGGAGACAAATTCATGGAAAATACAGACCAAAAAAAATGGAAGAATTCAAGAAAATAATACAGGAACAAAACGTCAAAATAAATTCATAATTAGAAATCATACAAAACAATCATTAGAAATCCAAAGATAAACAACAAGATTTCAGAAATGGACAGTGTCAGAGAAGGTCTGAGGACCAAGTTTGAAACAATGGAAGACTGGATCAGCGAAATGGAAGACACTTAGCTACAACCCTGTTTGAGGAAAAATCAGAAAAAAGAATGAAGACAAATGAAGAAACTCTGAGAATTACGTGGGATAAAATCAAAAGAAAAATCTGCGATGGACTGAGTTGCAGAACAGGGGGAGAAAACAGAAAACACAGAGAGGATCATTGAAGAACTGCTGACAGAAAACTTCCCTAATATTAAAAGGTGAAAAGCTGACGATCCAAGATCAACAAACAGACCTCAAAATAAAATCACCAAGGCGTACCATAAACACACTCCCTAAAACCAAAGACAAAGAATCCTGAGAACAGCTCAAGAAAAACAAAAAGTCAAATACAGAGGAGAAACAATAAAACTAAGCTTGGATTACTCAACAGAAAGCATGCAGGCAAGAAGGTAATGGGATAACATATATAAACATTGAAAGAAAAAAATTGCCAGCCAAGAATAATAAATCCTGCAAAACTCTCATTCAAATATGATGGTGAAATTAGCACATTTCCAAAAAAAAACAGAAATTAAGGGACTATGTAAAAACCAAACTTACAAGAATTATTACAGCTAGTCCTTTGATCTAAGAACAAACAACATCAGACCACAGGCTGAATCTAGAATGCAGGATCATACTAGCCAGATACCAACTTGGGAAATGAACTCTCAAGGATTACCCAAAACCAAAAGAATTACAACAGGGAACCAGAGAGGTTAATCTGTAAATGACAACAACATCAGAACAATAAAAGAGGGAATAAACAGTGTAGGTATAGAACCTTCTAATGGAGAGGAAGGCAAGGCGATACCAAGTAATAATAGACTGGTTCAAACCTGAGAAGATAAGTCTAAATTTCAAGGTAACCACAAGGAAAGTTAACAAACCTACTCATTAAAATAAAGAAGAAAAATATAAAGTCTCAGTAAAAACAGAACCTACAAAAACAAAAGAAATGAAAACAAAATCCACAAACAAAGGAATTCAGCACAGGAGAGTAAGAGGAACAAAAAAAAAGTCACCACCACAAAAAAAAAAGCACGACAAAATGACAACAATAAATTCACATCTCGCAATAATTACACTGAATATAAATGGCCTAAATGCACCCATAAGGAGACGGAGAATGACAGATTAAAAAACAGTATCCATCAATATACTGCCTAAAAGAGACACACCTTAGAACAAAGACGTAAATTTATAAAAAAATCAAAGGATGGGAAAAAATATATATCAAGCAAACAGCCACCAAAAAGAGCAGGAGTGGCAACATTAATCTCAGATAAAACAGACTATAAGACAAAATCCACCATAAAAGACAAAAAAGGACACTATACAATGATTAAAGGGACAATCGCTCATGAAGACATAACCAAAATACACATCTACGCACCCAATGTAGGGGCTCCAAAATACATAAACTCTGACAGCACTGAAAAGAGAAACTGACAGTTCCACAATAATAGTAAGAGACTTCAACACACCACTCTCGGTAAAGGACAGAACATTTAGAAAGAAACTCAACAAAGATACAGAAGACCTAAAGAGTACAATCAGCCAACTTGACCTCATAGACATATACAGAACACTCCACCCAACAGCTGCAAAGTACACATTCTTATCCAATGCACATGGAACGTTCTCCAGAATAGACCACATCTCAGGCCACAGAGCAATCCTCAAGAAGAACCAAAACGTTAATACAAACTATTTTCTCTGCCCACAAAGCAATCAAGGTAAAAATTAACAACAAGAAGAGCAAGGAAAAAAAATTAATTACATAGAAACTGAATAACACCCTGCTTACACATCACTAAGTAATAGAAAAAATCATAGATGGAATAAAAAAATTGCTAGAATCAAATGAGAATG
>NW_004444072.1:6097292-6137235 GCF_000243295.1 Trichechus manatus latirostris | reverse complement strand
AAGATAATTTAAAAAACTCCCAACAACAAAAAAAAAGCCCTGGCCCAGATGGCTTCACTGGAGAATTCTACCAAACATCAAAGAGCTAACACCAGTACTACTCAAACTATTTCAGAACATAGAAAAGGAAGCGACACTTCTGAATTCATTCTATGAAGCCAGCATAACCCTGATACCAAAACCAGGCAAAGACATCACAAAAAAAGAAAATTATAGACCAATATCTCTCAAGAATATAGATGCAAAAATTCTCAACAAACTCCTAGCCAATAGAACTCAGCATCATATCAAAAAAATAATAAACCACGACCAACTAGGATTCATACCAGGTATGCAAGGATGGTTCAACATTACAAAACAATCAACATAAATCACCACATAAATAAAAGGAAAGAAAAGAATCACATGATCATCTCAACTGACGAAGAAAAGTCATTCAACAAAGTCCAACACCAATTTCTGATAAAAACTCTAAATAAAATAGGTAAAGAAGGAAATTTCTCAATATGATAAAGGGTGTCTATGCAAAACCAATGGCCAGCATCATTCTTAATGGAGAGAGGCTGAAAAAATTCCCCTTGAGAACAGGAATAACACAAGGATACCCTTTATCACCACTCCTATTTAACACTGTGCTGGAAGTCCTAGCTAGAACAATAAGGCAAGAAAAAGAAATAAAGGCATCCAAATTGGTAACGAAGAAGTTAAACTGTTCCTGTCTGGAGATATGATACTATACATAGAAAACCCTAAAGACTCCATGAGAAAACTACTGGAATTAATAGAAAGATTCAGCAGAGTAGCACAATACAAGATAAACATACAAAACGAGTTGGATTCCTATACACCAATAAAGAGAACGATGAAAAGGAAATCAAGAAAACGATACCATTTATAGTAGTCTGTAAAAAAATAAAATACTTAGGAATAAATCTAACCAGGGATGTAAAAGACCTATACAAAGAAAACTACAAAACACTACTACAAGAAACCCAAAGAGATCTACATAAATGGAAAAACATACCATGTTCATGGATAGGTAGACTCAACTTTATGAAAATGAGAATTCTACCCAAAGCTATTTACAAATACAATGCTATTTCTATCCAAATACCAACAACATTCTTTAAAGAGATGGGAAAAACTAATCATTAACTTTATATGGAAAGGGAAGAAGCTCCAAATAAGTAAAGCACTACTGAAGAAGAAGAATAAAGTTGGACGACTCACACTACCTGACTTCAGAACCTACTATACAGCTATGGTAGTCAAAACAGCCTGGTACTGGTACAACAACAGATACATTGACCAGTGGAACAGAATTGAGAACCCAGATGTAAATCCATCCACCTATGGTCACCTGATCTTTGACAAGGGCCCAAAGTCCATCAAATGGGGAACAGTCTTTTTAACAAATGATGCTGGCAAAACTGGATGTCCATCTGCAAAAAAATGAAACAGGATCCATATCTCACACCATATACAAAAACCAATTCAAAATGGATCAAAAACCTAAATACAAAGCCAAAAACTATAAAGTTCATAGAAGAAAAAACTGGATCAACGCTAGAGGCCCTAATACATGGCATAAACAGGATACAAATCATTACCAACAACAACAAACTCCAGAAGATAAGCTAGATAACTGAGCTCTTCTAAAAATTAAACACCTATACTCATCAAAAGACTTCACCAAAAGAGTAAAAAGAGAACCTACAGACTGGGAAAAAAATTTTGGACATTACAAGTCAGAAAAAGTTCTAATCTCTAAAATCTACAAGAAAATCCAACACCTCTATAACAAAAAAACAAATAATCAATTAAAAAATATGCAAAGGAAATGAACAGACACTTCACCAAATAAGACATTCAAGCGGCCAACATACACATGAGGTAATGCTCACCATCACTAGCCATTAGAGAAATGCAAATTAAAACCACAGTGAGTTACCATCTCACCCAGGCATTACTGACACGAATCAAAAAAACTAGAAATAACAAATGTTGGAGAGGTTGTGGGGAGACTGTCTTATGCACTGCTGGGAGGAGTGCAAAATGATACAACCATTTTGGAAAATGACATTACGCTTCCTTGGAAAGCTAGAAATAGAAATACCATACGATACAGCAATCCCACTCCTAGGAATATATCCTAGAGAAATAAGAGCCGTCACACAAACAGGGATATGCACACCCATGTTCATGGCAGCATTGTTCACAATAGCAAAATGATGGAAACAACCGAGATGACCATCAACAGATGAATGGATAAACTATGGTACAAACATACAATGGAGTATTATGTAACGATAAAGAACAATGATGAATCAGTGAAGCATCTCATAACATGGATGAAACTGGAGGACATTATGCTGAGTGAAATAAGTCAATCACAAAAGGACAAATACTGTATGAGACCTCTATTGTAAAAACTCATGAAAAAGTTTACACACACGAAGAAACAATCTTTGTTGGTTACAAGGGATTGGAGAGGAATACTAAGTAGATTATAGATAAATGGTAACTTTGGTGAAGGGTAAGACAATACACATATATTGGGGAAGCCAGCACAACTTGTACAAGGAAAGGTCATAGAAGCTCCATAGACACATCCAAACTCTCTGAGGGACTGAATTGCTAGGTGCAGGGCTGTGGGGACCATGGTCTTGGGGAATATCTAGCTCAGTTGGCATAACACAGTTTATAAAGAAAATATTCTACATTCTACCTTGGTGAGCTGCGTCTGGGGTCTTAAAAGCCTGTGAGCAGCCACCTAAGATACTCCACTGGTCTCATCCCTTTGGCAGCAAGGGATAATGAAGAAAACAAAATAAAAAGGGAAAAATTAGTCCAAAGCACTAACGGACCATAAATACTACAGCCTCCACCAGACTGAGTCCAGTACAACAAGATGGTGCCCAGCTACCACCACTGACTGCTCTGACTGGGATCACAACAGAGGGTCCTAGACAGAGCTAGAGGAAAAATCTGGAACAAAATTTTAACTCACAAAAAAAGACCAGACTTACTGGCCTAACAGAGACTGGAGAAACCCTGAGAGTATGGCCCCCAGATACCCTTTTAGCTCAGTAATGAAGTCACACTCCCAAGGTTCACTGTTCAACCAAAAATTAGACAGCCCCATAAAACAAAATGAGACTAATGGGTCACAACAGTCCAAGGACAAGGACTAGAAGGCAGCAGGAGACAGGAAAGCTGATAATAGGGAACCCAAGGCTGAGAACGTACAGTTTTGACATGTTGTGGGGTTGTTTACCATTGTCATAAAACAGTATGTGTACTGTCTAGTGAGAAACTATTTGTTCTTTAAACCTTCATCTAAAGAACAATAAATAAAAAAATAATCTAAAAAATTACCAGATGGATTTTTAAAAAAGGAGGAAAATATGGCTAATAATAAGGAGAAAAATCCATCAATCCAAACTGACTCGGAAATGACATAGATGATATAATTAGTAGGCAAAGATATCACAATAAGTTATCATAACCATATTCCACATATCCAGTAAGCTACAATATGTGGTAGAAGAGTTGTAGCAAATATAAAAATGATTCAAATCAGAATTCTAGAGACAAAAATAACAATGTGAGAGATATAATATAAACTAGATGGGATTAACTGCAGATTACACATTGTAGAAGAAAATATTTGTGAACTTGAATACACAGCAATAGAAACTATCCAAAATAAACCACAGAAAGAAACAAAAAAGGTTAAAAAGAAATTAAAAAAACAGGGCATCAGTGAGGTATGGGAAAAATTCAAGTGGTCTAATATATATGTAATTTGAGTCCCCACAGGAGCAGAAGGGAATGGGCACAGAGTATTTAACCAACATTTTTCCAAATCTGAAATTTTTCCACAAATTCAAAACACCACAAACACAAGCAACATGAACAGATCTGCACCAAACCCCCCCCCGCCGCCCACACCACCACCACCAAAAAAAAACCCACCAAATTCACTGCAATCAAGTTGATTCCGAATCATAGTGACTCTACAGGACAGAGCAGAACTGCCCCACAGGGTTTCCAAGGAGCACCTGGTGGATTCGAACTGCTGATCTTTTGCTTAGCAGCCGTAGCTCTCAACCACTGTGCCACCAAGGCTCCAAGGCACATCAAAATCAAGTAGCTAAAAAATTATTTTAAGGGCCAGAAGGCAGAAGGGGACAAGGAAGCTGGTGATAGGGAACCCAAGGTTGAGTAAGGATAGTGTTGACGTGTTGTGAGATTGTTAACCATTGTCATAGGGCAACATGTATACTAACTGTTAAATGAGAAACTGTTTCGTTCTGTAAGCCTTCATCTTAAGTGAGAATAGCAGCACAATTGGAAGAACGTAGTCAATGTCACTGAACTGTGCATGTAGAAATTTTTGAAATGGTGTATCTTTGGCTATGTGTATTTTCACCAAAAAAAAAGGTTGAGAAGTTAGAGGGTTGACATGTTGTGGGGTTGTTAACCAATGCCATAAAACAATATGTGTACTACTGTTTCATGAGAAACTATTTGTTCTGTAAGCCTTCACCTGAAGTACAATAAAAAAAAAAAAATTATGTTAGAAACTTGCTCCCTCCTGAGAAAATTGCTTTCCTACATTCCACTTCACTGGGCCCAGAAGTTGGAAGGTGTTCTTTCTCCCCATTGTCACTTCTACACCATTCTCGTCCCTTGAAATCCCCAGTTGTGAATTTTATGTTACCACGGTAAATTACCCACTACCTCTCATTGCTGTTGTCATCTCCTGCTAAATGTATTATTTCATTAATAAGAATCAGAACAAAGCTGGCTCCTATGAGGCGGAGGTTAAACATGTCCGAGATTTCCAACTTCCCCAAGCTGCTGAACCACTCTATCATCTCTGACATCAACAACTCCCTCTCCCCTCAGCTCTCTTCTCTCTCTGTTGGGTTCAGTGATTTGCTACAACATCTCACAGAACTCACAAAACTGTAGTTACGGTTCTATGGTTTATTAGGCAAGTTAACAGGCTACAACATGGGATCAGGATCAACTTGGAAGTAACAGGCTACAACTCAGGAAGCACACAAGCAAGGTCTGGAAGGTTCCCCCAAAATGAAGAGCACATCCCTCCCTTCTTCAGTGTAGGACAGCTCTCTCTCAGCCATGCATGCCTACTCTCAGCCATGCACACTTTCTCTTGGCAGTGCACACCACCCCCCTCAACTGTGCATGCCTCCCCCTCACAGGTATGCAGACCTCCTCTAGGTGCTTGCTTGTGCTCTCTCTCTCTTTCGGACCTCTAGCCATCTTCAGTGTTACAGCTCTTGACCGGTATTACAGCACTTTTAATTCTACTGGCAAGCCTTCTGCCCATAAGCGCTCAGCTCTCTCTCTACTTGTCTCCTCTCATCTCTCCTTGTCTCTTTCTCCATGCCTCTGACCATTTCTGTGGGGTTGGCTCCTTACATAGGCAAGTGGCTCAATCCTATTGGGTGGATTCTCAAGCCACTATCTGCATAATAACTGACCAGTTCCCTTGCTAAATTAAACTGACCAATCCCCTCCCTGGACCGCAACTGGCTTTATCTATTTGCATAAAAACTGACATTTTCTGCTAGCAGGGACTAGCTTCTTCCCTGGGCAAAAGTAAGAAGCTTCTCCAAAGAACTAGGGCAACTGTAACCAGGGCAACTGTAACAACTCCTCAGGGCTTAAGAGGAAAATCTCCCAAGCTGTTTTTTTGTTTGGTTGGTTTTTTGTTGTTTTTGTTGTTGTTTCCCTCACAGAACCTTGGCAAAAGGCCACATAAAGGAACTCATTTCACCACAACTGCCCATGGATGACTCTGTCATCTCTTAATATTTTTAGCTCTTGATTCAGTCTGTCTCCTAACACAACTACTGTATTATTTCTTATCAATGTCAACATATAAACAAATGATCCTTCCAACACTTCGATCTCTCAGTTCCTTGGCCACCTCTTTATCAAAAATTATGACCTCCAGTTCTCCAATGGTCCTGCCTAGGACTTGTCATTATCAATAACTCATCCCCATCCATATCTTTATTTTATGCATTTCATTCATGGCCTTGCTTCATACTTCACTGAGAAAATTGAAGCAATCAGAAGAGAACTTACACAGATTTCCTCAACCACATCTAAACACCTATCAGCATCTGTACCCATTTACTCTGCATTTCTGATTGTTCCGTACATGAACTATTCATACAGTCCCTCTCTTTGTGTATTCAATTTCATCCTTTTCTTTTTAACTTTCAAGAACTCATTCCAGTAGTTCTCCCCTCCCCTTCCTATGTCAGCAATATTTCTCTTTCTGCTGGATCATTCCCTTGATCTTGCACACATACTGTTATTTGTCCTATTTTAAAACAAACGAAAACAACAACAACCAAAAAAAAAAAACTTTTAAGAAAAAAATATATTTTCCATAATAGGAAGTAACTATGAAACCAACTTCTTATTCTCTTAATTGGTAATTAAAGGGAAAGAATTAAGCTTTTAGGAGAAAATGCAGTTCATCTCCAGTTGATGGGGGGAAAAAATTCTCTTTACCAAACAAAAAATGTCAGCTAAAACTGTAAAAAAAAGTTAAAATTTGAAAATCATTATTTATAATACCTTAATTAAATAATTCATTCAGGTACTAAATAAAATGTAGAGATTGCTTTGACTGCTAAGTCTGATCTTGTCACTCAGAGTAAAATCAAAGTCCTTATTTTCCTACAAGACTTTAGATGATCATTAACTCTTTGACCTCAATTTCTAATACTCTTAATATTTTCCCCTTACTCACTCTGCTTAGACACACTGGCCTCTTTGCTATTCCTAGTATATGCCAGAGATACTCCTGCTTTAGGAATAGTTCCTCTACCTGGACACTCTTGCCCAAGATACACACTTAGCTAACTTTCCCACCTCCATCAAGTCTTTGCTCAAATGTCCCTTTCTCAGTGATGCCTACTAAAACCACTCTAATTAAAATCTGAACTCACTTATAAAATTTATTGCTTTTTAGAATTTATTAAATCACTTATTTATTATGTTTATTCTTTTACTCTGTCTCGCTCACCCCTTACTAGAATATAAGCTTCAAGAGGGCAGGGATCTCTGTTTTGTTCACTGATGCAGTATCTCAAGCATCCAGAAAAGTTCCTGGCACACAGTAGGCACTCAATAATATCTGTGGAATTAATAAGATAACTAGTAAAAAACATACATATTTGGAAAGGGTGGCACTGCCATAGACCATCATGTGGAGAACGTGGGCTGAGGCCTGAGCACCCCAAAGACATGCCTTCACACTCTGTGTTCCTTCATTTAACAAGGATTCACTGAATACCTATTATGAGCCTACTTCTAGACAAGGACCTGGGACTACGGCAGTGAATAATATAGACAGAGTCCCTGCTCTCATCTCCTCAGTTCTAGAATTTCATCTCACTGAAAATGAATTGCAGAACTCCAGATCACTTTGCTGGGGTCCTAATATTTTTGAGGAGGGAGGGGGGAGGCAGAGTTGGACCCTACTCTTTGTACCTGCGGATAACAGCAGTTGATGAGAGATAAATTCAAATGGCTGGGGTTATTGTCAGAATACATTAATTTCCCAAAACTATGACACCACCTTCCACCAAACAAAAGCACCGCCAGTTCCCTAGCCTTGCCCAAAGAATTGCTCTGTTTGCCAATAGATTCATTTCCACTATTAGCACTTGCCAGAAGCACAAGAGTCCCTGAACACTGAACTCTAAGATAGTCTCCCTCTGGAATCACTCTGAATATATATCCATTTTCTTCCTTCTCAATGGCCCATTCTCTGGAGGTTCTTTCCAGCATGCTTTGCTGCTGAGCTACAACAATTTCAGAAATTTATAGGTCTTTAAATACAGGGATTCCTTGCGTCCTGTTCACAAACATCTGCTTTCCCTCATCCTCTTCTAATAGCACACCTTTTCCTTGAAATGCACCTTTGATTGGTAGAGTAAAGGGCCTTCAATCACACATTCGTTCTACAAACGTTCACTGGCCACTTTGGATCAAATCCATGAGACAAAGTCTTTTCCTTCAAGCCAAGTGAGGAGAAACAAATGCCTAAGATGATGATTACAACACAACGTTGTGGATATGGATAGATTTCAAGGTATTGTAAAAGGCCAGAAAAGTACTTTAATTTGGCTGTAGAGGACAGGTGTGATTTTCCAGAGGTGGTCCGTCTGAGAGGTTTAAATCTCCTTTCTACCACTGCAAGGAGGTGACCTTAGACATGGTACAGAAAATCTCTGACATTAATTTGCTCATCTGTAAACTTGAGATGATAATATCTGTCTCAAAAGTTTGTCGTGACTGTCAATAGCAATAATTTATGCTCCTTAATGTGTCATGGGAGTGTTACCAATAGTGATTACCTTCCTCCGGCCTCTTGCCCACCACCATTCACACAGAGGCAAGTAATTTAGAAAGTGTAGTATCTGTTCACATGGCTTAAAGTGTTTGAGAAATTAACTTATTAGCTCAGAACCTAGAGTTCAAGATCTTGAAAAACTTAAGTGCCTCTTATTTTTGTTCTAAGCCTTATGCATCCTGTTTGAAGAAATGAACCACATTTTGTTGCAGGTAATGCTATCACATTCATCTACACAAACCCAGTCAATATGCATCGATTTATGTTCTAATATTCATGAAACAAAGACTCAGTTCAAAAGCAATCCTCTGTATTTGGGTCTATTTTATGCTGCAAATGAACAACTAATAGGACCATAGTTAATGAAGGCTACGTCAGAGAGAATGCTAATGCAACAGCCTGACTGACTACAAGGAGCCTTGGAAGAAATATAATTCATGTGAAATTCTCCTAGCATTTAATTAACCCCCTAACATTTTTCTGGAACCCACTGTGTGTAGACTGATGAACTGGGTAACACTGGCAAATACAAATCAATTCATTGATATGATCACTGCACTTAAGTTTATAATCAAATACAAAACTCTAGCCCTCTGATTATTTCCTCATGAAGTGCCAGATATCTTCTGCTTATTTGTAAGATAATTCATAAGGAAAAGTCTTTCAGAAAAAACAGTATGAACTGGGTGTTGTGATCGTTCTTTTAAATGGCTGCAAATTCTTTGATATTCTTCCCATCAAGAGGTGCAATCTATATCACCTCCTCTTGAATATGGGCAGGATTGTGACTGCTTTGATCAATGGAATAGAGCAAAAGTGACATTATGTGACTTCCGAGGCTAGATGCCATTCCATCTGGCTCTCTTAGAACCGTTACAACCCTTGCTCTTTTGATGCTTAATCTCTTTTTTTCCTTTCCTATCTTCCTTTTATCCTTCCTTTCTTTTTTTAAAAAGGATTTACTAAAAGTTTAAAGAGGAAGTTTTGGTAGAGTCCAAATCCTTACTTTCATGTCATCACATCTTAATGGTAGTGACTAAGAATGTCTTGCATGCACTATATAAAATGGCAATTTAACACGGGGAGGAGGGAGACTTGACAAAATATTAGGTTTAAAAAACTATAATTTTCATGAAAAATGGAATCTAGATATGAAATCAACGCTTTCAGAAATTTTTCTACTAAAAATTCATGAACTGCCTGAGAGTAATGGGTTTGGGCTATATCAACACAATGCTAAAACATCTGGAAGAGGAGTGAAAACTGCAAGCAATTGAATAGGTACTTTTTCTACACAAAATTCACTCAGTCACCCAGATGTTTGCTTTCCTCAGACCAAACATCTAGATGATTGGCACAATTCCTTTCATTTCTGTGTGTGTGATGTCATGGAGTCCAAATTATAGGACACTTGACCAAGGTAAAATGGCTAATCCAGGGTTTGGTCTCTGACTCATCTTAATTTCTGCTTCTTGCTGACAGGCTGATGACCTCTTACACAGCTCCAAGCCTGTAACTCAAGGATGTTTGCCCTCTGGTTAGTTAAGACAGGAGGCACCAGCAGGTCACCTGCATGTTCCATTAGGGCTTTTGACACAGATAGCTATCACAGCCCACCGTGTAAGATGCTCTCAGGAAATGTTTGCCGAAAGCAAGATATTTTAACAACCTGTTCTTGAAATAATCACTATGTAATCATCTTGTGACTGAAGACCCCTTTCCTAGCACGTCCTCCTGCAATTTAACCTCGAAGCAAATCACATAAAGCCACCTATAGCGTTGTAACCAATCTTAGGGAAAATGCCACTTTGAGATGTCCTGCCCTGATCTGATTGACAGCTTTTAGACCAATCTGAGTATTGTATTCTAACTGCCTCCTTTAGCCTTATAATAATGGGTTTGAAACCACTCCTCTCCGGATCTGTGGTCTCCACTTGCTGGAGGTCCATAACTCCCTGTTCGAATGTTCTTCTGCTTTCAATAAATATGTTTTGCTTTATTTTAACAGAGTCTGAGCGTTTGTTTCTCTAAGGCAGTGAGCATCCTTCATCCTTCATCTACTCTTATTTTAACAATGAACTATATAGAGTGGGACTCTAAACAGATTGTCTCCCCTGCCCAGCTCTTTGTCTTCTTTCAATATGTATGTGTATATTTTCTCAAAGTACAAACAAAAAAAAAAAAAAAAGCAAATGGCCTGTGTCTTCTTATTTTAAAGTAACTGTAGAACAATGGCTGGGTGGTTTGTATTTTCTTTGCAGCCTCTAGCACACCAGGTGCAGTCAATAAGCATTAAGCCATCAAACAAATCAGAATTCCAAACTGTCGTCTGCATTGAAGAATACATTATAGTCAGCTGCTTTGGCAGCAGGGTGAATTTCAGAAAAAGACTAAATTGATTGGTGCTTCTTGAATGTTAATGTGCATACAAATCTCCTGGGGATCTTGTTAAAATGCAGGTTCTGATTTAGGAGGTCTGGCGTGGACCCTATACACTGCATTTCTATCAAACTCCCAGGTTACACAGACCAAACTCTGAGTAAGAAGCAGATGGATTACAGGCAAGGGGAAAAGATGAAATCTGCCCCCTCACCAATTTTAAAGCATATCTATTGACACAATATTCCAAATATACTTAATTATCAAAGAAAAATAAATCTATTCTTGTTTTTCAAGTCTAAAAACAATTGAATAAATCCAAACCATCAAGACATAGGAAACTTCCAAAATAGAATCTGTAATCTAAAATTAATAGGCCTCTTTGCTTGGGGAGAGGAGGGAGTACTGATGGGCTACAAAATACAAATGAGGTCACATGGGAGGAAAGGGCCAAAAAATAATTGTCTTAAACTGTCTGTACAAATACAAACCGATATTTAATTTAAAATCAGGACAATGAATAAGGAAGACTGAAGAACTGACGCCTTTGAATTATGGTGTTGGCGAAGAATATTGAATATACCACGGACTGCCAACAAATCTGTCTTGGAAGAAGTATAGCCAGCATGCTCCTTAGAAGGTAGGATGGTGAGACTACATCTCACATGCTTTGGACATGTTATCAGCAATCAGTCCGTGGAGAAGGACATCATGCTTAGTAAAGTAGAGGGTCAGCAAAAAAGAGGAAGACCCTCAAGGAGATGGACTGACACAGTGGCTACAACAATGGGCTCAAGCATAATGACTGTGAGGACGGCACAGGCCTGGGCAGTGTTTGTTCTGTTGCACACAGGGTCGCTATGAGTCAGAACCGACTCAATGGCACCTAACAACAACAACAACAGGTCTTGAAATAAACAAAAGAAAGGTCAATATTTTAGGCCTACTAATAACAAGAAAAGTGAGATCATAAATTAATTACATCTTCAAGTAGAGAATAGTAAGAGACATCATGTATTTGTCTATGATTTCAATAGATGGACTGGATAGTCTATTTTAAGAGAATCTTTTTGATTCAAAATTATATACAGTGTGGTTTCTTAAAATGTTTCCTTTACCATTCTATCTACTCTATTTTTACACAAATAACGTGCACCTTCTATGTTTGTTTACCAACTGTGCCCTCCCCCTCCTCATGAGGTACTTTCATAAACACCTTTATGCCAATTTTTTACATGTTGCTATAAAAAAAAAAAAAATTAGCATA
Source organism: Trichechus manatus latirostris (assembly GCF_000243295.1). Classification (NCBI taxonomy): domain Eukaryota; kingdom Metazoa; phylum Chordata; class Mammalia; order Sirenia; family Trichechidae; genus Trichechus; species Trichechus manatus. Next base: position 6,125,179 of record NW_004444072.1, on the reverse strand, counting down.
GCAGGCTTATGAAAGTACCTCGCGGGGAAGGGCAAGGTTGTCAAACAAACGTAGAAGGCTCATGTCACTGGTATAAAAATAAGTCAAGTATTTTTGAGACAGAAAAAAATCATTTATTTAATTAACACTAAATTCAAACACTTTGAAAAAACTGTGCTAGGAACACTCCCGGGTTGTTTGCTGATCTCACATGGATTCTAGCATGGATCTCATAGTCTAACAGGGAGAAAATATACAAATATAAATAGTCAGAATATGAATTCAAAGTGGTAATTGTCATAAGACATTGGCCAATAATGGGTTTCAGAAACTCAGAAGAGGCATAAACAACTGCGGTTGAGCAATAACCCCTTCTCAGTGCTGCTTGGAATGAAATACCTGGATGGTATACTTAATTCCCTGAAAAGACTCCAAGTTCAATGATTTAATGATCATGAGAATTCTCATTTGTATTTTATAAACAGTACCAACAATTTCCCAAGTAAATACCTGCAATGTTCAATCAAAAAACTTTCAAAATGTGCCTACAACCAGTAGTGTGCTGTAACCAGCTCCAGGGAAGTGAGGAATGCCCTGATTCATAACATCTGCCTGATTTCCAAGGTGTAAATGTTCTCACCATGGCTAAGTTCAGGCTACTAATATAAGGTCATTGAACTCAGAGTTAGGAAGATATGTGTACAGTCAGCTGCCACACATACCAGTAACCCTTTTCCGTATTACTTATGGAAAAGACGACATTCATGTTTAGTGGTTAAGAAGGAATTAGTAAAGAGGCAGACTCTGGGGAAAAACTGCTGATGTTTTTAGATCTTGCTTCCAACACTGATCAGCTATGAAATGTTTAATAGCTATTCAAAATCTCTGAGCCTTGATTTCTTCTTTTGTAAACCTAAAAAAAAACACAAACCCACTGTCGTCCAGTCGATTCCAACTCATAGCTACCCATAGGACAGAGCAGAACTGTCACACAGGGTTTCCAAGGCTGTAAATCTTTATGGAAGCAGACTGCCACATCTTTCTCCCTCGGAGCAGCTGGTGGGTTAGAACTGCCAACCTTTTGGTTAGCAGCCAAGCACTTAACTGCTGCACCACCAGGGCTCCTCTTCTGTAAACAGTGGATAGTAACACAATCTGGATGTTATTAGGAATAAATAAATTCATGTATGAATAAATTAATATCTAAGTATTTATCAATGTCTTGGCTATCACTATTAACCATAACAATTCTATTGAAAACTAATCTTTGGGTAACTTTCTATTCATAATCCCTACTCACATGGTCTTAACATCAAGGAATATTCCTTGTATCTTTTTAGACATAACCCTACCACTCATCTCCTCATGGACACTGTTAAGACCCTAAATCTTAAACAAAGATGGTCTGATAGTCATAAAAACATAGGTTTACTGAGTCATTACATGAAAATTCTTAAAGATTTATCAAACATGTCCATCTAATGTCTAGTCTAAGAAACCTTCACTTGCAATAGTGCTTACAAACTACATCCCCCTTTTGGGGTTTAGACTTATTCTGCCTTATTTTGGTTTCTAATTACAAAGGTACCATAGTAAAGTAAGTATTAAAGTCAGAATGTGGCCTTGAGTTACAACTATTTGTATACTATCTTAATGCCAACTACCATTCACTTCATTTACGAATCAGACCATAAACTACTTTAGGGAACAGTTACGTTCTACCTATCACTGTATTTCTCCATTGCCTCTTCCAGGGTTGGGCACGTAGTACTTTGATAAGTATTTTTTGAATTAAGGTGATTTAATACTCTTTCTCAAAATAAGTCCCATAAAATCTATTCACATAAGAAACAAAGTAAGGATTCCAAAGCCAAAATGCTGGAAACTATACCCCATCTTTTGGAGAATCATAAGGCACATTAGCACATTAAAGGGTCTGCAAAGTCTTACAGTTAAAAATCCTGGTTACAATGATTTAATCTAGAATTTCCTATTCAAGGAGCTCCTATTTTAGGGCAACCATAAATGTTATCTCAAAATCTGGATTTTTTGAGAGTGAAATGGGGCACTATTAATTATTATGGCAGGAAACAGGCAATAGTGGAACTATATCAGGTGGATCAGGACATACAGTCATCGTACCTACGAACATCCTTTGGAAATAGATGGAAGTGTGGAAATTCCCACAACTACTGTTACGTAGATCAAAGTTTAAGGAACAATGGTTCACCTAAATCCCTCATTTCACTGATGCGGAACATGAGGCCACAGATAAGTTAGATCAACTGTCATAGGCAAGTCACTTAGAACCCAGTTGCAGAACCGTAAATAAAATACAGCTCATGAGAATACCACATACAAATCAGTTTCTGATTCATTCAAATGTCTTGAATCCTGAAACTAAAACAATGAATTGTTTGGCTGTATTTTTACAAAAAAAGAAACAAAATGCTAGAATAACATGCCTATCTTGACATATCGTTTGGTATACAAGAAGTACTGACTTTGTGTACATGCAAATATAAGTGAGACGTCATCTGGGGACCTCTTCTCTCTTTGGATATCTAGAAATAATTGCCTTGAGCCCCCAACAATTCCACAGCCCAGTAGAAGGTCAAGGCCCTGCTCCAAAACTTCTGCAAATTCCCACGGGCCTATTTCTTATGGCCTCCTCTGCTTTCTGGCTCATGATTCCTCTATGACATATTATATTAACCCAGACATAAAACAGCACTGTTCAGTTCCCCAAAAACAGGTACACTCTCACAAAGTTCTTAAAAGATCCTGAAAAATGTTGTAAGAGGAAAAAGGATTTACTTCACAGCAATGCAAACAGTCACTATTAAGCTTCAGCATTCTTTAAAATACCTTTTGACTCTCCATCTGTCTTAGTCGTCTAGTACTACTATAACAGAAATACCACAAGTAGGTGGCTTTAAAGAACAGAAATTTATTTTCTCAAAGTTTTGGAGGCTAGAAGTCTGAAATCAGGGCACCAGCTCTAAAGGAAGGCTTTCTGTCAGCTCTGGTGGAAGGTCCTTGTCTCTTCAGCTTCGATTCCTTGGCTCCTTGGTGATCTTCATGTGGCATGGCATCTATCAGCCCCCATCTCTGCTTGTTTGCTTGCTTGTTTAATCACTTTCATATTCCAAAAAAGATTGATTTAAGACACAGCCTACACTAATACTGTCTCATTAACATAACAAAGAAAACCAATCCCCAAATGGAATTATAACCACTACAGGGGTTAAGATTTACAACACATATTTTTTGGGGGAAGACAATTCAATCCATAACATTCCAGCCCTTGGCCCACCAGAATTTATGTTCTTTCCACATGTAAAACACATTCACTCCATCACATCATCCCAAAAGTCTTAAACCAACTCCAAGTCCAAAATCTTATCTGAATATTCTAAATCAAATATGGGGGAGACTTTAGGAGTATTCCATCCCAAAAATATGTGCTGTAAATCCTAACCTCTAAACCTGTGATTATAATCCCACTTGGGAATTAGTTCTTTGTTATGTTAATGAAAACAGTATTAATGTAGGGTGTGTCTTGAATCAATCTCTTTTGAGATATAAAAGGAGCAGATTACACAAGGAAGCAAAGACGCAGTTGGGATAGAAAGGCTCTATGACACAGGAAGCTCACTAAGGAGCCAAGGAATAGAAGCTGAAAAGACAAGGACCTTCCCCCAAAGCTGACAAAGAGAAATCCTTCCCCTAGAGCCTGCGCCCTGATTTCAGACTTCTAGCCTCCAAAACTGTGAGAAAACAAATTTCTGTTCATTAAAGCCACCCACTTGTGATATTTCTGTTATAGCGGCACCAGATAACTAAGACACCATCCTATGAATTTTTATTGGCCCCCATCTTCTATCTTCTGGTTCTTCATCTCTACTTCTCCTCCCTTCTCCCTCCTCTTTCTATCCTCAATCCCCTCCCCTACTGGGTATTTAACCACAAAATTCTCTCCTCTATGCTCATAAAAAAAATCTTTTCACTTGCTCTGAAGCTTGGTATCTAATACCTATAACTAATGTGATACATGTGTGGAGAGTGGTGTGGGAGGGTCCTCTATACCAATCATTCTTCCAATGAAGATAGAGCATGCTTTAAAAGTAATCCAGGTAAAAATAATTTTCTGTGCGTCATCAAGCAATTATATAGCTCAATGAGAAGGTAATTGCATTTACTCAAAAAGAAATAATGGTAACTTGGACTAGGGCAGTAGCAGTGAAAATGGACAGAAAGGACAAGTACAAGAGACACTTAGGAGTTAGAAGCCACAGGTACTGGTGGTCAATTGAGTAGGTGAGGATGAAGAGGAAGAAGCAAGCACAGTCCCCAGATCTCTAGCTCAGGAAGTTGGAGAGTTGGTGGCTCCATTATTCCGAAGATAATGAACACTGGGAGGGAGCAGATTCAGAAGAGATATGAGGGGACTGGTTTTGGAAACACTGAATGTGAAGTGCACATGAAACACTCTGGGAGATGCCCCCTAGGCTGTTGAACATATGCGTCTGGTGCTCAGGAGAGTGATAGTACTTACAGGCATAGGCTTTGGAATGAGAAACACCTGGCTCCAAGTCCTAGTTCTTCCATTTTAATAACTGTGTTTGGACAAGCTACTGAAACTCTCCATGCCTCAGTTTCCTCATCTTACAATGAGGACTACTGTTATACTTCTAAATTCTGAAGATACCACTGGATACCTGAGATAAAGTATATGAAGCTCTTAGCTCAACTCAATAAAAATAAGTAATTCAAAAAATATTTACTTAGCATCTACTATCTTCCAGACACTACTCTGAGTACTTCATGTGTATTTACTCATTTAATCTTCACAGCAATCCTATATCAAAGCTACTCTTCTTAGTTCCACTTTACAGGTGAGGGAACAAATACAGAGAAGGTAAGTAGCTTGCAAAGCTTACAGAACTAGGAAGTGACAGATCTGAGCTCAAGTAGACTGGCTCCAGACCATGTATTGTTACTTTCTTTAATGATGTTAGTTAAAATTATTATAATTACAGCTTTGGAAGTCACCAGAACATGGTGTTGGAGTATGTGGAAAGTAACTAAGTAATAATGGTAATAAGAGCTAAAATCCATTAAGTGCTTATTCTTTGTTAGACAATATGCTAAATGCTTTGTATGTATATCTCATTTAACTTTCTCAACAGTTCTATGAAGTAAAAAAAAAAAAAAATTACTGTCGAGTCAACTCTAACTCATGGTGGTTCCATGTGTGTCAGAGTAGAACTGTGCTCCACAGGATTTTCAATGGCTGATTTTTTGGAAGTAGATCACCAGGCCTTTCTTTCAAGGCACCTTAGAGTGGACTTGAACTTTCGACCTTTTGAGTTAGCAGTATTAACCATTGGGTACCACCCAGGAACTCCTCTATGAAGTAGATACAATTATTTCCCTCATTTTGAAGATGAGGAAACTGGAGAGGTTAAGTAGCCTGTCCAAGGTTACAAAGATATAAAGTAATAGGTTAAGGATCCAAACCCAGACAACTTGACTCTAGAGTCCACACTCTTAAATGAAATATCAAGTGGATAAGAAGTATATGTAGAGAAATAAGAAAAGCATAAGGCAGAGTCATGGGGAATACATTGTTCCATTATCCTTCTAAGAAACTTTTAAATATAAGCAATGACCTCCTCATTGCCTTCACCTAAGAGGACTAGGCTCTACAAGGACCTAGTAAACAACCATCTTCCACTCTTCTGCATTACCTGTACCTCAGTGAGAGCACCTGGTCATGCTGTCATCACCAGACATGCATGTGACCCACCAGGATTTAAGGTTTACCATGGCAGGAACCCCTCACTCATCACTAAATATGCTCCAGCATCCAGTGCTTTTAACTTTAAATGTTTGCTGAATTAAACAGACAATGCACTTGGGAAGGAAAAGGAGCAAGACAAATAACGGGCAGGAGAAGGAACAAAAAAGAAACAAATAAACAGCAAAATAAAGCTTCCTGCCCTGTCTTCTTGGCTTCAACATGGAAAATACTGTTGTAGAATAGGGTGAGAAGTCGAATTCCTTTCCAGGTTATTCCGCTACCCAGTAGGCCCAGGAAATCAGGAAGGAGTTGACAATTCAGCAAAGTCTTGAAGAAAAAGAGCCTCCCCTAGATATGAGAGAGATGAGGCATGGAAAGGAGGAGGGCATTCCAATGCACATTTGAAGAGCCACTCTGTTTTTGGATTGATGGAAGAAGTAAGTCTAAAGAACTCAGCAGGGTCCTGATGAACCATCTGTGTGTCATGCAAAGGAATTAAGGTTTTAGCCTAGAAAGTAGGGAAATCTCAAACTCAATAGTGCATAGAGGCAAGGGAGCTAACGACAATAAAGCAGATTTAGGGAGCACTGTGCCAAACTGGGGAGCCCTGGTGGCATAATGGTTAAGAGCTCAGCTACCAACCAAAATGTCAGTAGTTTGAATCTACCAGCTGCTCCTTGGAAACCGTATTAGGTAGTTCTACTCTGTCCTATGGGGTCTCTATGAGTTGCAAATGACTCAATAGCAATGGGGTTTTGGTGCCAAATTGGAGAGCACATGCCCTGTCTATAGGGTAGTCTCAACTCAGCTTCAGCCTGCTAGTGTCATGCTAGAACACAGACGCACTGTGGCCAGATTTTCAGTTCTCCGAGAGAAGCCCAAAATCTACATTTTTGTATGAAATAACTCTAGTTTTAAATACTGACAACCAAGGAAACTATTTTAAAATACTGTGCTAGCCAAACAAAACACATTTGCAGGCTTCATTCAGTCCGTGCATCATCGTTTGCAATCTCCCCACAGACAAATGGGAACCACTGAATGTTGTTAAGCAGAGATGTAACAGGATAAAATTTTCATTTTAGAAAGATTACTTGGGCATCCATGAGGAAGATTGCCTGTGAAGACCTACTAGTAGCCTACTGCAATTAGACCAGTGAACCTGAAGAAGCCTGAACCAGTGATGTGCTGGGGGAAAAAAAAGAGTTCATAATTAAGAAATATTTAGGCAGGAGTAGGACTTGTAGACTGAATGTAAATAGGGGGATAATGAGAGGGATGGGGGGTTGAGGATGATTTTTTCTGGATAATACTGCATGATGTTGAGTGGAAAAGATGTGTTCAGTCTTAAACATGTTGATTGTAAAATGCATATGAAATTTCTAGTAGGTGATGGGTAACATCATTAAAAATACAATTATGAAAATCATGTAGCAACTTGAAACAGTGATCACACATTGGTGTCAAGTCGGGAAATGACTTTAAATATATATCTATGCCATGACTGCAAAAACATCCAACAACATACAAATGATGCATATACAGAAAAAGGCTGGATATAATTTTGAAAAATGAAAATGATTTAATTTATTAAAATAATAGTATTTTAGGTGTCTTTTTCTTTTCATTGATTTTATTATAATCTTGTAAAATCTGTTTTTTAGTGAAAATAATAAAAATGAATCCAATAGTTTCTTGTGGGATTTACTAAAAGAGAAGCTTGCCATAAACTAAAGAATTTAGGGAAGGCTTGTTGGAAACCCTGGTGACGTAGCGATTAAGAGTTACTGCTGCTAACCAAAAGGTCCGCAGTTCAAATCCACCAGGCACTCCTTGGAAACTCTATGGGCCAGTTTTACTCTGTCCTATAGGGTCGCTATAAGTCAGAATCAACTCAACAGCAATGGGTTTGGTTTTTTGTTCATTTTACTGGAGGAGGTGAGGCTTGAACTAGGCCCTGGAGAACCAGAAAGGTATTATTGTCTGAAGATGAATGTTTCCCTTGCTTCTACATGAAAAATTTTAACTACTTTCAGGAACAAAAAATACAATCCTACCATATATAGTGGCAAAATTGAACAGAGCCAAGATTTGCAACTTTGAAACTAATCTGATTTGCATCTACAAATCCACTCTGAATTTGCAACAAATGAATCCACCTTTTTTGTTTGCAAGATAGCTTGATATAATGGAATCTCAAGGCCTAGAAATCAGAAAACCTGAATTTAACACAGATTCTGCCATTAATTAGCTGTTGCCTATTAAGTCACTCTTTCTCTCTGGGCCTCCATTTTCTCTTGAAAAATGAGGGCAGTTGGATTAGTTAATCTCTTAAGTTTCTGTCCAGTAATAAAATACCGTATTTTTCTCTGCTAAGAAGATATTATTCAGATTCATCAGGTAAAGGTTTAAGGCTTATGAAATTATTAACGCATCTTGGTTTTTTATTTTATTTTATTGTTGATTGAAAGACTACGTTTTTAAGACTATCCATGTCTTTCTAACAAATTTCATCCAACTATGGACAAATTCAAACTTTTCAAGGACTTCCAGCTTCAAGATACTAGAGCAAAAGTATTTTTGCCCTCTTCTCCCCTTGAAATAACACCAAAGCTAAAAAGAGAAAACACGGAAATAAAATCCGTCTTTGAAAAAATTAGAAGATACACATATGAAGACAAAAAACAAAAGAATGGTACATTAATTAATTCTGGGTGTGGGGCACCTGCAGGAGTAAGATACTAATGAATGGCAAACTGATTTGCCCCATCAATCCCTATATTAGTTGCAATTTTTTTTTATTGTGCTTTAGGTGAAAGTTCACAGCTCATGTTAGTTCCTCGTACAAAAATTTATACACACATTGTTATGTGGCCCTAGTTAGTATCCTTATAATGTAATAGTCACAAAATTTGAAGCAGCAGTTACACCGGAGGCAGGAGTGGGAGGGGAGCATGCTAAAAAATGGATTGTTTGAAACTCATTAAAAGGAACACTAGGCCCCCAGATGACCACACTGATTCCTCTCCATCAGGGTTATTATCTCCCTACCCTACTCCCTCTTGAGTCTGAAAATCCATTATTTGAAGAAACTAAAACAAAAAGCCTCTAGATTCCAAGGAACACTGAGCACAGAAGAGGGTACGGGCAAGCTTGTTGTCGTTCTTGTTGTTAGATGCCATCGAGTCAGCAACAACTCATAGTGACATCATACACAACAGAACAAAACACTGCCCAGTTCTGTGTCATCCTCACAGTTATTGCTATGTTTGAGCTCACTGTTGCAGCCACTGTGTCAATCCATCTCATTGAGGATCTTTCTCTTTTTTGTTGACCCTCTGCTTTACCAAACATGACGTCCTTCTCCAGGGACAGATTCCTCCTTATAATAGGTCTAAAGTATGTGAGACACAGTCTCATCATCTTCACTTCTAAAGAATATTCTGGCTGTACTTCTTCCAACACAGATTTGTTCATTCTTCTAGCAATGGTATATTCAATATTCTTTGCCAAACCATAATTAAAAGGCATCAATTCTTCTTTGATCTTCCTTATTCATTGTCCAGTTTTCAAATGCATATGAGGCGACTGAAAATATCGTGGCTTGGGTCAGGCACACCTTAGTCCTCATAGTGACATCTTTGCTTTTCAACACTTGAAAAAGGTCTTTTGCAGCAAATTTGCCCCCACGCAATGTGTTGTCTGATTTCTTGACTGCTTGCTGCTTCCATGAGCATTGATTGTGCATCCAAGTAAAATGAAATCCTTGACAACTTCAATCTTTTCTCCATTTATGATGATTTGCTTATTGGTCTAGTTGTGAGGATTTTTGTTTTCTTTATGTTGAGGTGTAATCCATACTGAAGGCTGTCGTCTTTGATCTTCGTCAGTAACTGCCTTAAGTTCTCTTCACTTTCAGCAAGCAAGGCTGTGTCATTTGCATATCACAGGTTGTTAATGAGTCCTCCTCCAAACCTGATGCCGCATTCTTCTTCATATAGTTCAGCTTGTCAGATTATTTGCTCAGCATACAGACTGAATAAGTATGGTGAAAGGATACAACCCTGACACACATCTTTCCTGATTTTAAATTCTCAATATCCCCTTGTTCTGCTTGAACGATTGCCGCTTGGTTTATGTACAGGTTCCACAGGAGCACAATTAAGTGTTCTGAATTCCCATTCTTTACAATATTATCCATAATTTGTTACGATCCACACGATCGAATGCCTTTGCACAGTCAATAAAACACAGGTAAACATCTTTCTGGTATTCTCTGCTTTCAGCCAAAAGCCATCTGACATTAGCAATGATATCCCTCAATCCACATCCTCTTCTGAATCCAGCTTGAATTTCTTGCAGTTCTCTGTCGATGTACTGCTGCAACCTTCTTTATTGAATTATCTTCAGCAAAATTTTACTTGTGTGTGATATTAATGATATTGTTCAATAAGTTCTGCATTCTGTTGGATCATCTTTCTTTGGAATGGGCACAAATATGGATCTCTTCCAGTTGGTTGGCCAGTTACCTATCTTCCAAATTTCTTGGCATAGACAAAAGAACACTTCCAGTGGTATATTCTTTTTTTGAAATAGCTCAATTGGTATTCCGTCAATTCCCAGAGCCTTGTTTTTCACCAATGCCTTCAGTGCAGCTTGGACTTCTTCCTCCAACATCATCAGTTCTTGATCATCTGTTACCTCCTGAAATGGTTCAATGTCAACCAGCCCTTTTTGGTACAGTGGCTTTGTGTATTCCTTCCATCTTCTTTTGATGTAAAGTACCTTTTTGAAAACAGAGCTATTCCATTAATATATGTACACGGACTATACAGATTACCAGTTGTCTTCCCCTGCTCAACTCCAGAAAGGTAACAGCCAAGCTTGTGTACCCTGGAAGGATATGGGAAAGATGGTCTCTGAAACATCTAAACCACTCCATGATATTTGTGAATCCCTCTTCAAAACTGACTGGCTACCCAGTTATTGAGCAGTGAAGCCCACCACTCTATATATCACTCACACATTTACACACAAAGCTACCACTCTTAAATATAATCAAAGAGCCCAGTATCACCAGATATTTTAGAAAAGTGTCCAACATGAAAGAGACAAAAAATATTTAAAAATAATAAAACAAACAAGAGGAATCAGAGACAATGCAAAAAAAAAAGTAATAAAATCAAATAAACTAAGTAATATCCTTGGAGAGATATGAGAAGTAATTCTATACATAAAACAAAAACAAGATGCAATAAAAAATAAATATTAAGAGATCAAGAAAAGGGTTCTTAGATATTAAAAATATGGTAGCTCTAATTAAAATTCATTGCAAGAGTTAAAAAGGACAGTGTAAAAAGTCTCCCATAAAATAGAATCAAAAGATAGGAAAATAGGAAATAAATATAAGATTGCTAGAGAATCAATCCATGGTTCCACATCTAATAAGAATTCTAGACATAAAATAAAGAAAAGAACTGGAAGTAAATTAAATAATAAGAAAATGTCCAAGAAAAAAAGGACACAAGTTTTTAAATTTAAAAAAAAAACAAGTTTCTACCACAATAACTGAAACTAAGGAAGGGGGAAAAAAAAAGGCTTTGAGGGTAAGATCAAAGCAAGCAACAAGTTACACAGAAAGGATCAGGAAACAGAGTTACATCAGATTCTCAAGAGTACACTGGCAGGTAGAAGATAATAGAAAATATGTCTTTAAAATTCTGAGGAAAAAATATATTCAATCTAAAATTCTATACATAGCAAACTCAGCCTAGAATTTTATACCTAGTAAGAGTATTTCTCAAGTTAGAAGGGAGAATAAAAGTAATCACAAAAAGTTTACCTTCCATGGGACCAAAACTGAAGTAGTAAACCAAAGGGGAAAAGATTCAAGGAAGATGACATGCAACACAGGAAAGGAAAGGAATTTCAAGAATGATGGCAAAGGAAACTCCTAGGAAAACAGTCATACAACAGGCACAGACAACATGAACTGCAGACTGGAGAAAGAGACTGGGAAAGGGTAGGAAGACAAGTATAACAAAGAACAAAAATACATGACAAGTTTGACCACATGGAAAATTACACTGAGAAGTGTACTTCCAGAGCTGTTGAGGGGTATAAGAAAACTTAGATATTAAAAAAAGAAAAGAAAAACCTAACAAAGAAAAAAGAGAATTATGTCCAAAGAATTAAAAAACACTGCACAAAAATGAAATCTGTATAGTACTTGGCTCAGCAGTGAACAGCGTTTCATAGTTATAATAATAAAAATTTTAAAATTGATTTTTTAATTAAAACGATTATTTTGGGAAGATGTGGGTGAGGAAGGATGTGCAAGTAAGCTAAACTCCACATTTTCCGTAACAGAAAGTCAATGCTCTTGTTAGGTACCATTCAGAAAGTCAATAGATACTACTAAAATGATGAATCAAGAAATAGATTTATAAGTATATTAAGAAGAAATGTGGCAGAGGCAGAGGCAGAGACAGCATGGCGTCCTAGACAGACACACCATGCTGTCCCTCTGCAGCAAAGACCTGAAAAACTAAGTAAAACAGACACAAGCATCAGTTCTGGAACCCTAAGCATCCAATGAGGGGATAAAGAACTAGATCAAATATAGAATGAAAGAAGAAACTGACAGAAAACAGACAACAAGGAGAGATACGGAGTGGAGGTCATGGGCCAACTAACACAGCACAGAATCACCATCTTGGAAAACAGCCAGCAACAACCTGGGACAGGGAGTATAAGAAGGCAACTTCACAGAGCTCCCAACAGGAGACAGAGCACCCAGTAATCAGAGAAACACATTTTCCCATCCCTTACTCTTCTGGTGAGTAGCCGCAAGAACTCCTCCAAAGTGGCAGCACCCACCACCAAGGTCCATAATAGGAGCCCCAACTGCGAACCAACCCACCCCCTCCCACTGTGCCCTGTTCCCCACTTCTTGCTTTTCTTTATCCCTCCCATGTAGCCCCATATGCCACCACCCCCCACCTCCACCTCCTGCTGAATCCCCGCCCTGCTGTAGCAGGTAGGCAGCTACTGGCCCACCACCACCCCAGGACTGTCCCACTGCTACCTGCTGGCTCTGACCACACCTCCAATTTTTTTCCTTCTTTTTTTTTTCTTTCTCTTCTTTCTCTCTCCCATTTAATCCCGTATGCCACATCCCCCAATCTCCCAGTGAACACCTCCATGCCACAGTGGCTAGAGAGCTACCAGCCTATTGTCACCCCAGGTCTGCTCCACCCTCAACAATAATAATACACCATGACCAAGTGAGAATCATATCAGGTATGCAAGGACGGTTCAACACTAGAAAATCAATCAATGTAATTTGCCACATAAATAAAACAAAAGAAAAAGATCACATGATCATCTCAACTGATGTAGAAAAGGCATTTGATAAAGTCCTACAACCATTCCTGATAAAAATTTTCAATAAAATAGGAATAGAAGGAAAATTCTTCAACATAATAAAAGGCATCTATACAAAACCAACAGTCAATTATCCTTCCCAACAGAGGCTGAAAGCATTCCCCTGAGAAAAGAACAAGACAAGAATGCCCTTTATCACCATTCCTATTTAACATTGTGCTAGAAGTCCTAGCTAGAGCAATAAGGCAAGAAAAATATATAAAGGGCATCAAAATTGGAAAGGAAAAAGTAAAACTATCCCTACCTGCAGATGATATGACACTATATGTAGGAATCGCAAAGATTCCAAAAGAAAACTACTGGAACTAATAGAAAGATTCAGCAGAGTAGCAGGATACAAGACCAACATATAAAAATCAGTTGGATTCCTATGCACCAATAAAGAGAACTATGAAAAGGAAAGCAGGAAAGCAATATCATTTATAATACCAAAACAATATGGCACTTCCTTAAAATGCTAGAAATAGAAATACCATACGATCCAACAATCCCACTCTTAGGATGATATCCTAGAGAAATAAGAGTCGTCACAGGAATAGACACATGCACACCCATGTTCACTGCAGCATTATTCACAATAGCAAAAAGATGGAAACAACCTAAGTGCCCATCAACAGATGAATGGATAAACAAACTATGGTATATACACACAATGGAATACTATACAAGGATAAAGAACAATGATGAATCTGCAAAAAAATCCCACAGCATGGATGAATCCAGAGGGCATTATGCTAAGTGAAATAAATCAATCACAAAGAGACAAATATTGCACAAGACCAATTTATGTGTAAACTTTTGAATGAGAAACTAATTTGCACTGTAAACCTTCACCTAAAGCACAACTAAAAAAAAAAAAAAGAAGAAGAAGAAATGTGGAAGTGATACCAGAAGCAACAGTTAAAATAGAGTTGAAAGTGATTCTGAGGAATGGGGGATGGGAAAGGCTGTTAATTGTAGTAAGCTTTTTGGCATGATTTGGTTTCTTGAACTACAGTATTTGCATATAATGTTTCCTAAAAGTAAATATTTTTTTAATCAAATTTCCATCTTTCTCCCCAAACTTATTCCTTCTCTTTTTCCTGTTTGTGGAAATGGCTCTGTCAACTACTGGGTAATTCAACCTAGAAACACAGTCTCTGCCCTCTTCCTCATGGCCCAAATTCAATAGATTATTAAATTCTATTAACTCTACCAATCTTTACTGGACCTATGTCATATTTCTCCATCGCTACAACCAGGGTCCACAACAATAGTTTCTAATCAGCCATCCAATATCCCATCCAGACATCCCCCAGAGTCATCTTTCTGACCAAAGGGAAAAAGCTGATTCTATACCTTCCATCATTACAAATCTTCATTAGCTTACCACCGATTTTTCAAAATAAGGTCAAACTCATTAGCTGAGAGCATATACCTACAGCCTCATATTTTGCATATGAGGAGGCTCCCCACGACTAATCGATGGAAAAGAAAGAAGCTGGACAAGGTTGGAATAACATGTTGGTGCCAGCCAGGAATGGACTGCTGCTGCGTTACAGACCCACTCAAGAGCAGCCCTGAAGGACAGTGGTAAATGGGATAATCTTCTAATATGCAGAGCTGTGAGGAGTACACTTGATTATTCATGTTTTATGGAAGGACAGGTAGTCTAAGATACAGATATATATTGACTCCAGGACAGTGGTGAATGGTTTGACCAGTCCTTCCAGGTCCATAATCTCAAATATAATATAACGGAAGATCAACAAAGAAAAGGTCTAGAGAATAGGATTTGGATGGACCTGGTGAAAACAGGCACAAAGTATGTGGACATCTGTGCCTCATGTCAATGCCTATGAGAAAGCATCTCTGACAGAGGAAGCTGTCAACCAGGTAGAAAAGATGATCCATCCGGTAGATGGCAACCAGCCTCTCTCCTTGGCCAACCTGGTGCTGTGCAATGGGCCCATGAAAAGTCGCCATGGTGGCAGAGACGGAGGCTGTGCATTGGCCCGATACTATGTGCTCTCTCTTCCTACAGCCAAGGCTATAGCTACTGCTGAGTGTGCAAACTGACAGCAACACATACTGATACTGATCTCTCAATATGACACCATTCCTTAGGGAGACAATTCAACCACATGGTGACAGGTCAACTATATGACTATCTTCCACCTTGGAAAGGGCAGTGATAACCCTCACTGGATCAAATAAATACTCTTCCAGGAAACTGCAGCTTAAAGGTGACTCTGTGACTGGTTAGACGTGTACCTCTACTCCCCAGGAAAAGGTAATGACCTCTTGTCCTAACAAACTATGTTGTTCCCCTATTTTAACTAGTGAGCCAGGTATAATAAGAGGGCACAAATGGAGCTGAATGGTGCATGGGGCCTACTGCATAAGCTACACCTTTCTGCAATTTTTCAGATTGTCTTTGCTACACCTGGTCTTCCAGACAGCTGCCACCATAGCCAATCTACTGAGTGAAGGTCCATGCATTTTTGCTGCCTGCAGCTAACCAGTCATATGCCAGAGTTTCTGTCATCTGCCACTTTTTCCCTCAGATTCAGATGAAATGCCACACCATAAAGCATAGGTTTTAACATCTGAGAATCTGCTGAAGGTACTAGATGAGGCCATCTGGCAGTGCTGAGGCGTTAACTCCCTGTGGGGCAAACTTTGACCAATGAGAGTCAAGAGATGGGAGAGAGCCAGGCAGATAAATTCTCTTCCCCTTCCTCACTACAGTGGAATGTTCTGAACCATGATTTCACCATAAAGCCAGGCCAAGTGGGTTCACCTGCTCACTGATCTGCTTGTAGTAAAATAATAGTAAGCATGTTACTTTGCATTGCTTACCATCCTTTTCTGCTTTGTTGCCCTTTTCTGTCTCTCTTGCTGACCTGGACTTACATCTCTCAAATAAAGCATTAGCATTCAGTCCTTGCCTCAGGTTCTATTTTCTAGGGTACCCAAGTTAAACGCAAGTTAAAACTTCCTTTGAGGTTAGATGTGACCACGCAACTGAATTCTAACCAATAGAATGAGAAGAAAATAGGTACACCACTTCCAAACTTGGCACATAAAAGTTGCTATGCACTCTTAGCTCTACCTTTTCCTCTGTCAACTGAACAAAAAGGGAAACAAAGAAAAGAAAAACCAAGACCACCCTGGAAGCCTATATATGGCAGAGCCTCTGTTAGCTGGGGTGTCTGAATGACTAAGTAGAGGAGGGCTGTCCACTAACTTGTTCACATTCCCATTACCGTTACATGAACAAGAAATAAGCTTCTATTATGTTTGAGCCATTATATATTTGAGGACTACTGGTTACAGCAGTCAGCATACTTTAACAGACCCACACTGTCATTAAGCAATAACTATAATTAGTAAAGATTAGGATCCTAAAAAAAAGTATAGCGCTAAGGCTAGGAGCCATGTTTTCTATCTTTATTTTTGCTTACCTGAAACCATATTTTATTTGTAAATTTATATAAATGAAGCAAATCAACAAAGTCATGATATAATTTCCAAAACTCACAGTTCACAGGTCATAGGCTCTCTTTAAAAGCTGCCCCTTTCTCCCACCTCCTACCCCCAGGGAAAAAGCTAAATGACTTGAACTGGCAGACGCTTATCAGAGTAAATATCTTCTTGCTGGTTTTACTAACAAAGGCTACAATCCTAGGAAAACAAGAGAAAGTGAAACCAGATGCAATCATTGAAACTAACAGCCTTCTTCATTTCCACTCTACATGTTACCCATGAATGAGAACAATTATTCTCTAAAAATTAGAAAAGTCCCCATGGGAGGAACACTTTATTTTTTGATATCATAGTAGATGGTGCGCTCTAATCTTAAAAACTCAGGAGGTCACTGTTGTACATAACCATCTCTCCCATTTGCAATCACTGCTCAATCTGTTCAATCTCCTATACAAACGCTAACACCGCCATGCACTTCATTCTCTTTCTCCCTTCTGCTACCCACACAATCACTCCCTAAAGGTAAGCCTGTGACACAGTGGAAATAGTAAATTTCCTGCCTGTCTCTCTCAGGACTGTATTCAGTACGAGAACAGATGCTGGATCGGTCATGTGCTGAGAATGGATGACAACAGCATACCAGAGAAGCTGCTGCAAACCAAACACCAGGGAAAGGGTGAGTAGGAATGCTGGATGAAGTCGACATCTGTGGCTTCTGGCTGGGGGGACAGAAAACAGTTCGTAGGTCTTGCTAATCTCAGCCTCACTACTGGGAGATCTTAAATAGAAGAAAAACTTTGCATTATCTTTGTGGCATTAAATGTATATTTACTGAGAACCTACTGTATGCCAAGTACTGGCCCAGGAACTAGGGACACTGCAGCATAAAAGACAGATAACGTTCCTGTTCTGATGGAGTTTTTATGGTCTAGTCTGGAGACTCTGTACCACACTTGAGCAAGTCAAAAATGCCAAGGGATTCCTGCATGCATTCCTGAGAAAAATTAATTGCAAAAGAAGTGATTTTTGTGAACTTAAACATCACTTATAAAACTTCTAAAAGGGTCTTCCCTTGGCTGAAGATATAAATCCCAGGACCCTGGTTTCTGAATTAAAATCAGAACAGAGGCTCTGACAAATGGAACCTTGACCATCTATCTAGGTTCTTTTCTCTAAGAGAGGTTTAAATACATTATCTGGTTTGCTCCCATAAGTTAGGGATTGAATCTCCATTTCTGAAGAAACAGAGGTTCAAAAAGGTTAAATAAGGTCGCATGCTCATCCTTTCATTCATTCCTTAAACAGATATTTATTGGATATCCACTATAAATCAGTGTGTGTGTGTATGTGTGTGTGTGTGTGCAAATACATGTTACATGTATACACGCACACACACACCCCAATTTATAGTGGATGCCCAGTATTTGTTTAGTGAATATGTATATATGTACACACACACTCACACACATTGTTCTAGGCTGGAAAGAGAACAATGAAGAAGAGACACCCCTTCAAAAAAAAAGACCGGCCGTCATGAGGAAGACAAAATTTTTAATTAAATTAATAAAATATTTAGTTACAGGTAGTCTCTGACTTACTGCAGGGTTTCATTCCAACAAATTCTTCATAAGTCAGTTCTGACATAAGTCGAATACTTCATTCTTTTTTTCATTTTCATTATTACTGCCTTTTATTATCAGTATCTTTATACTGATACTAGTGAGCATCTGCGAATGATCAGAATGATCTCTGCACGCTTAGCTCTGCCCTTTTCCTCAAAGTATATGCTGCTACACTGTATGCAGTACATGTGACTAATGATAAGACGTACAAAAAAAAAAAAAAAAAAACAGACAGCCGTAAGTGTAGTTTGTCATAACGTAAATACATCGTAAGTCAGGGACTACCTGTATTAGGTAGCGAAAAGTTATAAAGAGAAAAATAAAGCAAGGGAAGGAGAAAGGAGGTGTCTAGGTAGGGGCTGTCATTTTAGATAAGAAAGCTCAGAAAGGACTCACAGAGGAGATGTTAAGTGAGTAAAGACCTGAGGAGGTGAGGGAGCGAGCTGTACGGAAATCCAGGGTAAAGCTTTTCAGCGTGATGTTGCATGAATGCAAAGACGCTGAGTTAGGAGCACGCTGGCCCGTTTGAGTTGCAGCAATGAGGCCAGTGAGCTGGAATGGAATAAGCAAGGGGCTGAGTAGTAAAGAAAAAGGTCAAAGGAGGTAAGTGATGAGAGATCATGTAAAAACTTTGGCTTTTACTCAAAGTAGGATAGGAACCCATAGGAGGGTGCTGAGGATTGGGAAAACACAATCTGACTTCCACTGAAACAGAATCACTCTGGCTGATTGAGAATAGACTGTAGGGAGGTAAGAGCAGAAGCAGGGACACCAGATTGGATGTGCTCTCGCAACAATCCAGGTGAGAGAGAACCGCGGCTTGAACCAGAGCAGTAGTAGTGAACGTGGTGAGAAATGGCCAGGCTCTGCATATACTGTCAAGATGGAACCAACAGGATTTTATGACAGATCAGATGTGAGTTTTGAGACAAAGAGTCAGAGATGACCCTAACAATTTTGGCCTGAACAACAGAAAGAATGGATTGTCGTTGGCCAAAATGAGGAGGGAAAATGGGACAGAACCCTTAAACTCAGAAGTATGAGGACTGTAAACTATAGGCCATGCCTTAAAAAAAAAAAAAAAAAAAAAAACAATAAAAAAAAAAAAAAAAAAAACCTGTTGCCGTCGAGTCGATTTCAACTCAAACTCGGCAGTTCAAATCCACCAGCTGCTCCTTGGAAACCCTATGGGGCAGTTCTATTCTGTCCTATAGAGTTACTATAAGTTGGAATCGACTCGACAGCAAGGGGTTTTATATATATATAGTTAGAAAGTATAACAAATCCTCATCAACCTACTCATTCTGGATTTATTTCTTTGTTTTCCTGGAATATTATTTCATTTCTACCAGTCAAGCTGCCTTATTTTGGGTTACCCCAAAAGCAGAGTCTACAACAAGAGACTGGGTACAGGAAATTTATTTTGGAGGTAATCCTCAGGGAACAGGAGGACGGAACAGTCTGAGTGGAACAGGAAAAGAGAGGAAAAAAATGCAAAAGCGCATGGTTGAGATGGTTATGACTGTGGGCAACTGAGGCTTAATCCCATTGGGGATTCTCTGTAAACCATGTAGAATGTATCTCATAATTTCCTCTGCGACAGCAGTTCTGAGGCATTTTCCACTGCCTCACATCCTCCACTAGTTGAGGGTTGCCCCACACATCTGGACTGTCCCCGCTGTGCTGAGCAGCCTTTCTGGGCATCAAACAAAGCCCAAGGTCAAAAAACAGAGACATCAGAGTAGATGCTTGAGGTGGGACACCATCAACCTGCATGGAACTGTTTAGCCTAGCTGACCTTTAATCAGGTGGGAAGGAGGTGATACATGGTACAGGTCACCACAAATGACTGCTACACTGGTTTACACATGCTTCCCTGGACCTGATCCACGCTTTCACTTCTCCACACCTTTGTCTTTTCTTCCTTCCTACCACCCACCTCACTCCCAAACACCCTACTCCTTCCTCTCTAGCTATGAGTTGTGACCAGCTGTCAAATCCTAGGTAAAAATCTCACTTCCGCCAAAAACCCTAGGACTATTTCTAGTTGTGCCTACCGCTCCTCTGAATGTCTAAAGCAAGATCACCTCTCTTTGGACCTTTAACCTTAGTCTGAATAGTTAAATCTTTTGATGTATGTGTTACCTCACCAAGTACATCATAAGGTTCAGAGGCTGGAATTATTTGTATCTGTTCTGTTGACTTATCCTACTCCCTACATGTGGGTTTGACCTCTGGTAGCAACAAGGGACAAAGAGAAACCAAGAAAGCTGGTTGCCATGATCGCTAGCATCCCAGGTTATCTCAGAAAGCTACTAGGAGAAGGAACTTCCTTTATTCCCCCAAAACTGATAGGCAGAACAAGCTATTCCACACGTATCTACAAAAACTTAGCATATTTATACTACTTGAAAGTCTCTAAGAACTCTCAAGCTATCAAAGAATGAACCCTGTTGACACAGCAGGAAAGGTACGGCTTGAAATTGTGCTAGGTTAGTTTATAGATTAAATATGTCTTTCTGCTCATTAAGACATCATGTACAGACTGGACAAAGGCAAATGCCAGGAAACATCATTCTTCATAGAAGATATTTTGCAGATGGAAGACAGCTGGCACATGAGAACAGGTATAACGGCTGGTTCTTCTCCAAGGAAGATAATGGCCTCAAGAATAATGTAACATTATATAGGGCTACAGCAGTGGGCTCAAACAGCAATGACTGTGAAGACAGTGCAGGATCAGGCAACGTTTAGCTCTGTTATACATAAGGTTTCTATGAGTTGGAACCAACTCAACGGCACCTAACAACAACAACAACATATAGGCACTTCTAAGGGAGGGGAGTCTCTTATGCATATTAAGGGCTACCCTGGATGTGATAATGGCCAGTGGTTGTATTATTTTTAACATCTTCACCAGTTAAAGATGCATACTGATATACTGATGTGTGAAATAATATGAATCTAGAACTAGCTTTAAAATATATCAGAAGAAAAAGATCAGAAAATGTTGATATATATAAAAGCTAGATCATGGGTACATGGATACCATCTCTCTGTTTTTTATGTTTGAAAATTTTCATAATATAGGCTGTCCCTGGATTATGAACAAGTTCCATTCCTAAGTATGTCTTTAAGCTGAATTTGTACACCAGTCGGAACGGTTAGGTATGGTTTGTATCTAACGTCAGTCAAATGTTTGTCTTAGTATACAGTATATAGTGTACATTTCTATGCATAAAAAACATTAAAGAAACACTTCTAGATACACTAAAACATCTTTAACATCATAATACTGTAATAATGATAATAAAGTTCTGATGCATGTGGCAAAGTAGCGCCCATTTGTTATTACAAACAATTTTATGTCCCTCGAATTTTTAATATAATAGGCTTTATGGGGATTGGTTCATAACCACGGTTTGTACATAAGTCAGATGTTCATAACCTTGGGGATTGCCTGTATAATATTTTTTAAAACAGCCACACTGTGTCAGAGAGTATTATATAGCCAAGGGACCAAGCTGTGAGCCTCTAACTGTAGCAGCTGCTACAGCACCAATAAATAGAAATTCATGAAGCTTTATTGCTCATTGTTGCTGAGGCATTGCTGCATGGAGTGGGAAGGTTCCCACATTAGCGGGAGGAGAGTACTGGTGCAGTGAAAAATATGATCGCAATGTTTGTTCTCTGCATAAACTTCTTCCAGATGCCACCCTGCCTCTGTCCCTCTCAGTGTAGTTGACAGAGTATCTGAGACATACAGCCCTTCCTCTGCGCCATGGCATTTATTATTATCTTGCTGTCCAGTTCATGTTTTTCTAATTATAGATCCCAATACATTCCATTTCTACCCAAAAACATGTGCATGGTCACCTCTAATAAGGTACATTTTCCACTCATATTACTTAATCTAACAATGTTTTCCCATAATGCCAGGAATATCTCCCCTAAGCAGTAATGACTACTATTCCACCCAGTATTGTTTGTCTTTCTAAATTTATTTTCTCCTAAAAAATTAACCTACCTCTACATCTGCCCAAATCCTTCTCTATCCAGTATTTTCCTATTTCCCAATCCCCACATGGACACCTAGCCCAATGCTGGGCATAGAGTTGACTCCTAGTAAATACTCCTTAGTTTGACTTCTTGAGCAATTAACTAAATCCTGGGGTTTTGGAGGGGAAACTTCATTAACCAATAAACAGTTATTAAGGTCTTAATCCTGGTACAAAAATAAACCAGGTGTCAACCTTGAAGGAGGTCAAAATCTAATAGAAGAGGAAGCATATATACAAATAACTGCAATACTATGTAAAAAAAAAAAATAATAATGTAGTTAGAGATATATGTGTACTAGATAGAGTGGCAACATCACTGAATATACTACTTACTTTGGCTCACTTCAGAGTTAGAAGGTGAGAGTGTGAGGAGGGGGCTTCCAAAGATGAGAAAACACTTGATACGGCTCTAAAAGGTGAAGTAACAGTTTGTCAGACACACATAAAGAATGGAAGGTACAGATTAGCAAGACTACATGAAGTTGAAATTAATAAAGGGATGTCATAAGAGATAAGGTTGGAGGAGTGAAATATGAAGGTTCTTACTGCTATAAACTAAGATTTATTCCTCAGGCAATAGAAAGCCACTGAAAGCTTTTAAGCAGGCTGTCAAACAATAATATTTGCATTCTAGAAAAATTACCCCAGAGTGGCGTAGGGGATGACTCTGAAGGTTAGGGGTGATGCAGTGCCAGCAGTTACAAGATGATTCTAGCTGTCCAAAGGAGAGACAATGCAGACCTGAATAAAAGCAGTAGCAGCAAAGGTGGGTTGGCCTGATCCATGAACGTACTCACTAGCCTGATTTAAACTTTTCTTTACCTACCCCCTAGCCCAAGAAAGGCCATATTTCCCCTGAGAAATTACCCTGAGAGTTTTTCAGTGAAAATTTGGGAGCACATAACAAATCACTAGTAAATCTGCAAAAGTACGTATCCGCTATACCCTATTACTCATTCCTTAGACACTTTCTACCTGTCTCTACCTACGATGCCCTTGGCAAGGTCAGGTTCTGTCTCTGCTCACCTCCTTCCTACTATTTCTTGGCTTCTTCTTAATTCTGAGCTATGGCCTTTGCTGTTGCTAAAATATAGGCTTTCAAGTGTTCTTCCACTCTTGGTTCAATACTGCAAAGGCTACTAGCCCTAGAATGATAGCCAAGTGAGCCAAATACATCAGCCTGAGTGGACAAGAATGTGACACTGATATAGCCATTGTCATGCACCAAAGGCTGATAATGAGAAGAATGAAAGCTTTCTGGCCTGCTGCCCCTGTCTTAGGGGGTTTGTGGGATTTGGAGAAACAGCCATCATCGGTCTTAAAACTCATGAATGCCCATGTAAGATTGAATGCCATTTAGACAAATGAGCCATTTAAAGTGATGGTTCATATACCAGAATTATTTAGTTGGCTGCTCTGGAATTTTTTCATTGTATTTTTAAAGTTCAGTGACAGTTAGTTTTGGCCAAGTACTCTGCAAACTTTGTTAGGAGATCAGGTTCCAGGTGGTTAAGTCTTGGACAAGTACCAGTTGTAAAGATGTCATTACGTATTAAATTAAATAAGTGCTTGTTGAGCACTAACAGAGGTATACTCTATTCTGATAAACACCAGTGGATACGACAGAATTCCTTTCTTTAAGAGACGAAACAAAGGCAGATAATTACAGATCCATGACTTGTGAGTTATTTGGTGCTACACCAAACAGGATTCTGCCCCCATTGCTGAGTAGTCAATGTCTGTTTTAGCCATTTCACCCTTCTATTTCTAGAGCTTCATCCACTTCTGCCCTCTCTGTACCTGTAGCCCAACCTCCAAGAATCAGAAGACTGTTTCCAGCTGTCCTAAGCAACCCACTTCAGTACCCACCCTGGTCAGCACCTTTTCCAAAATATCCCTTGTTCTAAAATTGTCCTTTCCAGAAGATGGAGCCAACATGGCACTATAGACAGAAGCACCATGCGGTCGCTCCTCAGCAAAGACCCAAAAAACTAAGTAAAACAGATACAAATGTCAATCCTGGAACCCTAAGCATCAAATGAAGGAATAAAGAACTCGATCAAGCACCAAGTGTAATAAGAAACTGACAGAGAACAGGGAAGGAGGAAAGCTATGGAGTGGAGGTCCCCTACCAGCTAACGTGGCATGGATTCACCATCTTGGACCAGAGTCACCAAAGAACACAGACAGGGAATACAGGAAGGCAACTTCATGGAGCTCCCAACAGGGGATAGAGTACCTGGTAACCAGAGATACATGCTTTCCCACCC
Organism: Trichechus manatus latirostris; assembly: GCF_000243295.1. Lineage (NCBI taxonomy): Eukaryota > Metazoa > Chordata > Mammalia > Sirenia > Trichechidae > Trichechus > Trichechus manatus. The sequence continues at coordinate 6,100,527 of NW_004444072.1, read as the reverse complement.
CCCACCCTTCTTCCCTCTATGTGCCTCTGTCACTTTCCAATGGGCTATGGTCGCTCAGCCAGAGAGACACCAGCTCACTGCTGCCCAGGTCCGCCCCATGCCCACCAGCCAGCCGCGTAATCACCATTTTTTTGTTTTTTGTTGGCTTTTTTTGTTGCTTCTCTCTGTCTCCCTTCCTTCCTTTCCTTTCTCCCACCCAGCTAGTCCTATGTGCTGTGCCCTCCCCTTCTTAACAGGCTGTGATTTTTTGGTTTGTTTGCTTTGTTCTTTTTTTTTTTTTTTTTTTCCCTGTTTTTCTATTTCTTTTCTCTCCTTTCCTTCGTCCTGCCCACCCAGCGCTGTGCACCCAGCACCATGCTGCACTGCTGGGCTGAAGAGTCACTGCGCACAGCCTCCGTGGGTCTGTGCCACAGTCGCTGACCAGTTCTCTCAGTGCCATTTTACTGGTTTTTGTTGTTGTTGTTTCTTCTTCTCTCTCTTCCTTCCTTTCCTTTCTCCCATCCACCTAGCCACATGTGCTGCTCCCCCCACTTCTTGACAGGCTATGCTGTACCACTGGGCTGGAGAGCCTCTGGCACATGGTCTCCCTGGGTCTGCGCTGCCCCCACAAGGCAGCTCCTTCAGCTCCACATTTCTTTTTGTTTATATTTTGCCTTCTCCCTTTACCTTCTCCCTCCCGCCTAGGCCCTGAGGTGCCTTAACCGATTCCTGAGGGGCCATGCCATGCCACTTGGCAAGAGCGACATCAGCTCACCGCCACCCCAATTCTGCCCCACCCTAGTGGCTGGCTCTCCCAACACCATATTTTTTGTTTGTTGGTTGGTTGGTTTTATCTCTCTCTTTCCTTTTTTTTCTCCCACCCACCTAGCACCGTGAGCCATCCACACCCTTTCACAACAGGTCAAGCCATACCGCTCAGCTAGAGAGCCACTGGCACACAGCCTCACCGGTCTGCCCATCTCCATCTGCCAAATCCTAGTGCACCACCATTATATTTACTTTTTCCTTTTTTTTCTTTATTTTTTTTGCTTTTGTTTCTCTCACTTCTTTCTCTTCTTTCACTCACCCACAGAGCTCCACACATCACATCTTCTCCCTTCCCTCCTGCCTATCTGCACCATGTGCAAAGCGCCGTGCTCCTGAACAGCCCCAAGGTGATCCGCCAGACCCCAACCTGCACTGCCCTACAGTCCTGCCCAGTCAACCTCCTTTCGTGCTGCAAACTACACATCCCTGTCCCTCTGTCTCTGCTGGATCAGCCCTGTTGCACCATGGCTGAGTGACCAGCCCTACCCACCTGGACAAGGTGGTTAGAAGTATCATGCCCAAAAGCTAGCAAGCAACAAAACACACTCAGCCAATCTGCCCAGACATAACCAAATAAAACAAAAAATCAGGACAAAAGGAACAAATCTACAATCAATAAAGGAATAAAATAATTCCGGAATGTCCTGGAGACAGCAGGCAATATCAAAACATACAAAAAAACAGGACAGGATGGCTCCAGAAAGCAACTAAAATAAAACACCAGGTGACCTTCTGCTAGAAGAAAAGGCACTGGAAATACCTGATAGGGAATTCAAAACTCTTTAATATTCAAGGTTCTCTGAGAGATGAAGGAAAATGTGGACGAAAATAAGGAAAAAATAGACAAAATCATGGAAAATACAGACAAAACCAGGGAAAACACAGATGAAGTAAAGGAAGACTTCAGAAAAATAATACAGGAATAAAATGCCAAAATAAATAAACAGTTAGAAATCATACAAAAACAGCAATTAGAAATCCAAAAGATAAAAAGATTTCAGAAATGGACAGTGCAATAGTAGGTTTTAGGAGCAAATTTGAAACAATGGAAGACAGGATCAGCAAAATTGAAGACAAATACTTGGTACCACTTTGAGGAAAAATCAGAGAAAAGAAAGAAAAAAAAATGAAGAAACCCTGAGAACAATGTGGGATACAATCAAAAGCAAAAATCTGCATGTGATCGAGGTTCCAGACAGGGATAAAATGGAAAACACAGACAGGATCATTGAATATTTGCTGACAGACAACTTCCCTAATATCATGAAAGATGAAAAGCTGACAATCCAAAAAGCTCAACGAACTCCATATAGGATAGATTCCAATAAAAAATCACCAAGACATATCATAATCACACTTGCTGAAAACAAAGACACAGAATCCTGAGAGCAGCTCGAAAAAAAGGAAAAGTCACATACAAAAGTGAAACAATAAGACTAAGCTCTAATTACTCAGCAGAAACCATGCAAGCAAGGAGGCAGTGGGATGACGTATATAAGACCTAGAAAGAAAAAAATGGCCAACCAAGAATAATATATCCTGCAAAACTCTCACTCAAATATGATGGCAAAATTAGGACATTTCCAGATAAACAAAAATTAAGGGAATATGTAAAAACCAAACCAAACTAACAAAAATTATTAAAGGGAGTCCTTTGGTTAGAGAACCAACAACATCAGACAACAACCTGAATTTAGGACACAGGAGAACAGCAGCCAGATACCAACCTAGGTAATGAATTCTCAAGGATAAAACAAAACTAAGACATTGACAACAGGGAATCAGAGAGATCAATCTATAAATGACAACAATGTCAGAACAACAAAATAGAGAATAAACAGTATAGTTATAGAGCTTTCAAATGGAGAGAAAGTCAAGGTGATATCAAATAATAAGAGTGGCTTAAACTTAGGAAGATAGGCGTACAAAGAAAGTTAACAAGCCTACTCACAAAATAAAGGAGAAAACAATGAAGTCTAAGTAAACACAAAATCTACAAAAACTAAAGAAACAAACAAAAAAAATTCCACGACAAAAAGGAATTCAGCACAGGAGAGCAAGAGGAATAAAGAAAACATCAGCACCACAAAAAACAAAAGGCACTATAAAATGGCAGCAATAAACACACCTATCAATAATCACACTGAATGTAAACGACTTAAATGCACCCATAAAGAGACAGAAAGTGACAGAACAGATTAAAAAAAAAACAGAACTCATCAATACGCTGTCTATAGGAGACACATCTTAGAAAAGAAGACATAAATTTATTAAAAATCAAAGAATGAGAAAAAATATATCAAGCAAACAGCCACCAAAAAACAACACGAACTTAGGAATAAATCTGACCAGGGATGTAAAAGACCTTTACAAAGAAAATTATAAAACACTACTGCATGAAACCCAAAGGGATCTACATAAATGGAAA
>NW_004444072.1:6052573-6094990 GCF_000243295.1 Trichechus manatus latirostris | reverse complement strand
TTTTTGAAATGGCGTATCTTTGGCTATGTGTATTTTCACCAAAAAAAAAAAAAAAAGTTGAGTATTTAGGGGTTAAAATGTTGTGGGGTTGTTAACCAATGTCATAAAACAGCTCGTGTGTTACTGTTACATGAGAAACTATCTGTTCTGTAAGCCTTCACCTGAAGTACAATAAAATATTAAAAAAAAAAACACGAGTGGCAATACTAACCTCAGATAAAACAGACCTTAAAACAAAATCCACTATAAAAGACAAAAAAAAGTATTATATAATGATTAAAGGGACAATACATCATGAAGCCATAACCATAATAAGTATCTACGCACCCGATGACAGAGCTCCAAGATACATAAAACAAACTCAAACAGCACTGAAGAGAAATTGACAGTTCCACAATAATAGTAGGAGACTTCAACACACCACTCTCACTAAAGGACAGAATATCTGAAAAGAAACTCAACAAAGATACAGATCTAAAGGCCACAATCAACCAACCTGACATCATAAACATATGTAGAACACTCCACCCAACAGCACCAAACTACATATTCTTTATGAACATACATGAAACATTCTCCAGAATAGACCATATCTTAGGCCACAAAGCAACCTTCAACAAAATCCAAAACACTGAGATAATACAAAGCATCTTCTCTGATCACAACACCATCAAAATAGAAATTAATAACAGAAACAGCAAAAGAAAAAACAACAAATACGTGGAAACTGAATAACTCCCTGCTTACAAACCACAGGGTAATAAAAGAAATTAAACATGAACTCAAAAAATTCCTAGAATCAAAAGAAAATGAAAACTCATTATACAAAATCTTTGAGACACAGCAAAAGTAGTGCTCAGAGGGCAACTTATACCCATGGATGCACACATCAAAAAAAGAAGAAAGGGGCAAAATCAAATAGAAAGAGAACAGCAAAAGAAGCCCACATTCAACAAAACAAAGAAATGATAAAGATCAGAGCAGAAATAAATAAAATAGAAAAGAGAAAAGCAATAGAAAGAAAACAAAATCAAAAGCTGGTTCTTTGAAAAATCAACAAAATCAACAAACCACTGGCCAAATTGACAAAAGAAAAACAGGAGAGGATGCAGATAACCCAATAAGAAATGAAATCAGCGACATTACAACAGACCCAACTGAAATGAAATGGATCATAACAGAGTACTATGAAAAGCTATACTCCAACAAATTTGAAAAGCTAGAGGAAATGGATAAATTGCTAGAAACACAGTACCTACCCACACTACAAGAAAGTGATGCTTAAAATCTGAACAGACCCATAACAAGAGAAGAGATTGAAAAAGTAACAACAAAAAAAAAACTCCCAAAAAAAAGCCCTGCCCCAGATGTCTTCACCAGAGAATTCTACCAAACATTCAAATTATAGCTTATACCAGTAGTACTCAAACTATTTCAGAACACAGAAATGGAAGAGATACTTCCGAATTCATTCTATGAAGCCAGCATAACCCTGATACCAAAACCAGGCAAAGACAATACAAAAAAAGAAAATTACAGACCAACATCTCTCATGAATACAGATGCAAAAATTCTCAACAGAATTTTAGTCAATAGAATTCAGCATCATATCAAAAAAAATAATACACTACGACCAAGTAGGATTCATACCAAGTATACAAGGATGGTTCAACATTAGAAAATCAATGTAATCCACCACATAAATAAAAGAATCACATGATCATCTCAATCAACTCAGAAACGGCATTTGATAAAGTTCAATACCTATTCCTGATAAAAACTCTCAATAAAATAGATATAGAAGGGAAATTCCTCAACATAACAAAGGGCATCTATACAAAACCAATAGCCAACATCATTCTTAATGGAGAGAGGCTGAAAACATTCCCCCTCAGAACAGGAACAAGACAAGGATGCCCTTCATCATCACTCCTATTTAACATTATGATGGAAGTCCTAGCTGGAGCAATAAGGCAATAAAAACAAATAAAGGGTACCCAAATTGGTAAGGAAGAAGTAAAACTACCCCTATTTGCCAATGATATGATACTATATAGAGAGAACGCAAAGAACTCCACAAAAAAACTACTGGAATTAATAGAAAGATTTAGCAGAGTAGCAGGATACAAGATAAACATACAAAAATCAGTTGGATTCCTATACACCAATAAAGAGAACGATGAAAAGGAAACCAGGAAAACAATACCATTTATAACAGTCCCTAAAAAAATAAAATACTTAGGAATAAATCTAACCAGAGATGTAAAAGACCTCTACAAAGAAAACTACAAAATACTACTGCAAGAGACCAAGAGACCTACATAAATGGAAAAACATACATGCTCACGGATAAGTAGACCCAACATTGTGAAAATGTCAATTCTACCCAAACCAATTTACAAATACAATGCAAACCCAAACCAAATACCAACAGCACTCTTTAACGAGATGGACAAACTAATTATTAACCTTATATGGAAAGGAAAGAGGCCTCGGATAAGTAAAGCACTACTGAAGAAGAAGAAGAAAGTAGGAGAATTCACACTACCTAACTTCAGAACCTACTATACAGCTCTACTAGTTAAAACAGCCTGGTACTGGTACAATGATAGACACACTGACCAATGGGACACAATTGAGAACTCAGATATAAATCCATCCACCTATGGTCACTTGATCTTCAACAAGTCCCTGAAGTCCATTAAATGGCAAAAATACAGTCTTTTCAACAAACAGTGCCAGCAAAACTGGATGTCCATCTGTGTAAAAAAATGAAAAAGGATGTATACCTCACACCATACACAAAAACTAATTCAAAATGGATCAAAGGCCTAAATATAAAACCAAAAACTATAAAGATCATAAAATAAGAAATAGGGTCAATGCTAGAGGCCCTAGTACATGTCATAAACAGGATACGAACCATAACTAACAATACACAAACACCAGAAGATAAGCTAGATAACAGAGATCTTTTAAAATTAACACCTATGCTCATCAAAAGACTTCACCAAAAGAGTAAAAAGAGACATACAGATGGGGAAAAAATTTTTGGCTATTACAGATCAGACAAAGGTCTAATCTCTAAAATCTACAAGAAAATCCAACACCTCTACCACAAAAAGACAAACAATCCAATTAAAAAATGGGCAAAGGATATGAACAGACACTTCACCAAAGAAGACATTCAGGCAGCTAAAAGACACATGAGGAAATGCTTTCACCACTAGCCATTAGAAAACTGCAAATCAAAACTACAATGAGATACCATCTCACCCCAACATTAATGGCACCAATCAAGAAAACAGAAAATAACAAATGTTGGAGAGGCTGCAGGGAGATTGGAACGCTTATGCACTGCTGGTGGGAACGTAAAATGATACAACCATTTTGGAAAACGATATGGTGCTTCCTTAAAAAGCTAGCAATAGAAATACCAATAGAGCCAGCAATTCCACTCCTAGGAATATATCCTAGAGAAGAGCTGTCACATGAACAGATATATGCACACCCATGTTTATTGCAGCATTATTCACAATAGCAAAAAGATGGAGACAACCTAAGTGCCCATCAACAGATGAATGGACAAACAAACTATGGTACGTACCCACAATGGAATACTATGCAACATTAAAGAACAATGATGAGTCTGGGCAACATCTCACAACACGGATGAATCTGGAGGGCATTATGCTGAGTGAAATAAGTCAATCACAAAAGGACAAACACTGTATGAGATCATTATTATAAAAACTCATGAAAAAGTTTACACACAGGAAGAAAAGATCTTTGATGGTTACAAGGGAAGGGAGTGGTGGGGATGGAAAAACACAAAAGAGACAATAGGTAAGTGGTAACTCTGGTGAAGGGTGAGACAGGACACAATTCTGGGGAAATCAGCACAACTTGACCAAGGCAAGGTCATGGAAGCTTCATAGAGATATACAAACTCCCTAGGGACTGAATTACTGGGCTAAAGGCTGGGGTCTATGGTCTTGGGGGACATCTAGCTCTATTCGCATAACATAAAGAAAATGTTCAACATCCTACTTTGCTGAGTAGCATCCGGGGTCTTAAAGCTTGTGTGCAGCCATCTAAGATACTCCACTGGTTCCACCTGGTCTGCAGCAAGGGAGAATGAAGAAAACCAAAAACACAAGGGAAAGATTAGTCCAAAGGACTACTGGACCACAAGCGCTATGGCCTCTACCAGACTGAGTCCAGCACAACTAGATGGTGCCTAGTTACCACCATTGGATGCTCTGACAGGGACCACAACAGAAGGTCCCAGACAGAGCTGGAGAAAAATTTTGAACAAAATTCTAACTCACAAAAAAAGACCAGACTTACTGGTCTAACAGACGAGAAACTCTGAGAGTATGGTCCCTGGACACCCTTTTAACTCTACTGAAGTAACTCCTGAAGTTCACCCTTCAGCCAAAGATTAGATAGCCCATAAAACATAGCAAGCACACCAGCCCACGGGCAAGGACGAGAAGGCAGGAGGGGACAGAAAAGCTGGTAACGCGAAACTGAAGATCAAGAAGCAGAGAGTGTTGACGCATTGTGAGGTTGGCAACCAATGTCACAAAACAATACGTGTATTGATTTTTTAATGAGAAACTAATCTGCTCTGTAAACCTTCATCTAAAGTACAATTAAAAAAACGTAAGAAAAATTTTTTAAAAAGATTGAGGCAAATTTGATAAAGAAAGACACAGCTAGGCACATTCTGTAAAATTACTAAATACCAAGGATAAAGAGGAATTCTTACAAAATTCTTGCAAAATAAGGAAAGCATCAGACTGGCACAGAACTGCCCATTTGGAACACTACACTAGTACATGGTTTCTACAGACTATGAAGAGAAAAGAACTGAAGCTGAGAATCCTTTACCTAGTCAAGTATTTTAATCAACGTAAAAAAAAGAGATATTTGCTGATGTATATAGATTTAGAGACTATATTATCTTCCTACATAACCCATCTGAGAAAAATATTCAAGGAAGGACTCTAACCAAACTATAAACAACACTTGATACCATGAAGGAAGATGGAAGGGAGAAGTAACAAGTAATGAGCAATAAGCCATATGATGTGTATATGTGTTTAATAACTTGCTAAATGAGGATTCTTGAAACAGAAGAGGCACGTTACAGGGGAAAGTCTACTGAGAATCTGGTACATGCATTCTCAATGGGGGCAATATTGCCCCCAAGGGGGTGAAAAATAGATACTGGGGTCAAAAAATCTTACTTATTTATGTATAAAGCACAGATATACATATAGTATATATACACTATGTCTGCAGTATTAAAATTTCATGGGGGGAGGCAATATTAGGAAAAAATAAGTCTAAAAAGACTCCTTAGGAAGGTGTTAATGAAAAAAAGTTTGATAAATACTGGTCTACAACTAATGTTATGAACAATCTCAGTAAAAATTAGAATAAGGGTGGGGGAAGGCTTAAAAGTACTAGGAGGGACTCCAAGAAATTTGGCAACCTAGAGGAAATGGATAAATTTCTGGAAACACACTACCTACCCAAAGTAACACAAAGTGATGTTGAAAATCTAAACAGACCCATAACAAGAGAAGAGATTGAAAAGGTAAAAAAAAACTCCCAACAACAACAAAAAAAAAGCCCTGGCCCAGATGGCTTCACTGGAGAATTCTACCAAATATTCAGAGAAGAGTTTATACCAGTACTACTTGAACTATTTCAGAACATAGAAAAGGAAGCGACACTTCCGAATTCATTCTGTGAAGCCAGCATAACCCTGACACCAAAACTAGGCAAAGATGCCACAAAAAAAGAAAATTACAGACCAATGTCCCCATGAATATAGATGCAAAAACTCTCAACAAAATTCTAGTGAAGAGAATTCAGCATCACACCAACAAAATATATATATATATACACATATGTATATATATGTATATATATACCACGACCAAGTAGGATTCATACCAAGTATGCAAGGATGGTTCAACATTAGAAAATCAATCAACGTAATCCGCCACATAAATAAAACAACAGAAAAGAATCACATGATCATCTCAATTGACACAGAAAAGGCATCTGACAAAGTCCAACACCCATTCCTGATAAAAACTTTCAATGAAATAGGTATAGAAGGGAAATTTCTCAAAATAAAGGGCATCTGTGCAAAACCAATGGCCAACATCATTCTTAATGCAGAGAGGCTGAAAACATTCCCCTTGAGAACAGGAATAAGACAAGGATGCCCTTCATCATCACTCCTATTTAATCTTGTGCTGGAAGTCCTAGCTAGAACAATAAGGCAATAAAAAGAAATGAAGGGCATCCAAATTGGTAATGAAGAAGTTAAACCGTCCCTGTTTGCAGATGATATGATACTATACATAGAAAACCCTACAGACTTCATGAGAAAACTACTGGAACTAATAGAAAGATTCAGCAGAGTGACAGGATACAAGTTAAACATACAAAAATTAGTTGGATTCCTATATACCAATAAAGAGAACGATGAAAAGGAAATCAGGAAAACAATACCATTTATAATAGCCCCTAAAAACATAAAATACTTAGGAATAAATCTAACCAGGGATGTAAAAGACCTATACAAAGAAAACTACGAAACACTACTGCAAGAAACCCAAAGGAATCTACATAAATGGAAAAACATACCATGTTCATGGAGAGGTAGACTCAACACTGTGAAAATGACAATTCTACCCAAAGCAATTTACAAATACAATATAATCCCAATCCAAATACCAACAACATTCTTTAAAGAGATGGAAAAACTAATTATTAACTTTATATGGAAAGGGAAGAAGCCCCTGGATAAGTAAAGCCCTACTGAAGAAGAAGAATAAAGTAGGAGGACTCACACTACCTGACCTCAGAACCTACTGTACAGCTACAGTAGTCAAAACAGCCTGGTACTGGTACAACAACAGATACATTGACCAGCAGAACAGAATTGAGAACCCAGATGTAAATCCATCCACCTACGGTCACCTGATCTTTGACAAGGGCCCGAAGTCCATCAAATGGGGAACAGTCTTTTTAACAAATGGTGCTGGCAAAACTGGATGTGCATCTGCAAAAAAATGAAACATGACCCATACCTCACACCATTTACAAAAACTAATTCACAATGGAACAAAGACCTAAATATAAAGCCAAAAACTATGAAGTATAGAAGGAAAAACAGGATTAATGCTAGAGGCCCTAATACACAGCATTAACACGATACAAACCATAACCAACAACACACAAACTCCAGAAGATAAGCTAGATAACTGGGATCTTCTAAAAATTAAACATTTATGCTCATCAAAAGAGTAAAAGGAGAACCTACAGACTGGAAAAAATTTTGGACATTACAACACAGACAAGGTTCTAATCTCCAAAATCTACAAGAAAGTCCAACACCTCTACAACAAAAAGACAAATAATCCAATTAAAAAATGTGCAAAGGAAATGAACAAACACTTCACCAAAGAAGACATTCAAGTGGCCAACAGACACATGAGGAAATGTGCACCATCACTAGCCATTACAGAAATGCAAATTAAAACCACAATGAGATACCAACTCACCCCAGCATTACTGGCACGAATCAAAAAAACTGGAAATAACAAATGTTGGAGGGGCTGCGGGGAGATGGGAACTCTTATGCACTGCTGGCAGGAATGCAAAATGATACAACCATTTTGGAAAATGATATGGTGCTTCCTTAGAAAGCTAGAAATAGAAATATCATACAATCCATCAATCCCACTCCTAGGAATATATCCTAGAGAAATAAGAGCTGTCACACGAATAGACATATGTACACCCATGTTCACTGCAGCATTGTTTACAATAGCAAAAAGATGGAAACAACCAAGATGCTCATCAACAGATGAATGGATAAACAAACTATGGTACATACACACAATGCAGTATTAGGCAACAGTAAAGAACAATGATGAATCAGTGAAGCATCTCATAACTTGGATGAAACTGGAGGACATTATGCTGAGTGAAATAAGTCAATCATAAAAGGACAAATATTGTATGATACGACTACTGTAAAAATTCATGAAAAAAGTTTACACACACAAAGAAACAACCTTTGTTGGTCACAAGGGATGGGAGGGGTGTGTGGGGGAAATAGTAAATAGACAATAGGTAAGTAGTAACTTTGGTGAAGGATAAGACAGTACACATTACTGGGGAAACCAGCACAACTTGTACAAGGAAAGGTCATGGCAGCTCCATAGACACATCCGAACTCCCTGAGGGACTGAATTGCTGGGCAGAGGGCTGTGGGGACCATGGTCTCGGGGAACATCTAGCTCAATTGGCATAACACACTTTATAAAGAAAATGTTCTACATTCTACCCTGGTGAGTAGCGCCTGGGGTCTTAAAGGCCTGTGAGCAGCCATCTAAGATAGTCCACTGGTCTCACCCCTTAGGGAGCAAGGGAGAATGCAGAAAACAAGATACAAGGGAAAGATTAGTCCAAAGGACTAATGGACCACAACTACCACGGCCTCCACCAGACTGAGTCCAGTACAACTAGATGGTGCCCAGCTACCATCACTAACTGCTCTAACAGGGATCACAACAGAGGGTCCAGGACAAAGCTGGAGAAAAATGTAGAACAAATTTCTAACTCACAAAAGAAGACCAGACTTATTGGCCTGACAGAGACTGGAGAAACCCCAAGAGTATGGCCCCTGAACACACTTTTAGCTCAGTAATGCTCCTGAGGTTCACCATTAAGCCAAAGATTAGACAGCTCCATAAAACAGAACGAGTCTAATGGGGCACAACAGTCCAGGGACAAGGACTAGAGGGCAGGAGGGGACAGGAAAGGTGGTAATAGGGTACCCAAGGTTGAGAAGCGACAGTGTTCACATGTCATGGGGTTGTTAACAATTGTCATAAAACAATCTGTGTACTAACTATTTAATAAGAAACTATTTGTTCTGTAAACCTTCATCCAAAGTACAATTTAAAAAAAAAGTACTAGGTGGGAAGAAGGAGGCCACTATTATATAATGGCACAATTTATGGAGCTATGACAGTTATAAACCTGTACGTACCAATCAACATAGCAACTAAGTATATAAAGCAAAACTTAATAGAAAAGCAACTAAAACACTACCGTAACAGTTTCAAAACACATCTTTCAAAAAATAAACAAAAATTAAATAAGACTATCAATAAACTTGATTATATGATACAGTTAAATATATTTCTAATCCTACATATCAAACTCCCCTCAAAACAATTTTTGTCTACTCTATAAACTTTGACCTAGAAGTACCCCGAGGTCACCTTTTAGCTAAATAACAGATTGGCTCATAAAGTAAAGAATATTACCAGTGAGTACTGTGAACCTTTAAAAAATCATCTCTATGAGACTAAAACAATTACTAAAGCAAGGATGAAAAGGTAACGGGACAGGTAAGCCAGATTACCGGAAGTGAAACAATCGAAAATGTTAGCGCGTTATGAAAAATGTCACCAATGTCTCTGAACAATTTATGCAGTGATTGTTAAATGGGAACCTAATTTGCTGTGTAAACTTTCACCAAAAACACAAAATATTATTAAAATAAAACTGTCCCTTCCTCCTCCTCCTCTAATTCCCTCCAAACAAGACCACTATTTCATCTTCTCATCTAGGTGTGAGAGGAAAAGCAGTCAAAATGCCTGGTTAAAATCAATTCACAGGAAAGTATTGTTCGCAGGAGGTTTAACTTTCACAGCATTTTAGAAGAACCGTCTCTGCTTAATGGCATGTTTGAGAGAATTATTTTTTGAGTTATTTTTCCTCACCTATTCCCACAGGCCAGAACCCCTCCATTCAATTCTTCTTCCGTAGAAAGATTTCCTTTTGAACGAAAGACGGTGCATGCTATATCCTCAATTCACTAAGGTCACGGAGAAAGAACCCCAGTAGGAAACTGGCTTGGTTTTACACGTCTTACAATTGGTAGTTTAGTTCCTTCTCTAGAGCCATGTGCATACGGTTAAACTTTTCTAGATAGGCTTCTATGGCTTCTAATAAAGATAAGAGTTATATTGATATTTCTATTGAATTGTTCTTTTTGTCAAATAGCAAAACGTCTAGCTTGGAAGTTAATATTAGTTAAAAATAAACCAAAAACTAAACCAGTCGCCGTCGAGTCAATTCCAACTCGTGGCAACCCCTTGTGTGTCAGAGTACAACTGCACTCCACAGGGTTTTCTATGGCTGTAACCTTTCTGAAGTAGATCACCAGGACTTTTTTCTGTAGCACCTCTGGGTAGACTCAATTCACCAACTTTTCAGTTACTAGCCAAGTGCTTAAGCCTTTGCATCACGAAGGCAGGCTAGCTAAAAGCAGTGGTGGAGTAATCACTACAATGTATACCCACTCACAAGAGTAAATTAATACAGAGATCACAAACAAAGGAGTTAGCTGTTTCTTCATGAAGTACATTCAAACATCAGCTCACTGCATACAGAAAAATCTGGCCTCAAAAAATCTCTGACATAGCCCATAAAACAGGGAGCAAGCAGGAAACACAGGCACGTTATTTTCTCACTAATTCCCTCACAGTTCTTCCTCCAACTTCACTGAAGATCGTTTTTCCTTCAGTTGTACACTCAATGAAATCCTGGTGTGCGTTCAGGGCCACACTGTAAGAAATATATTTCTTTTAATGTTAGACATACTCAGCACTGAGCACATACAGTGGAATTCCCTTAAGTTAAATGCCTACATAGTGGGAGTCCACTGTGTATTTGCCTTTCTTTCAAACAGCTCGAATTTTATCCTCACAGTCTCTCTAAGCTAGGGAATCACAATACTAAGGTATAAATAAACTGAAGAGACTGTCCCTCCTGCATGCTGTGACAGAAAACTCAGCTTTCGGGCTAGGTGTTCTGAGTCCCAAACCTGTGCTGCATCCCTGCTACAGAATCTACAAAGCAGTTCTAAAATTCACAACAGGCCTCTCAAAAACAAACCTTGGAAATACGGCCAAGAGCTACTACCTTATTTACTCAGGAAATCCATAATGAGTTTCTTTTCTGTGCCAGGTATTAGCTGGGCTTAGGTGATACAAACGTGACAAAAGTGAACAATCAGATAGTCCCTGCCCTCCCTGTCTGGACTCATAGCTTAATGATATAAACAGATGGTCACAATGCAGTGTGATGTGTGTTGTGACAGAGAGAGATGCTGCAGGCTAAGGGAGCACCCTACCTGCCAAAGAGTAGGGGCAGGGAGAACATCAGGACAAACTTCCTGGAGTAGGAGACATCTGAGAAGAGGGATTTTATTTTTATTTATTTGTCTTTTTCATTTAACTTTGTATTTCAATATAATGTCAGTCTTACAAAAAAAAAGTTGCAAGAATAGTACAGAGAATTTTCATATATCCTATATTAGCTGCCCCAAATATTGTTATACTATATATGCTGTCTCTTATATACATATCTCCACTATATATATCCAAGTATTTCTTCCAAGATGGCGAGACTGCATCTTATGTACTTTGAACATGTTATCGGGGGAACCAGTCCATGGAGAAGGACATCATGCTTGTAAAGCAGAGGGTCAGAGAAAAAGAAGACCCTCAACGAGATGGCTTGACACAGTAGCTGCAACAGTGGGCTCAAACAGCAGTGATTGTGAGGATGGCACAAGACTGGGCAGTATTTGTTGTGTTGTACATAAGGTTGCTATGAGTTGGAACCAACCCAATGGCACCTAACAACAACAACATATATACCCACATACATATCCACCATCCGTCAGTTTGTCAGATTGTGGTGGCTTGTGTGCTGCCGTGATTCTGGAAGCTATGCCACCAGTATTTAAAATACCAGTAGGGTCACCCTGGGTGGACAGGTTTCAGCAGAGCTTCCAGACCAAGAGAGACGAGGAAGAAAGGCCTGGTGATATGTCTAAAAATTAGCCAATGAAAACCCTATGGATCACAACAGAATACTGCCCCATAGAGTGCTAGAAGATGAACATTCTGGGTTGAAAGGCATTCAAAATACACAGTGGCTACAACAATGGACTAGAGAACACCAACGATCATGAAAATGGCACAGGACTAGGCAATATTTTGTTCTGTCGTACGTGAGGTCACAGTCAACTCAACAGCAACTAACAACATAGAGAGAGTATATATATACATAATTTGAGAGCAATCTGCAGAGATGATAACTCTTTTACTCTTAAACACTCCAGTGTATTTCCTAAAAGCAAGGTCATTCTCTTCCATAACTCATGATTACCAAAATCAGAAAACTAACATTGACATATGACTGCTATCTTATCTACAGACCTTACTGAAATTTCACCAGTTGCCTCAATAGCAAAAGAAATTCCCAGCTCACGTGCTGCGTTCAGTTGTCATGTCTCTTTAGTATCCCACAGTCTAGAACAGTTCCAGAGTCTTTGTCTCTCATGACCTTGTCATTTTGGAAGTGTAGAGTCTAGTTATTTAGCAGAATGTCCTCAAGTTCAATTTTTCTGTTTTCTCATGATTAGATTTAGCTTATGAAGTTTTGGGAGAAATACCACAGAAATTACGTTCTGTTTGAAAGATAAGTTTTAAAGAATGAAGAGGAGTCAGCCTACATAACCTGTCGCCATATCAATTCATTTTTACATTCGGACTTGGGAGAATGAAAATCAGAAGACAAAGGGAATGATTCTAATATTATCAGCTATTACGTATTTATCAAGTCCTTACAGGAGCCCTGGTGGCGCAGTGGTTAAGCACTCAGCTGCTAACTAAAAAGTCAGCGGTTCGAACCCACCGGCAGCTCTTCTGGAGATAGATGTGGCAGTCTGTTTCCACAAAGATTACAGCCTTGGAAACCTATGGGGCAATTCTACTCTGTCCCGTTGGGCTGCTATGAGTCAGAATCGACTCAACGGCAATGGGTTACTAAGTGCCAGGTGCTGTTCTAAATGCATTATATACATTAACTCAGTCATCCTCACCACATCCTCACAACAATTACTCTTCTCCCATTTTTCAGATGAGGAAAACTGAGGCATAAACATGGAACAAAGCTAGCATGTGAGGCAGTCAGGATTCAAATCCAGGCCAACTGACTCTACTGCCCATCCTGTTAGCAGAAGAGACTTAGTGAAAGGAAAAATATTAAAAGAGCTTTCCTAGAAAGACTTGCATGAGTTCAGAACCAGCTAGCTTCGCTAATGGTGTGCAATTGCTGGTCCACGCAACCGCAGTAAAGAAATTGTGACTTGTGGCTGTGGCACGCCTGCCCCCTGCTGGCTACATCTGCTTATTGCATGCTTTTGACTGTTCTCTGCTCAATTTGACTGGGGGGGAAAAATCTCCACGCAGAGGAATGATCACTGCAATTTCTGCAAAATTCCTGAATTATGCCTGACCTACGAGCATGCATCAGAAGGAATTTGGCATTCCTTCCAGTCTTTCTTTGTACCTCTCAGCCACCTGTCACATTCTAAAGGTCGCTCAGCAGTATAAATCCTAAGCCCTGTTCTCACCAACTTCTTTGAAGAAACTTCCCAGGAGAATTTTTTTAAACCATGACAAATTTGGAATCCACTGAAGCAGTAAGGAAGCTAAAGTTAAATTAATCAGAATACAATCCCCAGACAAGACAATCACTGCAGCTGAGGAAACCTGTAGGGAGGATATTTGTCCTTGAAAAGTATTTGAAAAAGCTCCAATGCAGCTGAAGCAAAGTCATTTCACAGTGGGCTCTGAAGAGCCAGGTAGGATCAAATCACTAGGCAAATAAAGATGATGGAGAGGAAAAATTCCCCTGAATGAATCATAAGTAGCCTCTATTTTCAGTCAAATTCCTCTTCTCTTCAGAGGTAAAAGCCTGTCCCTCTGAGGTTTGCAAACCCTGGGGCTTCCACAAAACTCCACTGTTTTCTATTTTAAGAGGAAGAAGGAGAAGTAACAATAAATCCGGGAGACAATGGGCTGGTAGTCTTAAAGGATGGCACACTGATTCATTCATATATACCAGAAGTGGGCCTGACAAATAAAAAAGAAGAGTATGTGTTTAAATTCCCAAAATATATCCTATAGGCAATTTGTTCCTTCTGCCTTGATGGTAAATATAGACATGTCGGTGGCCATTACTAAGCCACTTCTAATCTTCAAGGGAAGCCAGCTCTTTGCTGGAATTCTGAGAAGGCTGACAGAAGGAGGTCCTCTGTGACTGTCAACTTGATAACTCCTAGAGGCCTGTCTGTCTCTGTCAGGTTTGGAAGGACAGAAGTACCTTTGCATATTGATGCTATGGAGCAAAGGGCTGAAACCTCTGCCCCCAGGTCAGATCGATTCAGTAGATAAATGTCTCATGGGAGGTACTTGAGCTAAGCAATCCTGTCACTTCAAGACTATATATAGATAGATAGATAAAGCATCAAGAGGTCTTTAAGAATTAATCATAACACCACACCTTCAGTCAGTCTGGAAACCAGGGTCCTGTATCAGTGATCTCTTGCCACCTTAATGCTGTGTAACAATCACAAGACGTCAGGGGCATGAAGCATTAAGCGTTTATTACTCACACTGGCTGGGTTCTGTCATATCTCTCACCCTCCAGCAGGCTAGGCCAGTAATGTTCTGATGGCAGCGTCCTCAGAGGGACGCAAGAGAGCAAATGGAGGTAGGTAATGCCTTCTGGGACCTAGGCTTAGAATTGGCATTTTGTCACTTCTGAAATGTTCTATTGGCCAAAGCAATTCACAAGGAAGCTTAGACTCAAGAGAAATTGTCACTTTCTTTATAGAGAGGAAATGCAAAGTCATAAGGCAAAGGGTGTGGATACAAGGAAGGGTGAGGAACTGGGGCCATGACTGGAATCTGCTACAGACCCAGACAGTTAATAAAATCTGCTAGGTAACGCTCCACTTTCCACATTTCACATATACCCTTCTCAGTGGTCAATGTGCATACAGTGGTCTCTAGACTGTCCTGGTAAGAATTTGAAAAAGAGAAAATTCTTAAACCGAAGGGACAACTTTCTTCCCTGTGAGTTCTGGAACAACCTAGCTAACTGAAGCTGTTACCCCACAGCCTTTGCATGTGACATAAAGGCCGTCTAGTCCCATGAATTTCTCAGTGCTCTTGCATCCAAACTTCATTCTAAAACAGTCTAGAGTTTAAGAAAAAGTAGGAAACTTACCTAATGTGTCTCCTACTATATCACAATCTTTGGTCAAGAAATATATGCTAATCTACATAAAAAAAAATTTTTTAGAAATCTGTGAGAAAATGAGATCAAAGAAATTAGGGTATCACAGGTTGATTTCTTCATCAACTGCAATAGGTTTTCCAGGTGAAAATTAAGACACATACTATCTGGAATTTTTAAAATGTGTATGAACGAACTAAAGAACTCTATTCTTTCGGCTTTTGAATGGTCATGCTGAATTCTCTTATTTGAATATGTTCATATCATGACTGATTAGCTCTCAAATGATCAAATGACTCAGTTTTAATCAAGTCATTATTTTCTTCTTTCTGGGTCTTTTTTTTTTTTCTTTCATCTTTTTCCAGTCCATAACTGTTCTGCTACATCTCTACAAATTAATACACAAATGGAAAGTATGATGAGACCCTCTCCCCCTCAGTTTGCAAATCTGTAAATGTAATTTAATGGGGAAACCTAATATTTTCAGTAATTGTTTTTCCTTGACTATATTCCAAATGATTTTTAAAAGATCCAGGGCAAAAACTTACTCTTATTCCTTTTTTCTTTTTTTTTTTTTTTCTTTTTTTTTAATTTAAGTCAAGACTAGAAGCAACACCATGATGAACAATAATATGCTTCTGATATTTCCATCTTGCTGGGTTGATGATATACCAGGCAGCCCAATTTTCCCCAAAGGATTGATGCACATTCAAAATACTGAACCCTTAACGGAGACAAAAGTGGAAGCAATTTGAGATCCCCTATTACTTCCCAAGTTTGTTGAACCTTTTAATTTAGGCCCTTGACCACCAATCAGCTCATTTCACTGTAGTACAAGTTATTTGACTCCACCTGCCAGTCTGCCTATCTCTTTGTATGTTACAATGTAAAAACAATTTCAAGGACTAAAACTACTTCCCATATCCTCGCTCTGCTAATGCCAACCATATTGATTGCTTGACCTTTATTACCGATTAGATGGTGTGTAATGTTTGGGGACTGAAGATGTTGATTTCTTTCTTTTTTGAGTCCAATTTAAACTCTGACTAACTGGAATCAAATCTTGCAGGTTGTCTCAACCTGTCCCCACTTTCCACCACTCTCTCTGACATTTGGAGACCACTTACTGATTGAATTTTTAGCAGCTGTAATTCAAAGACACCCAGCTTTAGCTGGACCAGCATTGGAATGGCAGACTCCCAGGGGCTTGAAAATGACCCATTTCCCCACGAGTGTGGATAAGCCTTCTGCAGAAATAAATGGGCTCACCTAGGTCATCGGCTTAACGGATAATTCTCACCCAATTATGACCATTACAAGTAAGAAATAGTTTTAGTAATAGGGGCATTCAGAGTTAGGGGCTTTCCTGTTCAAGTAAGGAAATTGGATAAGAATCATATAATTTTCTCATTTCCGAGTATCTGGGGTGTGAAATCTGAGGGCTGAACTCTATTTCTGTCTGACACATGAGCTGTTAGATTAGTTATACAGGAGCTCCGGTCACGACCACAAACCCCCACCACTACAATAATGACAAGAACAACAACAAATTACATGGTACCCTGGTGAAAAAAAAAGGTCTTTGCCCTGTCTGATCATGATTCTAAGGAACTAGCCCTGGCTATGTATCAGTTGGGTTTGTTTAGCTTTCAATTAGAAGAACCATTTTGTATCTTTCAAAAACAATTTTAGAGCACTTTACAAACCAAAAATGGCAAACATTTTTAAAGTTAAGCACCTTGTTCACTTTGAACAGCATATTTGCAAATCATTCATGACTGCAAGGATCAGTGATAACTCTGCCATTTTCAACTGGTGAGCAAGTCACTTCTACTATTTTTTATCAACAACCAAATATAGAATACAAACAGACACCTCCATGAAGAGAAATGATCACTGAAGTGATCTTTCAGGAGCAGATGGTCAGGCCTGTCTTCCAAGGTGACTCTGGGTAGGTTTGAATCACCAATCTTCTGGCTCGTAGTAGAGCATTTAACCACGTATAACACCCTGAGAATTCAGACTAGAACCCATGTATGTTAACATCTTAGTTGGTTTAGTTTTCAGCACATAGGCACAGTAAGACACTGGCCCCAAATCATTTTGAGCAGTTTTCCCACTGACATAGAAAATTTCTTTTTTTTCTATTTGACTCATAGTAACCCAGTGTGACAGAGTAGAACTGCCCCATAGGATTTCCTATACTATAATCTTTATGGAAGCAGATCACCAGGTCTTTCTCCCATGGAGCTGATAAGTGGGTTCACACTGCCAACCTTGCAGTTAGCAGTCGAGCACTAGAGCACTAGAGCTGCCACAGTTCTTAGAGCTGCATATGACCCGGCAATTCCACTCCTATGTATATACTCTGGAGAGCTAAGAGAAGTGACACAAACAGACATATGCACACCTATGTTCACTGCAGCACTACTCACAATAGCAAAAAGATGGAAACAACCTAAGTGCCTATCAACAGATGAATGGATAAGTAAAATGTGGTACATACATACAATGAAATACCACTCAGCAATAAAGAAAAATGAGTCCCTGAAACACCTTGGAACATGGATGAACCTGGAGGACATTATGCTGAGCAAAACAAGTCAATCACACACACACAAAAAAAAATGTTATCATTTTTATGAAATGACATGAACACATAAATATATAGAAACTAGTGTTCATTAGTGGTTGTCAGGGATTGGGGGGGTGGGGATTAACTCTCTAGATAGTAGACACTTGTTATTTTTGGTGATGGGAAAGGTAATACCAAATGAGGGTGAAGTGTGCACAGCTTGACAAAGGTAAAGAATGTCACTAAAATGTACACAAGAAGAAAGGACCTTTTGGTAATTCCTATGGTATATATAATTTTGAAACAACAGCAATGATAACCAAAAAATATATGTGCAGGTATATATGTATGTAGACATATGTGCACAGGTATGTATATGTGCGTATATATGTATGTGTCCATAGGTGTATGCATATGTAATGTATATGCATGTATGTAACTGTATGCACATATATTCATATATATAATAAGGTAATAGGGGACACAGTTACAGATACTTCTTAGATAAAACCAAACACTTTGTGGGATTGTTTCCTGAATTAGAAGGATTAAGACCATAGTCTTGTGGGACATCTTAGTCAACTGGCATAATATAGTTCATAAAGTTTGTGTTCTACATATTAGTTTGGTGAGTTATGTTTGCGGTCTTAAAAGTTTGTGAGCAGTCATCTAAGATACAGCTATTCATCTCTACTTATCTGGAGCAAAAAAGAAAGAAGAAAATCAAAGACTCAAACAAGAAACTAGTCTACAGGGCTAATAGTCTACACAAACCACAACCTCATCTACCCTGAGACCAGAAGAACTAGATGGTACCCAGCTACCACTACCAACCATTCTGATCAGGTCCACAACAGATGGCCGCTTATAGAATGGGAGAAAGATGTGGAACAGAACCTCAAATTCCTTAAAAAAAAAAAAAAAAAAAAAGACTTACTGGACCGATTGAGACTGGGACTCCCCAAGACTACTGCCCTAAGACATTCCTTGAAACATGAACCAAAACTAGCCCCTGAGGTCACCTTTTAGCTAAATAACAGATTGGCTAACAAAATAAAGACTATCATCCAGAAGTACTGTGCTCCTTTAAAAAATCGTCTATATGATAGCAGCACAACTGGAAGAACGTAATCAATGTTACTGAATTGTACATGTAGAAATTTTTTAAATGGTGTATCTTTGGCTATGTATATTTTCACAAAAAAAAAAAAAAAGTCCTCCAAGGTCGAGAAGGGAGAGTGTTGATGTGTCATGGGGTGGTTAACCAATGTCATAAAACAATATGTGTACTGACTGTTTAATGAGAAACTATTTGTTCTGTAAACCTTCACCTAAAGTACAATAAAAAAAATTTTTTTTAAATCCTCTATATGAGAACAAATGGCCAACGACTACTTTAAAACGAACAGGAGAATGTGTAGGGGCAGGGAAACAAGATTAATGGCAATGGAACAACCAGAACAGAAATATGGAGAATGTTCGCACATTATGAAGAATGTAACCAATGTCACTGAACAATCTGTGTAGAAATTTTGAATGGGAACCTAAACTGCTGTGTAAACCTGCACTGAAAAATACCATAAAATATTATTTTTAAAAAAAGACAGAAAGAAAGAGGTTACTTCAGGTCTTAGAATCATGAAATGTAATAGCAAAGTTCTTCCAGGTTCCTCAATCACTTTTTGTACCTGCCCCATCCAAATATTCATTCATTCACATTTGTTCATTCATAGACCTGGAACAACCAGTTGTGGGAAGAGGAAGATGAAGGCCACCTCATCATTAAGACAACTCAGTAAGAAAAAGTGGCCCCAATGCCCTAAAATAGTGGATTTCAAATGTTAGCATGCATCAGAATCACGTGGAGGGCTTATTAAAACACAGAGTTTCTGATTTAGCAGGTCTGGGTTGGGGCTAACAATCGGCATTTCTAACAAGCTCCCAGGTGATGCTGTTGCTGCTGGTCCGGGGATCACACTTTGAAAAACACTGTGTTCAGGTCAATTCGTGGCAATATCCAACTCCTGCCTCTTGTATCACAAATTTCATGCTTTTCACTGACTAAAGTCCTAGTGACAGTGTCTCTTGAGATCCTAGAGCAAGTATCAGTACTGCTTGTTAGTAATTCTGCTCTAGAGGGCTGGAGTTAGAACAACAAAAAAACAGGAAACCTGACAAGCTCTCCCACTTTACCTCTTTCGGAGTCCCTGGAGCTCTGTTGTTCCCACTATACCAGATGCTACATTTGGATGTGCAATTTAAAAGTTTCTTCTGCTCATAACCCCAGCTGTTTATAAAACTACAGGTACCCAACTAATCCCTTTCCCTTTCTTACTCTCCCCAGCCCTCATAATACCTTTCAATGGAATACACTAGCAAAAGCACAAAGAGCCAAAACAACCTCCAGCATATCCCTACACCTTGCAAGCACCTTAACAATACAGATTCACAGGTGTTAATGACCTTTTATTCCCAGAAGGAAGATGATGTAAAGGGACTCTTCCCCAAATGGAAATGCATCTATTTGAATAGATTGAAGACCCAGGAATTCAGATCATGATAGTAACTGGCTTCTCAGAGGCTTCTTTAAATATATTTTAACCCTAGTTTAACAAAGAAAGAACAATAGAAGTCTTTCTGCTTTCTCCTGTTCTTGTTGCATTTTTCCTCACCCAGAGGAGTAAGAGGATGGTGTTCAGGGAGACATTTTAGAAACTGGCCCAGTGGGAGCTCAGATAAAGAAAAGTTGATAAAGATAAAGGTAGTCATCAAGACAGAAATGATAGCTACAAGTTCGTGTTGGTAGCGGAAAAAGAAATTGTACAGCAGGAGAAAACACAAGGAGGTCAACTTCTGAGGCACTGCTGTTCCCTTGACTGCTCCATGTTTTATTTCCGATCACAATGTTTCCTTATTTTCTAATAGAGGATTCTGTAATGACTAATAGCACCCTGTTAGGAAATTATGGAACAGTTTTAAAAGGGACCACAGAGGTACCAAACTTTGTTCCTTCAGCAACATGTGGCTATGTTAATTTCTCAGCTAAACTACTTCTAAATCCATTGCCATCAAGTCGATTCCAACTCATAGCAACCCTACAGGACAGAGTAGAACTGCCCCACAGGGTTCTCAAGGAGCAGCTGGTGGATTTGAACTGCCGACATTTTGGTTAGCAGCCAAGCTCTTAACCACTGTGCCACGATGGCTCCAAACTACTTCTAGACTAGGAAAACATTCTTAGCTTTCCACTATAAACAGGAGATTAAATCTATACTCAAGCATGTTGTTGCTGTTAGGAGCCTTCGAGTTGGTTCTGACTCATAGTGACCCTATGTACAACCGAACGAAACACTGCCTGGTCCTGTGCCATCCTCACAATCGTTGTTTTGCTCGAGCCCGTTGTTCCAGCCACTGTGTCAATCTTTCTCGAGGGTCTTCCTCTTTTTCACTGGCCTTCTCCTTTACCAAGCATGATGTCTTTCTCTAGGGATTAGTCCCTCCTGTTAACATGTCCAAAGTACGCAAGACAAAGTCTCATCATGCATGCTTCTAAGAAGTATTCTGGCTGTGCTTCTTCCAAGACAGATTTGTTTGTTCTTTTGGCAGTTCATGGTATATTCAATATTCTTCGCCAACACCATAATTCAAAGGCATCAATTCTTCTTCAGTATCCCTTATTCATTGTCTAGATTTCACATGCATATGAGGCAACTGAAAATGCCATGGCTTGGGTCAGGTGCACCTTAGTCCTTAAAGTGACATCCTTGCTTTTTAACACTTTAAAGAGGTCTTTTACAGCAGATTTGCCCAATGCAATGTGTCCTTTGATTTCTTGACTGATGCTTCCATGGGTGTTGTGGATCCAAGCAAAATGAACTCCTTGGCAACATCAATAATTTCTCCGTTTATCACGATGTTGTTTATTGGTCCAGTGGTGAGGATTTCTGTTTTCTTTACGTTGAGGTGTACTCCATACTGAAGACTGTGGTCTCTGATGTTCATCAGTAAGTGCTTCAAGACCTCTTCACTTTTAGCAAGGAAGGTTGTGTCAACCGAATATCGTAGGTTGTTTATGAGTCTTCCTCCAGTCCTGATACCCCATTTTTCTTCATATACTCCAGCTTCTCGGATTATTTGCTCAGCATACAAACTGAAAAAGTATGGTGAAAAGATACAACCCTGATGCACACCTTTCTTGACTTTAAACCATGCAGTATCCCCTTGTTCTATCTGAACGACTGCCTCTTGGTCTAAGTATAGGTTCCTCATGAACACAAGTGTTCTGGAATTCCCATTCTTCACAATGTTATCCATACTTTGTTATGACCCACATAGTCATAAAACATAGATAAATGCCTTTGCATAGTCAATAAAACATAGGTAAACATCTTTCTGGTATTCTCTGCTTTCAGCCAAGACACATCTGACATCAGCAATGATATCCCTTTATCCACATTCTCTTTTGAATCTGGCTTGAATTTCTGGCAGTTCCCTGTTGATGTACTGCTGCAGCCACTTTTGAATGATCTTCAGCAAAATTTTACTTGTGTGTGACATTAATGATATTGTTCAGTAATTTCTACATTCTACTGGTCACCTGTCTTTGGAATGGGTACAAATATGGATCTCTTCCAGTCAGTTGGCCAGGCAACTGTCTTCCAAATTTCTTGGCATAGACAAGTGAGTGCTTCCAGTGCTACATCCGTTTGCTGAAACATTTTGATTGGTATTCCGTCAATTCCTGGAGCTTTGTTTTTCACCAGTGCCTTCAGTGCAGCTTAGACCTCTTCCTTCAGTACCATTGGTTCTTGATCATATGCTACCTCCTAAAATGGTTGAACGTCAACCAATTCTTTTTGGTATACTACTCTGTGTATTCCTTCCATATTCTTTTGATGCTTCCTGCATCATTTAGTATTTTCCCCATAGAATCCTTCAATATTGCAACTCAAGGCTTAATTTTTTTCTTCAGTTCTTTCAGCTTGAGAAATGCCGAGTGTATTCTGCCCTTTTGGTTTTCTCTCTCCAGTTCTGTGCACATTTCATTTCAATATTTTACTTTGTCTTCTCAAGCCACCCTTTGAAATCTTCTGTTCAGCTCTTTTATTTCATCATTTCTTCCTTTCACTTTGGCTACTCTAAGTTCAACAGCAACATTCAGAGTCTCTTCTGACATCCATTTTGGTCTTTTCTTTCTTTCTTGTCTTTTTAATGACCTCTGCTTTCTTCATGACAATGTCCTTGATGTTATTCCACAGCTCGTCTAGTCTTTGGTCATTAATGTTCCTTGCGTTGAATCTGTTCTTGAGATGGTTTCTACGTTCAGGTAGGATATACTCCAAGTCATACTTCAGCTCTCATGGACTTGTTCTAATTTTCTTCAACTTCAACTTGCATATGAGCGATTGCTAGTCTGTTCCACAATCGGCCCCTGGCCTTGTTCTGACTGATGATATCGAGATTTTCTATCATCTCTTTCCACAGATGTAGTCGATTTGATTCCTGTGTATTCCATCTGGTAATGTCCACATGTATAGTCACCATTTATGCTGTTGAAAAAAGATATTTGCAATGAAGAAGTTCTTGGTCTGTCACGCAATCTCCAGCGTTGTTTCTATCACCAAGGCCATATTTCCAACTACCAATCCTTCCTTGTTTCCAACTTTTGCATTCCAATCGCCAGTAATTATCAATGCATCTTGATTGCATGTTTGACCAATTTCAGACTACAGAAGCTGGTAAAAATCTTCAGTTTCTTCATCTTTGGCCTTAGTGGTTGGTACATAAATTTGAATAACAGTCGTATTAACTGGTCCTCCTTGTAGGGGTATGAATATTATCCTATCACTGACAGCACTGTACTTTAGGATAGATCTTGAAATGTTCTTTTGACGATGAACACAACATCATTCCTCTTCAATTTGTCATTTCCGGCATAGTGGACCATACAATTGATTCAAATTGACCAATACCAGTCCATTTCAGTTCACAAATGCCTAGGATATGAATCTTTATGCGTTCCATTTCATTTCTGATGACTTCCAATTTTCCTAGATTCATACTTTGCACATTCTATGTTCTGATTATTAATGGATATTTGCAGCCGTTTCTTCTCATTTTGAGTCATGCTACCTCAGCAAATGAAGTTCCTGAAAGCTTGAATCCTCCATGTCATTGAGCTCGATTCTACTTTGAGGAGACAGCTCTTCCCCAGTCATATTTTGAGTGCTTTCTAACCTGAGGGGCTCATCTTCTGGCATTATATCAGATAATGTTCTGCTGCTATTCATAAGGTTTACTATGGCCAATGTTTTCAGAAGTAGACTGCCAGGTCCTTCTTCCTAGTCTGTCTTAGTCTGGAAGCTCCACTGAAGCCTGTCCACCAAGGGTGAACCTGCTGGTATCTGAAATACTGGTGGCAAAGCTTCTAGTATCATAGCAACATGCAAGCTACCACAGTACAATAAACTGACAGACACGTGGTGGAAACTCAAGCACAGTATTTGAATAAATAAAAATTGGTGTTTATTATTTTCTCTCTGCATATAGATTATCTACAGCATGAATTATTTGCATAATTTTAAACCTATCTAAATTAGCCTTACATATTCCTCTTAATGATGGAAACTATTGATGTACCTTCAAAAATGAAAATTAATTTTAAGGTTAGCCTGAACAAAATATCTTCAAACAGTAAACTGATCTGCATACACACACACAAACACACACACACCCACATCACACACTAAAAATTTCTAGTGCATTCCTAATTTAGATTTTAATTACAAACCCCAATATCTTTTCTGCACAAAAACTCGAAAGTTGACTTCTGGTATTAGTCTAAGCATATTATTCACACTCTTCAAGCTCAAAACAGGGTAAAAATTGAGGAAACTAATGATATAACTACAAAATAGCAATGGTTTCACCCCTTATATGCTCTCCATATCAAGAAGCTACTAATCTTCTTTCTCCTCCTTTCTCATTCTCTCTCACAAATGTAACATACTCTCTAACACTATCTACATTCACTAGACTTTGCAGTCACTTGTTTTTTATTTCATACTGTTTTAAATGACACACGCTTAAAATCTTTAAGAGGAAGAGTTAAACTGATGTTCACATTAACTGATTTTAATTCTTCACTAGGATTAAGGTGTTCTTATTCGTGTTCTTATTCAAGAAGTATTATACACTCTGCCACCAAGATAAAATATCCCTTATAAAGAAGAATTTCAAAGGTATAGTATTATAACACAGAAGTAGTTTGGTGCCAACAACTAGAAAAGTTTTGTTTCTAATATTCTCTTGATAATGGAACAGGTGTCTATTACTCAGATGCTACATTTTCTAGCACTTGACAAGTTGATTATAAAGCGAAAATTGATCTTTGTTTATCTAGTACCCCCTAGTTATCCAATCCACTTTTCCATTTCAGAGCTTACTAATAAAACAGCCCTACCTAATGTGTTCACCACTGTCCTGGAGAATTTCATCTTAAGAATAAATAAAGAAATACTCAGGTCTGTCATGCATACCCTTGTTTAGTTTACTGCAAGGTAGTTATGGCAAGGCACGCAAGTAAGACCTCAAGACGCTCATTTAGCATTGGAGAGTCAGAATTAACAATTACAATATTAGTTTAAATGTTAGAGTCCAAATCTTTAGACTTCAGGCTTTTATCTTTAACAAGTGGTCTCAGGGAGGAGACTTGACCACCCCTTGAACTCAGAGGAGGTCCCCTGTAGCTAGGGTTCAAGGCCGGTTGTGGTGAGCAGTGTCTCAGCAGGCTTCTCAGTCTTCAGACAGTCAAAGAGCCTTTTGCTTCTGTCTTCTCCAAAACTGAGCAGAAATCCATGGGTGTATATACCCTGTCGGCTGTCATGTTCAACTATAATTGGTATGTTTTATTGTCAGTTAAATTGTTGTATGACGTATTTATGTTTTGTTTATTTATACTATGCTTTATTGTTAATTATGGAATTGTATGACATACTTTTATTCTTGTTTACTACATGTTTCATGAGCAAGTTAATTAAAAATGATGGGAACTATTTAA
Source organism: Trichechus manatus latirostris (assembly GCF_000243295.1). Taxonomy (NCBI): domain Eukaryota; kingdom Metazoa; phylum Chordata; class Mammalia; order Sirenia; family Trichechidae; genus Trichechus; species Trichechus manatus. The sequence continues at coordinate 6,069,152 of NW_004444072.1, read as the reverse complement.
TGACATGTTTATGTCTGGTTAATTTATAGAGATTTGATTAATGTTACTGTCTTAGTTATCTACTGCTGCTATAACAGAAATACCACAAGTGGATGGCTTTGACAAACAAAAGTTTATTCTGTCACAGTTAAGGAAGCTAGAAGTCCACATTCAAGATGCCAACTCTAGGGGAAAGCTTTCTCTCTCTGTCAGCTCTGGGGGAAAGTCCTTGTCTCCTTTCAACATCTGTAGGCCTGGCGTTCCTTGGAGAACTCCATGTGTCTTGGCATCAGACTTTCCCTGAGTCTTGCAGGTTCTCAGTGCAAGGACCCCAGGTCCAAAGGATGCACTCCACTCCCAGCTCTTTTTTCCTGGTGGTAGTGAGATCCCTTCCCTCTCTGCTCACCTCTCTCTCCTTTTAACCCTTATAACATAAAAGACGTGACTCAAGCAAGGGTGAAACTTGAGTAAGGGTTCAGTCACACCCTCTTGTAAGGCTGAAACTCAAGATACACCCTACACTGATCCTGCCTAATTAACATATAGAGGTTAGGATTTACAACACATCACAAAATGAGGGATAATTACATCAGATCACAAATTGGAGGGTAACCACACAATACTGGGAATCATGGCTAGCCAAGCTGACATATATTTTGGTGGGATACAATTCAATCAATGACATTCCACCCTTTGGCCCCAAAAATTCATGTCCTTGCCACATGTAAAACACTTTCACCCCATCATATCATCCCAAAAGTCTTAAATCAACTGTAGGTCCCAAATCTCATCTTCTGAATCATCTAAATCAAACATGGATATGACATTAGGCGTATTCCACCCTGGGGCAAAATTCCTCTTCATCTGTGAACCTGTGAAATCTAGACTACAAGTTATCTGTTTCCAAAGTACAATAGTGGAATAGGCACAAGGTGGACATTTCCATTATAAATGGGAGAAACTGGAGGGAAAGTAGGGATAATAGGCACCAAGCAAGTCCAAAACCCAGCAGAACAAATTATATTAGCTCTCTAGGCTTGAAAATAATCCATTCTTCTCTGAGACCATCTAGGCAATGGCCCTGCCCTCCAGACACATTGTCTGGATTCTGGGCTTCAGCTCTGCCTTCCAGGACCACTGGGACGGCAACTCCGCTCCCTTGGCTTTAGGCGGCCCCATTGTCCTAGTCTATCTTAGTGGCGACCCCACTCCCTCAGCTGCAGCAGGTCCCATTCTTCTGCCCAATGGGCATGGCAGCCTTGCCCCCTAAGCTTTGGGCAGAAGCCCCATCCCCCGGCACACCTTAATGGCAGCCCCACTCCAAAATCAAGTTGGCAAAAATCCAATTCTTTGAAACCTAGGAGGCTGTGGCCTCACCCTTTGACATCCAAGAGACCAAGGCCCTACCCTTTGAAACTGAGAAGGTCCTGCTTCCCGTGCTCCTTCCAACAGTTCTGCTGATTTCCAAGCTGCTCCAAGGATGGTCCTTTCCTTTCCTTGGAGGACAACAGATATAGCTCCTTTGGCCTGTTTCCTGTCTGCAGAATTCTAAGAGGTAGACAGTGTTCTTTCCTTCTTTCTCTGTCCCCTTCAGTCTAAGCTGATGAGTTTCCTGCTGTGGTAGTTCAGTCACAGGCTTAATCTCTTTACAAAAGTTTGTGTAGCTATGTCCTTGATGAACGTTCTAGGACACGTGTCCTTAGTTTGTACAAGAGAATTTTCCAAATCTTTAAGTTCCGTTTTTATTTTGCACAGTTCATTTTTAAGTCCATCTCTTTCCTCTTGCATTTTACTATATGCATCAAGGAGAAACCACATGGCCCCTTTAAGATCTTTCTTAGAAATCTCGTCAGCCAGATATCCAAGTTCATCACTTCCACCAAACATTTAATGTAATTCAGACAAGTTCATTGCCACTGCATAAAAATCATTGCCCTTCCTCCACTGTCCAATCACACGTTTATCAGTTTCTTTTAAAGCCTCACCAGAAGCACATTGAATGTCCACGGTTCTAGCAACATTCTGTTGCTGGAACCATATGTATTCTGTAAGACGATAGAGACTTTCTCTATGGCTCTCCTCACTTCCTTCTGAGCCCTCACCAGAATTGCCTTTGACATCCGTAATTCTACCAATAGTTTCTTCAAGGCAATCTAGACTTTTACTATTAAGCACCTTAAATCTCAGCCTCTACCCATTACCCAATTCCAAAGCCGCTTCTACATTTTAGGTATATGTCAGAGCAGCACCCCACTCTTCCAGTACCAAATTCTTAGTTATCTAGTGCTGCTGTAACAGAAATACCACAAGTGTATGGCCTTAACAAACAGAAATTTATTCTCTAGCAGTTTAAAACCCAAAAACCAAACTCATTACTGTTGAGTCAATTCCGATTCAGAGCGGTAAATGTTAAGTCACAGAGTTTTAAGAAAACAGCATTGCTTTTGGTGACATATTTAAAAATGATTAAATGGGAATTACAGAAACTTCTTTAACTGGTATCAGTGGGAGTTTAGATTTCTCTGTAGTTATCCCGTATGGGTTTTTTTGCGTTTTTTGTTTTTGGGGTTTTTTTTAGTGGCTGGGGTAATAATTTTCCCTTTATTAAATAAATTGTTATTAGTTTTTATAAAGACTTTGTCAGAAAGTTTATTGTGCTACTTACTATTATGGTATTAATTATTTTAATATTATTAGGGAAAGTAAGCATTACTTCTATGGGAGATGGGGTTTCAAATTTTTCTCTATGGTTGAGAGATTTGGTTGTTTTTTATAATTGTTTAGACCATTCTCTAAGTTCTTGGTCATTATTTAAATGTCTTAATTTCTGTTTAAGTAGGCCATTGTATTAGTTGCTGTAGGATTATAAGGTCATCCGAAGCCTAGTGAAATGCGTGCTATTATGTCGTACGAATATTTCTTATTTTTAGAGATAGCTTATTTGAATAATTTGAAAAAGGCTATTATGCTTTATCTTGTCAATGTATTCTTTAGTATGTCTTTATGTCTTAAAGTTTCTATAAGGTTTACAGTGTGAAATTATATTTTGTAAAGTTTTTTTGATGGGGTGGATTTTGTTTGAGTACCCAGTTTTGGTAGTATGAAATTCTGTACATCTATTTAGTTTGTGTCTATTTATATTTCTTTCTAAAAGTAGTGATGGAGATCTATCTATTTGTTAGTTATCACTGTGTTTCTTTTTTTTTTTTAATTTAATTTTAGGTATTTTAATCTCATTTTTCATGTGCCCTGATTCTTTAGAGTGTTATTTTGGAGGTACTAAACTTAGTTTATATTGTATTCTGTCTCATCAATATCGTCTGATTAATGTGTAGAAATGTGTGTAACATAAACTTTAATGTAAGTGTTTTATAATGTTTTACCAAATGTCTTTTTCCTAAATTTTTTGGTTGCCAATTTTTAGTCTTTTTTTTTTAAGTGTTGAACCATATAGCCAAGTCATTAGCAATTGTCCATGAATTTGTATATTATATACATATAAAATATACAAATAATTATTTGTGTATTATATAATTATATGTATATATTATAGTTATAATTAAAATATAATTATTTGTATACTTTATATACTATACAAATTATTATATAATAATTATATACACATAATTCTTGTTTTCTCGTTAGGGTTTGTCTAATTACTAAGTCTACAGTCACAAATTTTGTATATTGTGCCAGTTTACCTACAACTTTTTTGGTTGGGGTCATGTTATCTGAGGTTGTCAAGGCCGCAGCCTTGCAGTGTACTCTAGAAGGGGTCATCGTGGTTCAACCATCTGTAAGCCACGTGTTGATGAGTGCCATGGACCAGGGTGATCCCTATTGCCCAACTGTTTGGACTTCGACTGGCTCATCACTTGGAAATTCTACCAAGTCTGCTGTTGGCAATGTTGAGGTTTTCTCAGCTAACGCAGAGGTTCAACCATATACCCATATGTCCCGCTTGGGAATGCGCCATTGAGAACTCTCTGGTCAGATGTTGCACCTTTTGTTGAGTGAGCCGTTTTTTAGATCTATACTTGGATTGGCTGAGGTATGTGGAGCTGAATACTCCTTTTTTTTTTTTTTTTCCCTTAGTGACTCTGTATGTTGTAGTATTTTATATAAAATTCACGGTAAGTTTTTCCATGGGGGAATATTTGTGTTCCTCCCAAGGAAACTTTTAGACCATAAGTCAATAACTTTGTGAATATAGGTATTTTAATTTGAGTTTTAACTTAGGATGTATAGATGCAAGAGTCTGGTGTGTTTGTACTACTTGTTTTAAAAGTGTTAGAGAATGTTCCTATCTAGGCCCCCAAATGAATGTCTGATTTTTTTTTTTTAAGTTATTTTATTTTAGAGAATTATTCTTTAGTGTGGCATGTGTTGTTCAAATACCTAAATAAACCTACTTTTATGTTTCCCTTTTGGTAGTAGGGGGTAGTATCTGTATAGCTTGTTAATTATAGGAGTAGGAATTATTCTCCCTTTAGATGACTAATTAATTTTTTCAGAACTTAATTGTTACTTTGGTTTTCATACTTTACTGGAATTAATTGTAAATGAAGGTGCCTATATGTGGTAGTGCTTTCTCTAATTTAGGTGAAGCTCTATTTCAGTTTTTATAATTAATAGTAAGTGTATACAAACTGTTTTTGTAACAAGCTAAAGAGAATTATTGGATAGAGAGATAGTTGGAACAATTATTCCTTTAGGTAAGAGGTTTTTAATTTTATTTGTAATGTTTTTAAATCTTTCCTTTAAGACTATACTGTGGAGTATTTTAATTTTTCTTACAGTGGGTAAAGCTACTGGAGTCTATTTGGTTGTAAGTAAGTTAGTAATATGAATAGACCTTTTTTAAATTGGATAAATGTCTATAAAACATTCTCAGTGTCAGTCTCATTAAGCAGTTAATTTTCATGAGCAGATTATTATCAACTGAAGTAATTTCATGCATACAGGTTTTTCATTTAGTTTACTATCTTAATTTTTTTATAGTCTCTATTAATATTTATTTTATTTTTGGTAGAGTTTTTCAAATAGTAATTCGGGATCTAATATCTACAAGTATAAGAACAATTTTAAAACTTTAGTTATCTCTTTTAAGTTTAAGAATAAGCACAACTGAAAAAAAAAGAATAAGCACAACTGGGTTATTAAATGGAGAGACAGTGGGAATAATCACCCCTTTATTAATTAGGTTGTATATATTAAGTTTTAACTTGTGAAGGTGCTGTTTTAACTTATATTGAGCCATGTTCATTACTTTAATAGGGAATTTTGGGGTCCCATTTTGTTAAGCTAATTTGCAAGCGCCAAAGACTTTAATTTATTGTTAATTTCTTACTTATTTTGTCAAAGTGTCTATGCCCATTATGGGATTTTATAGGAAATTTAGGCAAGGCAATAATTTTGATGGTTAAGATGAGGCATTTTATTTGTTTGTTTTTTATTTTATATTCAGTAACTCCATAGGTTATAGGAGACACTATGTTTAATTTTACTGGAATTCTCACGTATAACTATAATTTGAGCCCCAGTATTGGTTAATTTTATGAAAGTTTGTCAACTGGTCTATTTTAGCAGATAAAAAAGTTAATTTAGAACTTATGTTGTAGAGGCACAAAATCCATTAGTGTCTTTTATCTTTTGTTGTATAAATTATGTTAATAATAATAACTTAAGAATAATTATGACATTATTTTAATAAATTCTGGACTTTTAATTTGATCAAATTATGAACTTTTGTTTTAATATTATATGCATATGTAAAATTTTCTCCCTGTATCTAGATTTATCTTTTTATTCATTTGTCTTTGGATATACTGTAAGTGGGAACTCTCTACCTTACTTATCTTTGTGATTGATAAAAATGTTGCTTCTTTTATTGTATCAGGGGTGTCATGGGTGTTCATCCCTATGTCCCTAAGAATTAGGCTTTTGTTGTTGTTGTTGTTACAGAGGCATAACTAGTAGAGTGGCAGGGCTGAAAAGGGCTGAGCCTTTTTTAGCCACTTTTGCTGTCGCTGCAACTGGCCACTTGGCTTTTTTTTTTTTTTTTTTTTTAATTTTCTTTACTTTAATTAGCCCTTGCCACGCCCAGCTGCCTCAGTTGCTATTGCTGCTGAGGCTGCCGCAGCGGTTTGGCATTTAACTTAACCTTTCTTTCCTGGGGCAGCTTGTTGTTATTGTAGATCGTTGTGAGCAAGCTTAACTTTATTAAGATACTGGTAGCTTTCTCTGCATTTGCCCACTGTCCCATCTTTACTACAGTTAAATTTACGGGTGGCCACTTAGCTTTCCATATTCTGGCTACCCAATTAAACAGCGATCTTTCTACTTTAACTTTATGTTTCCCCAAGAACATTAGTTCTTGGTTTAATCTAGTATCATTGGTGATTATTTCTAGTTAGAATAGTTCATCACCAGTTAGATTTAAATTACTTACACCTTTTGACCAGAGTTTTAAAAGCCATTGTGTTTTGGTGGAGACACCTGTTTGTTGGAATTCTTATCTAATCTTAATCATCGCCTGTCTTGTAAATGCTCTGTTTTGTAACTCTGATGGAGTCCTCGTCAGTATTATTTTAGTAATTTTGCCAATTGTCAAGGGGCATGATAGCCAATTGTCAAGGGTGCATGGGTTATCTGGATCTTTATCTGATAGAACAAATAAATTGGGATTTGAGATAGGTCCTTTTGATACTATCTGCCTGGCCAAGCTTTCCCTTTTATTTTTATCTGTATTACTGATCGCTCCTAACAATAGGGCTGGCACCCCCTGCCGCTTAGCCCTTCCAATAATAGAATATAACTCCTGAGGTTGGATGATCAGGCAGACATCAGGGGTACCCTTTATTTTGAATTTATTCCTTGCTACATCTGTTATAGATCTCCCCGATTTATCATTTGGGAGTATGTGATCCTTTTTTATGATCCTAGATATTTGCCTGAGCCTATTCATTTTTGTTGGTAATTTAAGTAATAAGCTTTAGCTTTTTTGATTCTCTGTGCTCTTCTATATTAAAGTTTCTTTTGCTTGAATGTTATTTTGTATGCCCCTTATTAAAAACCAAAATGCTATTATACATATTAACGGTAGGTATAGCCAAAGAAAAATTAAAAGATTGTGTTTAGAGTATTCTGATCAGCCATATACTATTCTCTATGCCCTTTTTCTTCACAGGACAGTATCAGGGCTTGGGCTTTGTTTTCAGGTTGATCTCAATGTTGCTTGCGCACCTTGTGTCTCAGGCCCCTAGTCTTACACAGGTCAGATATTTCCCGGAGAGTGAAGATTTATGTACCTTTCATGGGGTCTTTCTTTATATTGGAGAACAGCCTAATGCCATCTGTGCTCAGTTCATGACCAATGGTCCCTCTTACAGTATTCTTTAGACTGGTAAGTGCCCCTGTGGCATCTTTTCCTGACCTGTGACCAGTACTCTGTCATGAGACGACCTAGTGGCGGACACCCTAATGGCTTTTAACTGTCCCACTCGTGTCCACTTAGATTTTGTTTGTAAATGTACTGACCAATGGCTCTTTCCACACCAAACAGACCCAATTTTGCTTAAATTCAGTAAGTTTAGGCATTACCATGCATGCAAGCCTGTATTTCATTAAGTTAAGCAATACTCAATAACCAATCAATAATCATTAATCATCAATCATCCTGCCGGCTACACCAATTGTTCTGGGAGATTTTATCTTAAGAATCAATAAAGAAATTCTCAGGTTTGTCATGCATAAACTTGTTTAGTTTGCTGCAAGGTAGTCATGGCAAGGCATGCAAGCAAAACCTCAAGACATTCATTTGACACTGAAGAATCAGAATTAACGATTACAGTATTAGTTTATATGTCAGAGTACAAAGCTTTAGACTTCGGGCTTTTACCTTTAATGAGTGGTCTTAGGGAGGAGACCTGACCATGCCTCAAACTCAGAGGAGGTTCCCTGTAGCTAGGGTCCAATGTCGGTTGTGGCAAGCAGGATGTCAGCAGGCTTCTCAGTCTTCAGACAGAGTCAGATCTTTTGCTTCTGTCTTCTTCTCTGAAAATGAGCAGAAATCCACAGGTTTATGTACCCTGTCTGCTGTCACATTCAACTATAACTGGTATGTTTTATTTCCAGTTAAAGAATTGTTGTATGACATATTTATGTTTTATTTATTTACACTGTATTTTATTGTCAGGGAATTGTTGTATGACATACTTACATTCTTGTTCTACTACATGTTTCAAGGCCAAGTTAATTAATTTAAAATGATGGGAATTGTTTAGTGACATGTTTATGTTTGGTTAATTTTTAGAGATTTGATTAATGTTACATTCCATTATCACAGAGTGCAGGTGCACAGCCCAATTTCAGAAAGTTATTTACAACTCACTTCACATACTTCTATCATCTATTTTCAAGGTGAGACAACTTTCTGACAACTTAAAGTTAATGGTGAAAGAGCATTATTGAAATATATACATTTCTAATTCTAAGTTCTGAAATTCTCTATTTAGAACTTCACATTATAAGTTACTTATCCAAAGGTGTTTAAAAGCATTATAAAAACACTGTCACAGCGTAAAAAGCATTATAGAAGCATACATAATAGTGACTTATACATAGGTGTTTAAAAGCATTATGAAAACATCATAACAGTGTAAAAGGCATTGTAGAAATGTACGTAATAGTGACTTACACAGACAAGCAAACAACAAAGAACACCCAGCCCGCCTGCCCAGACAAAACCAAATGAAACATAAAAGCAGGATGAAACAAACAAACCTACAATCAATAAATGAAAGAAAATAATTTCTGAATGTCCTGAAGACAGCAGACAACATCAAAACGTATTTAAAAAATGGGACAGGCTAGCTCCAGAAACCGTCCAAAATAAAACAAAAGATGACATTTTGGTAGAAAAAAGGCAAGCACTACAATTACCTGACAGGGGATTAAAAACTCTAATATTCAGAACTCTCCAAGAGATGAAGGAAAATACTGACCAAAAAAAAGGAAAAAATAGACAAAATCATAGAAAATATAGATAAAAATCATGGAAAAGACAGACAAAACAATGGAAGGATTCAAGAAAATAATACAGGAATAAAATGTCAAAATAAACGAACAACTAGAAATCATACAAAAATATCAACTAGAAATCCAAAAGATAAACAACAAGATTACAGAAGTAGACAATGCCATAGAAGGTTTTAGAAGCAAATCTGAAACAATGGAAGACAGGATCAACAAAGTTGAAGACAAATCCTTGAATACTACTTTGAGGGAAAATCAGAGAAAACAATGAAGAAAAATGAAGAAACCCTGAGAATGATGTGGGATACAATCAAAAGCAAAAAAATACCTGTGATCGGAGTCCCAGAACAGGGGGAGAAAATGGAAAACACAGACAGGATCATTGAATAATTACTGACAGAAAACTTCCCTAATATCATGAAAGATGAAAAGCTAGCCTTCCAAGAAGCTCAATGAACCCTATAGAGGATAGATACCAAAAGGAAATCACCAAGACATATCATAATCATACTTGCTTAAACCAAAAACAAAGAAAGAATCCTGAGCGCAGCTTGAGAATAACAAAAAGTCACATACAGAGGGGAAACAATAAGACTAAGCTCTGCTTACTCAGCAGAAACCAAGCAGGCAATAAGGCAATGGCATGACATGTACAAAACCTTGAAAGAAAAAAATTGCCAACCAAGAATAATATACCCTGCAAAACTCTAGCTCAAATATGATAGACAAATTAGGACGTTTCAAGATAAACAGAAATTAAGGGAACATGTAAAAACCAAAACAAACTTACAAGAATTAGAGAGTCCTTCAGTTACAGAACCTACAACATCAGACAACAGCCTGAATCTAGGATGCAAGACAGCATCAGCCAGATACCAACCTAGGTAATGAACTATCAAGGATAAAATAAAACTAAAAGATTACAACAGGGAACCAGAGAGGACAATCTGTAAATGACAAAAACATCAGAACAATAAAAGAGGAAATAAACGGTGTAGGTATAGAACTTTCAAATGGAGAGGAAGTTAAGGCGATGTCAAGCAATAAAACAATGGTTCAAACTTAGGAAGACAGGGGTAAATTTCAAGGTAACCACAAAGAAAGTTAACAAACCTACTCATCAAAATAAAAAAGAAAAACATAAAATCTCAGTAAGCACAAAATCTATAAAAATGAAAGAAATGAAAAAAATCCACAAACAAAAGGAATTAAGCACAGGAGAGTAAGAGGAACAAAAAAAAAAAAAAAACAGTCAGCACCACAAAAAAGCACTACAAAATGACAGCAATAATCTCACACCTATCAATAATCACACTGATTGCAAATGGCTTAAATGCACCCATAAAGAGATAGAGAGTGACCGAATGGATAAAAAAACAGGACCTATCAATATGCTGTCTACAGGAGACACACCATAGAAACAAAGACATAAATATATTAAAAATCAAAGGATGGGAAAAAATATATCAAGCAAACAGCTACCAAAAAAGAACAGGAGTGGCAATACTAATCTCAGATAAAATAGACTATAAAACAAAATCCACCATAAAAGATAAAGAACAATCCACCATAAGAACATAACCATAATAAATATAAATATCTACACACCCAATGACAGAGCTCCAAAATACATAAAGCAAACTCTTGTTGTTGTTGTTAGGTGCCACTGAGTTGGTTCCAACTCATAGCAACCCTATGTACAACAGAAGGAAACACTGCCGGGTCCTGTGCCATCCTCACAATCGTTGTTATTGCTTGAACCCATTGTTGCAGCCACTGTGTCAATCCATCTCATCAAGGGTTTTCCTCTTTTCTGCTGACCTTCTACTTTACCAAGCATGATGTCCGTCTCCAGAGACTGATCCCTCCTGATAACATGTCCAAAGTATGTAAGACATAGTCTTGGCCATCATTGCTTCTAAGGAGCATTCTGGATGTACTTCTTCCAACACAGATTTGTTTGGTTTTTGGAAGTCCATGGTATATTCAATATTCTTCCTCAACACCACAATTCAAAGGTGTCAATTCATCTTCGGTCTTTATTCATTCTCCAGCTTTCGCATACATACGAGGTGATTAAAAACACCATGCCCTGGGTCAGGCACATCTTAGTCTTCAAGGTGACATCTTTGCTTTTCAACACTTTAAAGAGATATTTTGCAGCAAATCTGCCTGATGTAATGTCTTTTGATTGCTTCACTGCTGCTTCCATGGGTGTTGACTGTACATCCAAGTAAAAGGAAATCTTGATACTCTTCAATCTTTTCTCTGTTTATCATGATGTTGCTTATTGGTCCAGTTGTGAGGATTTTTGTTTTCTTTATGTTAAGGTGTAATTGATACTGAAGGCTGTGGTCTTTGATCTTCATCAGTGTTTCAAGTCCTCTTCACTTTCAGCAAGAAAGGTTGTATCATCTGAATAACGCAGTTTGTTAATGAGTCTTCCTCCTATCCTGATACCTCGTTCTTCTTCATATGGTCCAGCTTCTCTAACAGCACTGAGAAGAGAAATTGATATTTCCCCAATAATAGTAGGAGACTTCAACACACCACTCTCAGTAAAGGACAGAACATCTAGAAAGAAACTCAACAAAGATACAGAAGATATAAAGGCCACAATCAACCAACTTAACCTCATAGACATATATCGAACACTCCACCCAACAGCACCAAAGTATACATTCTTTCCAATGCACATGGAATGTTTTCCAGAATAGACCTATAGTAGGCCACAAAGCAACCCTCAACAAAATCCAAAACACTGAGACAATACAAAGTATCTTCTCTGATCACAATGCCAAAAAAGTAGAAATTACTAACAGGGAGAGCAAGAGAAAAAAATCAAATACATGGAAACTAAATAACACTCTGCTTAAAAACCACTGGGTAATAGAAGAAATCAAAGATGGAATCAAAAAATTTCTAGAATCAAATAAGAATGAAAATACATCATACCAAAACCTTTGGGACACAGCAAAGACAGTCTTCAGAAGTCAATTTATAGCAATAGATGCACACATCAAAAATGAAGCAAGGCACAAAATCAAAACACTAGCTACACAAGTCAAACAAACAGAGAGAACAGCAAAAGACTCCCACAGCCACTAGAAGAAACGAAATAATAAAGATCAGAGCAGAAATAAATGAAATAGAGAATAGAAAAACAACAGAAAGAATTCAACACAACCAAAAGTTGGTTCTCTGAAAGGATCAACAAAATTGACAAACCACTGGCCAAACTGACAAAAGAAAAACAGGAGAGGATGCAAATAACCCAAATAAGAAATGAAATGGGAGACATCACAACAGACCTAACTGAAATAAAAAGGATCATAAGAGTACTATGAAAAACTATACTCCAACAAATTTGAAAATCTAGAGGAAATGGATAAATTTATAGAAACATGCTACCTAATCAAACTAACACAAATTGAAGTTGAAAATCTGAAGAGACCCATAACAAGAGAAGAGACTGAGAAGGTAATTTAAAAAACTCCCAACAAAAAAAAGCCCTGGACCAGACAGCTTCACTGGAGAATTCTACCAAACATGCAGAGAAGAGCTTACACCAGTACTACTCAAACTATTTCATAACACAGCAAAGGAAGGGATACTTACAAATTGATTCTATGAAACCAGCATAACCCTAATACCAAAACCAGGCAAAGATGCCACAAAAAAAGAAAATTACACACCAATATCTCTCATGAATATACATGGAAAATTTCTCAACAAAATTCTAGCCAATAGAATTCAGCATCATATCAAAAAAAAAAATACACCACAACCAAGTAGGATTCATACCAGGTATGCAAGGATGGTTCAGTATGACAAAATCAATCAACAAAATCCACCACATAAATAAAAGAATCAGATGGTCATCACAATTGACACAGAAAAGGCATTCAAAAAAGTCCAACACCCATTCCTGAGAAAAACTCTCAATAAAATAAGTATAGAAGAGAAATTCCTCAATATAATAAAGGGCATCTATACAAAACCAACAGCCAACATCATTCTTAATGGAGAGAGGCTGAAAACACTGCCCTTGAGAATAGAAACAAGACAAAGTTGCCCTTTATTACCACTCCTATTTAACATTCTATTGGAAGTCCTAGCTAGAGCAATAAGGCAAGAAAAAAGAAATAAAGGGTATCCAAACGGTAAAGAAGAAGTAAAACTATCCCTATTTGTGGATGACATGATACTATACATAGAAAACCCAAAAGACTCCACAAGAAAACTACTGGACCCCACAAGAAAACTACTGACCCTAGTAGAAAGATACAGCAGAGTAACAGGATACAAGATGAACATAAAAAAATCAGCTGGATTCCTATACACCAATAAAGAGAACTATGAAAAGAAAATCAGAAAACAATACCATTTATAATAGACTCTAAAAAATAAAATACTTAGGAATAAATCTGACCAGGAATGTAAAAGACCTATACAAAGAAAACTACAAAACACTACTGCAAGAAACCAAAAGAAACCTATGTAAATGGAAAAACATATGTTCCTGGATAGGCAGACTCAACATTGTGAAAATGTCAATTCTATCCAAAGCAATCTACAAATACAATGCTATCCCCATCCAAATACCAACAGCATTCTTTAAAGAGATAGAAAAACTAATCATTAACTTTATTTGGAAAGGTAAGAGGCCCTGGATAAGTAAAGCACTACTGAAGAAGAAGAATAAAGTAGGAAGACTTGCACTACCTGACCTCAGTAGCTACTATACAGCTAGGGTAGTCAGAACGTCTGGTACTGGTACAACGACAGATACATTGACCAACAGAACAGAATTGAGAACCCAGATGTAAATCCATCCTCCTACAGACACCTGATCTTTGGCAAAGGCCCAAAGTCCATCACATGGGGAAAAGACAGTCCTTTTAACAAATGGTGCTGGCAAAACTGGATGTCCATCTGCAAAAAACTGAAACTGGACCCGCACCTCACACCATACATAAAAACTAATTCAAAATAGATCAAAACCCTAAATATAAAATCAAAAACAATAAAGATCATAGAAGAAAAAATAGAGTCAACACTAGAGACCCTAATACATGGCATAAACAGGATACAAACCATAACTAACAATATATAAACACCAGAAGATAAGCTAGATAACCAGTATCTTCTAAAAATTAAACATTTATGCTCATTAAAAGACTTCACCAAAAAGAGAACTCACAGACTGGGAAAAAAAAATTGGCTATGACAAATCCGACAAAGGTCTAATCTCTAAAATCTACAGGAAAATCCAACATCTCTACAACAGAAAGACAAATAATCCAATTAAAAAACAGGCAAAGGATATGAACAGACACTTTACCAAAGAAGAAATTCAGGCAGCTAACAGACACATGAGGAAATGCTCATGATCACTAGCCATTAGAGAAATGCAAATCAAAACCACAATAAGATACCATCTCACCTCAACATCACTGCCATCAATCAAAAACACAGAAAATAACAAATATTGGAGAGGCTACAGGGAGATCGGAACTCTTATGCACTCCTGGTGGGAATGCAAAATGGCACACCATTTTGCAAAACGATATGGCACTGCCTTAAAAAGCTAGAAATAGAAATACCATATGATCCAGCAATCCCACTCCTAGGAATATATTCTACAGAAATAAGACCTGTCACATGAATAAGCATACGCACACCCATGTTCATTGCAGCATTATTCACAATAGCAAAAAGAAGGAAACAATCTAACTGCCCATCAATAGATGAATGGATAAACAAACTATGGTAACTACGGTACATACACACAATGGAATACTATGCAATGATAAAGAACAATAATGAATCTGCGAAGCATCTCACAACATGGATGAATCCAGACAGCAATATGCTCAGTGAAATAAGTCAATCACAAAAGGACAAATATTGTATGAGATCACTATTACAAAAACTCATGAAAAGGTTTACACAAAAAAAAAAAACAATCTTTTGTGGTTACAAGGGAGGGGAGGGGTGGGGAGGGAAAAACCCTAAGTAGACAATAGATTAAATGGTAATTATGGTAAAGGGTAAGACAGTACACAATACTTGGGAAGCCAGCACAACTTGATGGAGGCAATGTCATGGAAGCTCCACAGACGAATCTGAACTCCCTGAGGGACTGAATTACAGGGCTGAGGGCGGGGGAACATGGTCTCAGGGAACACCTAGCTTAATTGGCATAACATAGTTTATAAAAAAAATGTTCTACATCCTACTTTGGTGAGTAGTGTCTGGGGTCTTAAAAGCTTGCGAGTGGCCATTTAAGATATTCCACTGGTCTCACTCTGTCTGCACCAAGGGAGAATGAAGAAAATCAAAGAAACAAGGGAAAGATTAGTCCAAAGAACTAATGGACCACAACAACCACAGCCTCCACCAGACTGAGTCCAGCACAACCAGATGGTGCCCGGCTACCACCACCGACTGCTCTCACAGGGATCACAATAGAGGGTCCTGGACAGAGCTGAAGAAAGTTGTAGAACAAAATTCGAACTCCCCAAAAAAAAAGACCAGACTTACTGGCCTGACAGACATTGTAGAAACCCTGAAAGCATGGCCCCTGGACAGCCTTGTAACTCAGTACTGAAGTCACTCCTGAGGTCCACCAGTCAGCCAAAGATTAGACAGGCTCATAAAAGAAAACAAGACTAAATGGGCACACCAGCCCAGGGGCAAGGAAGAGAGGGCAAGAGGGGACAGGAAACCCAAGGTCGAGAAGTGGAAATTGCTGACATGTCTTGGGGGTGGCAACCAATGTCACAAAACAATATGTGTATTAATAGTTTAATGAGAGACTAATTTGCTCTGTAAACCTTCATCTAAAATACAATAATAAAAAATAATAATAATGCTGAGAAGAGACAAATGACAGGTTCTTATTTGGCTGTGCTCCAAAGCCATCATTCAGATTCTCACTGTGATGACGAGGCATGGTTGCATTGGTGAATTTGAAATCATAGATGATCACAGATATGGGCAAATTGTTGTGAACCTCACAGGCACACTGAACAAGAGTGCAGTGATCAGCCCCAGGTTTGATGTGCAACTCGAAGATCTATAAAAGTGGCAGAATAATCTGCTCCCATCCTGTCAGTTTACATTCACTGTACTGAAGACCTCAGCTATCATCATGGGCCATCAGAACCTATGTTATACATCATAGCTATGTGAAATGGTAGATGAACAAGAATATTCACTGCTGTACAGTTTCTAATAGCAAAACTTTGGGAAAATCTCTATGGTTATCAATAAGCTAAAATATTATGCTACATCTAGAGCAGTGATTCTCAAAGTCCCGTCTCCAGAAAAGCAGCATCGGCAACTCCTCGGACCTCATCAAAAATGCAAATTCTCTCAGTCCAGCAAAATGGCACTCTAGGCAGAAGCACCACACCGTCCCTCCACAGCAAAGATCCAAAAAACTAAGCTGAACAGAGAAAACAATAATCCTGAAACCCTAAAACATCAAATGAAGAGATAAAGAACTCAGCCAAGCACCAAATGGAGTGAGAAAACTGACAGAGAATGGAGAGCAAGG
>NW_004444072.1:6050824-6051985 GCF_000243295.1 Trichechus manatus latirostris | reverse complement strand
GCAGTGCTGCGTAGCAAGGAGATCACTCCCTCAGCTTGCACAGACATGCAGAGGGATACCTGAGGGCATTTATTTTTTCATAGGGTTATTTTTTTCTGTTTTTTTCTGTTGTTTGGGGGGGCTTTCCTTATTCTTTTTTTTTTAATTTGTTTTCTTTTCCCTCTTTTTCCCTTTTTCTCTTTCTTCATTACTCAGTCTCTCGTCTCTATATATCTTCCTTCTCTTTCTGTTCCCTGAATACCTGGCGTTGTATACCTCTACGCCTTCTAGCCAGGCTGTACTGCAATGCCTGAGAGCGACTTCCCCAGACCTCATACCCGCACCAGTGGGATCCCTGGGAACTTTGCAGTTCTTTAACCTTTCTGATTTTTATTTTTTCATTCTTTTCTTTCTTTTCTTCCCCTTCCCCTTTCTGTTTTTCTTCATTTCATAGTCTCTCATCTCTCCACTCCAATGGCAAGCTCCCCTCGCATTCTTTTTTGTTTGTTTCTATGTTTTTGGCTCCTGTTCCTCTCTCCTCTATCCCATATCCATCTAAGCTCCACACATAACAATCTCCCTGCTACATCCTGCCTACCTGCACCGTGCACTTAACATCACACCACCAAGCAGCAAAGGCACAGCCTACTGGAACCTCCCTGCATTGATTACCGACCTGCCCTGGTGGCTGTAGTAAGTGTCAAAAACGACCCGTCCCAGTAACTCCTCTTCAGCTAAACCTGCCCTGCCGTACCAAATCTGAGTGACTGACCCTGCCAATTGGAGAAGGAGGCAAAAAGTATTGTGCCCAAAGATGAGCAAACAACAAAGAACACACGGTCCGCCTGCTCAGACATAGTCAAATTTGAGAAAAAAAGGGACAAAACAAACAAATCTACAATCAATAAATGAAAAAAATAACTACTGAATGACCCGAAGACAGCATACAAAATCAAAACATTTACAAAAAAAGGACAGGATGGTTCCAGTAGGCGTCCAAAATAAAACACTATAGGACTTTCCAGTGGAAGAAAATGCACTCAAACTATCTGATAGGGAATTCAATCTCTAATACTCAGAATTCTCCAACAGCTGATGCAAAAACCTGACAAACATGAGGAAAAAATAGACAAATTCATGGAAAATACAGACAAAAAATTGGAAGAATTCAGGAAAATAATG
>NW_004444072.1:6038487-6048087 GCF_000243295.1 Trichechus manatus latirostris | reverse complement strand
AGCAGCACAATTGGAAGAGCGTAGTCAATGTCACTGAACTGTGCATGTAGAAATTTTTGAAATGGTGTATCTTTGGCTATGTGTATTTTCACCAAAAAAAGAAGGTTGAGAAGTTACAGGGTTGACATGTTGTGGGGTCGTTATGTATACTACTGTTTCATGAGAAACTATTTGTTCTGTAAGCCTTCACCTGAAGTACAATAAAAAAATAAGATAAAATAAAATATAAAAAATAAAAAAATAAGAAAATGCAAATTCTCATAACCTTCCCTAGATCTCTTGAATCAGAGTCTTGGAGGTAGAGCTCAGCAATCTGTGTTTTAACAATTGCTTCAAGTGATTGTCACAGAGCTAAGGTCTGAGAAACACTGATCTAGACAACGAAGTACCATATTGCTGGAAAAAAAGGGTTTTCGATATGCTATGAAAGAAAGATCACCAAGATATTTTGTTAGGTGAAGAAAAGAAGCTGCAGAAGAGTCTCTATAACATGCTGCCTTTTGTGTAAGAGGGAAGAAAAAAAGAAATCATATTTTAATTTGATTTTATAGAAATTTTTTAAAACTCTGAAAAGCCAGATATGTAAGAAATTAAGAAGAGTGGTTACCTATGGCTGAGATGTCTTGGCAGATGGGGGACAAGAAACAGCAGGGCGACTCAAAGCTATGAACTTTTTATACTTTCTGGTTTTTGAACTGTGTGAATGCATTAACTCTATTATAGATAGAGAAATGATAGATAGATAGACAGACAGACACACAGACTTTAAGTGTACGTATCTCCAAAGTAGTAGGTAGGGAGGTTGATTAATTGCTTCCTACTGCATCTGTTTTCATCAAGACCTTGCAGTATTATAAGCAGTTCCATTATTTTTTAAGAGTTGCTGATGACCCATAATGAAATCTAGTAGATAACACAAAGACATGCACAGAGAGAGAGAGAACTGACTGGTTTTATTGCTTTGTTTACAAGATAAGTAATTTTCCAATTGCTATTTCCAAATTTAAAAACATTGCACGCCCACATGCAGCAGTTTCCCCAATGGCAGAAAGGCACAACTATCAACAAATGGTCTGTATAAATTGGGGCAATCATTTAGACAGATCTAAACTTAAGGGCCATTAACAATACAAATATCAAGTAACACTGATCAATGGTAGATTGGATAAAACAGTGCACTTACTACATGCTTCAGAACCCTATGATCTGAGCAAAGTCCAACAGATAGGTTCAAATGGGCACAACCTGCTAAAACTGAGAAATGTTTTGTGGCAGTTATACTACGTGACTGTGTGAATATATTACTGTTGTTTAACTTGATGTGTGACCCGCAATAATTACTAAGGGATTCAGCTGTCCTTTCTATAAAAACATATTTAACATAACCCTCATCTATCTCATTGGAATGTGGTAAGAATTATGGATTTTTTAACTTAGTCATTTTTTTAGCTCCTCAATTGCAGACATTATTCAGAAAGCAAATAGTCTTGTCATAAATGTCTTACTATTTTTGTCCTAGTTTCAATGTAGTGACACTCGGACAGAGTTAAATCCCAAGATCCCTTCCTGAGTTAAATCCCAAGATCCCTTCCTGCTGCCAAACTCCAAAATGGAATCAACAGCAATGACCTCACCTAAATCTCCAGAAGGACTGGAAAATTACAACTCCAGGTGGCTCCTTCTGGCTTAATGTCCTCGGGAGACCTTTAGAGGCTTTGCGCTGCAGAGCACAAGGCCTACACTTGGCGTATTTACTGTGCAGTTTGCTTTGATCTGAATTTGCCTCCAATAACTACCTTCGAGGTCCCCATATTTCCTGAGACTACTGCCCTGCAGATGCCCAAAATGAGCCATGAGAACTATTAAACTATGTCTTGACCTGCTGTAGAAGCTCAAATGAACCATCAGTAATAGGATATAAGAGAATCAAGAGAGACCACAGCCAGTGATGGGTACAATTGCTATCAGGGTACTTATCTATTGCAGAGACAGGCTGTAAAGATCTTGGAAAATGTTTGCCAAGTGCTTTGAGTCCTGGAGAGAAAATATCAGTGGAATCCTTTGAGACCAAGAAGGGAATGGAGGTTTTTTTAAAAGGCAGAAAGAGCAATGGGGAGAATAGAAATTCAATTCAACAAATATTTGTTAAGTGCCTATCAAATACTAGGCCCTGGGCTTAGTACAAGGATGTATGAGGTGGTTACAGGACAGTGCTTGGGAATAAGAATGGGAAGACAACAAGTAGATTAGGTTGAATTTCATGAGAGATTTGTGTTCCCATTCTATCCTTTTGTTTTATATGTTTATTTAATTCCCAGCAACTAGCACTGTGCTTTACACAAAGGAGGAACTTAGTAATACAGAAGGCATGAAAGAATAAATCACTGAAATCAGGGAAAAATCTTGTTTCTAGCCTCTTATCTATTAGTCAACTTCTCTTTCTTCAGAAGTTGACTACGTTCCCTAGCCTTCGGCTTTAGAAGTGTATTCATTACTTAAATAGTATGTGCCTTTTAGAAGCACCATTTGTACACTTTAAACTTTGTTAGTGATAAATATTTCTAGCATTTGGAAATAATTAGGAGTAGGGTGACCAACTTGTCCCAGTTTGCCCGGGACTTTCCCAGTTTTAGTACTGACAGTCCTGGGTCCAAGGAAACTTCTTAGTCAGGCCAAGTGAGATGGTTGGTCACCCTAATTAGGAGCTTCCCATGGACTTTTCCTCAAGTATTTTCCCTATATTTTAGTTACAGAAAATCGAAAATGTTAAACTGTCAACTTCCTGGAATGTAGGTTAGTGATTTTCCTTTTACAACAATTGACACCTTTCCCATCTCTCAGTTCCCTCCAAGATATTCACATTTCAAAAAGTTGTTTGACTTCTATTGCCTCCACCCCCGCCCCAACAACTCCTACTTATTTGTATCAAAAACTTTTAGAGCTGAAATATATATTGAATTAACTAATCTGCTCCTTTTGTTTTACAGTTGAGGAAACTTGAATCCCAGAGAGATTCATTCACCAAGATCATACAACTTTTTAGCTGGCAGAAAAAGGCAAGCTCTCCAGTCTCCTAATTTACAGATTAGTGTTATTTCCTTCTACAAGTAAAGCTATTTAAAATTGTTATTCTTTTATGTTCGATAGCCCAAACTGATGTTTTGTTTGCCCTTTTACAAGATTTAACAATTCCTAATAAAAACCTTAACAATGCTTTTAAAGTCAGTTTATAATCTGATCAACAGAAGTCTATCTTTAAGCATAGCATTTGACTAATGAAAAACTGAAGTAACACAAGTCATTCTATTTATGATTGTAAAAGTCCTTCAACCTTTCAACAAAATAGGAATTTAAAAAAAAAAGTTTTCTATGTCATTGGCTATCAGACTCTCTCATCCATTTGTCAAACCCATTTCTACCTACTGGGTTCCATGATTTAATAACATGAAGAGTAATTCAGTGTTCTTCACTTTAACAATGTCATTTAACTCTACCATAACTCTGTCAGGCAGTGTGTCTGAAGAGCTGCCCCTGAAGAGGTTGGTAATTAAAAAAAAAAAAAAAAAATTGCCTTCTGAAAGTTACAATGCAAAACCAATACAATGAATAGACACAGAGATATGCAAAGCTGATTCATAAAAGTCGACTGAATCCCAGGCATGCATAAGGCAAGTCTGAAGATGTTTGCCAATGGCTGGATCATTCATAAAACGAAGGTCACTGGGTAAGTCAGAGAAGCTAATGCTGGCATTTGCCTACTCAAGGGAGAGAGATGTCTCTACTGTCGAAAGGATGCTTCAGGCTACCTTTACCCTGGCACTCCAAAATCCAAAGCTTGAAACCAGCTACCTTTACTTGGATCCCAGTTCTACTTAACAACATTTCAACTTTGATTTAACTTTGAAAACAGCTTGCTTACAAAGACAATATGCCCTAGTAAGAGAAAACTACTGCCCAGTCCCAGTGACCTTCACCTCTCTCATTTCAAATTAATGAATTTCCATGCTGGTTTACAGGTCAGTCTCCATGAATTTAGTTAACAAGGCTCGCCTTGAGAGAGGGTTTCACTTTCAGGACATAGAAAATCCTAGTCTCCATGGAGAACGGAGAATTCACCATGGTAAATGCCTCTTCCTAAGATCCTTTTCAGCCAGTCAGTTCACCTCTCCTAGTGACACACTGTCTTTGGTTCTATGTCTTCCATTCAAAATGTCACCTGATAATACTATCCTCATTTTATATATGAGAAAATTAAATCTAGTAAAGTTAAATGCCTTAGCCAAGACCATTCAGTGAGTATAATTCTCTACGGGAATCCACACCTTTTGACTCCAATTCCAGTACACTTTCCTATTCTGATTTTGTGACAAACACCTCTGGTGTTCCACAGCACATCCTCTTGGACACTTTGAATTACAAGCTCAGCTGAAATTCACCCGAGCTCAGACTCTCCTTGGGATAACAGTGCTCTGTGGCAAGAGCATGTTGTTCATCTTTGTGCTTTCTGCCAAACAGCCTTTTCTGACACCATAGGAGCCTGCTCAGCCCACGTACAAGTATAATCCAGAGGTGTGCTCTCAGGGAAAACCCTCAGCCCAAGGAGAAGTAGGAGGGGTTGGATAAATGTCCCTGACTTCTGTCCTTCAGAAGGACAGTTCTGGGAGGAATTCTTCTCAGGAGATCCCAGAAGAATCAAATCCTTGATGCTTACAGCAACAACCTTGATAAAACCAAAATCAGTTGCCAACCAGTCAATTCCAACTCATGGTGACCCCGTGTTATAGAGTACAACTGCTCCATAGGGTTTTCTTGGCTGTAATCTTTATGAAAGCAGATTGCCAGGCCTTTCTTTTGTGGCACCACTGGGGGGAAGATTGAACTGCCAATCTTTAGGTTAGCAGCTGATCACAAACCACTTGCACCACCCAGAGACCTCACAATCTTGAAAATACCCCCTTATAAATGAATGTTCCTCCTTCCCTGTCTAACTCTGTCTACCTCCTTACTTCTGCTTCCTGAGATTACTTTACAAACAAACTACAAGCACCTAAATTCTTTTCCAAGACTCTACTTTGAGGAGAACCCAAACTAAGACAGATACCTTCACCCCTACAGTGAACAAAGATAGTTTCTTTCCCTCTGACACCCAGAAAGTTCCTTTCTTACTGCTGCTAATACACACCTGTAGAAAGCACATGCTCGGGGTATCACAAGAAGCACAGAGACAGTTCAGGATCTGGCTTTATGACCCATGTTCTGACTCAGTAAATCAGATCCACATATGAACTCAAGACCAGGAAGAGCCTGGTGGCTCCTACAAAGGGACCTGAATACCACAGAAGAAGTTACATTCTCCCTGAGTCCAGAAGAACTCAACAGACTCTTCACCTTATGAGTTTCTGCAACCACCAACATAGTGTTTCAACTATCTACTGTTATACAGTACTACCAAAAACTTGTTATTGTTTGGTGCCGTTGAGTAGGTTCTGACTCATAGCGACCCTATGTATAACGGAACAAAACACTGCCCAGCCCTGTGCCATCCTCATGATTATTGCTATGTTTAAGCCCATTGTTGCAGCCACTTTGTCAATCCATCTTCTTAAGGGTCTTACCCTATTTCGCTGACCCTCTACCAAGCATGATGTCCTTCTCCAGGGACTGATCCCTCCTGATAACATGTCCAAGGTATATGAGACAAAGTCTCGCCATTCTTGCTTCTAAGGAGCATTCTAGCTGTACTTCTTCCAAGACAGATTTGCTCGTTCTTCTGGAAGTCTATGGTATAGTCAATGTTTTTCACCAACACCATAATTCAAATGCCATCAATTCTTCTTCCGTCTTCCTTATTCACTGTTCAGCTTTTGCATGCATATGAAGTGACTGAAAATATCACAGCTTGGGTCAAGCGCACCTTAGTCCTTAAAGTGACATCTTTGCTTTTTAACACTTTAAAGAGATCTTTTGCAGCAGATTTGCCCAGTGCAATACATCGTTTGATTTCTTGATTGTGATTGTGGATCCACGTAAAATGAGATCCTTGACAACTTCAATCTTTTCTCCATTTATCATGATGTTGCTTATTAGTCCAGCTGTGAGGATTTTTGTTTTCTTTATGTTGAGGTGTAATCCATACTGAAGGCTGTGGTCTTTGATCTTCATCAGTAAGTGTTTCAAGTCTTCTTCACTTTCAGCAAGTAAGGTTATGTCATCTGCATATCACAGATTGTTAATGAGTCTTCCTCCAATCTTGATGGCCCATGTTTCTTCATATAATCCAGCTTCTCAGATTATTTGCTCAGCATATAGATTGAATAAGTATGGTGAGAGGATACAACCCTGATGCACACCTTTCCTGATTTTAAATTTGCAGTATCTCCTTGTTCTGTTCAAACGACTGCCTCTGAGTCTAAGTACAGGTTCACATGAGCACAATTAAGTGTTCTGGAATTCCCATTCTTCATGATGTTATCCATAATTTCTTATGATTCACACAGTCAATGCATTTGCATAGTCAATAAAACACAGGTAAACACCTTTCTGGTATTCTCTGCTTTCAACCAAGATCCATCTAACATCAGCAATGATATACCTCATTCCATGCCCTCTTCTGAATCTAGCCTGAATTTCTGACAGTTCCCTGTTGATGCACTGCTGCAACTATTTTTTAATTATATTCAGCAAATTTTTACTTGCGTGTGATATTAATGATACTGTTTGATAACTGACTTAGTGGGTTAAAACAATGTCAACGCTTATTTTGCTCACAAACCTGGAACTTGGGCTGGGCTCAATGGGGGCAGCTCATCTCTACTTTATGCAGCTTCAGCTGGTGTGGCTCAAAGGCTGGAGGATGGAACCATCTGAAGGCTTGTTCACTCACATGTCTGACAGTTGATGCTGGCTCTCAGCTGGGATTTCTACTGGAGTTGTGGCTAGAATACCTACATGTGTCCTTGCCACGTGCCTGCTAAATTGGGGAGAGTTAAATGCCTTGGTCAAAGTCACTCAGTAAGTATAATTCTGAGCTGGAACCCAGACTGGGCAAGCATCCCAAGGAAGAGCCAGGTGGAAGGTATATCTTTTCTAACCTATCCTCGACAGTCCGGTAGTGCCATTAGAAGTGAGTCACTATGGCAGGCCTCTATTTTGATGTCAGGAGTGTCCAAAAAATTTGTGGACAGTATCTACTCTTTGCCAAACCTGCCATCACTGACCTTGCCATAACATCTTAAGGATTGGATCCTTGGATTCCCCACACTCCTGGAAACTGGTCTTTAAATTTTCTAACCTCTCAAAACTCTGAGACTTGTGAAGGTCTTTAAAACACATGCAGCTCACCTTCCCATCAATCTACCTGGCAGATGGTCACCTAAATCAGATTTAAATGTTTTACACGACAACGAAGTAGGTCAGTACCTCTCAATTTGCCATTCTACTGTGAGCAGCTCTGCTAGAATATCTTTGCTTACCAAAGTCTACTTTAACCTAAAAGTTCCAAGTCTTGATTTCATTTGAAGCTGTAGAATCATACAAAATTATAGGATTAAATAACCAAAATCCACTGCTGTCAAGTCGATTCTGACTCATAGTGACCCCACAGGTTTTCCAAGGCTGTAAATCTTTACAGAAGCAGACGGCCACATCTTTCTCCCACGGAGCCACTGGTGGCTTCAAACTACTGAACTTTCGGTTAGTAGTCGGGTGCTTTAACCACAAGATTAAAATAACGGAAGACAAATCTCCTCTTTTTCGAGTTTAACACCTCCAATTTTCTTAGCCTTTTCTTACAGGATGGAGCTTATAAGATCCTTCTTCAACTTTATTTTTTAAACCGAGTGCAACAATTTAAATTTATTCTAATTTAATCTTTTGTTTGACAGTCTTCATTTTTCCTGCCTTTCCTGAACTTTTAAAATTCTGAAAGTCTTAATCTCAAGATTTACCTTATCTAAAAATCTGATATACGTATCTTCTGCCAATTCACTGCTTAAAATGCTAAAGAAAATTTTAACATATACCACCAGGTGGAAAACAGATTCATTCATCTCTACTAGCTATGCTTGGATGCAAGTATATTAAGAGAGGTCTTGTCAAATATCTCTGTATAAAACACACTACAGCATATGTAGTTCCCTGATCTGCCAGCTTTTTTACTTTATTTTAAGAAAAAGAAATAAAGTTCATGACTTTATTTAACAAATACCTAGTGAGTGCCTATTATGTGCCCATTTCTATCCTAGGTACTAGCATACAGTAGTGAACAAAGTAGACAGGGTCTCTGCTCTCATATAGCTCATATTCTATGGGAGAAGACAAACAATGAACAAGTAATCAAATAAATGAATAACGTCAATGAGTGATAAATGGCTGAGACAGTAGGTAGAGCGAGCTATTTTACTGCAGGTGATCAGGGAAGGCCTGTATGTATACCTATAATTGTCTTTTTTATACTAGTGAAATCATACAGTATTTGTCCTTTAGTGATTGACTTATTTCATTCAGCATAATGTCCACCAGATTCATCCATGTTATAGTGTATTTTGAGAATTAGTCATTATTCTTTATGGTTGTGTTATGGATTGAACTGTG
Source organism: Trichechus manatus latirostris (assembly GCF_000243295.1). Lineage (NCBI taxonomy): Eukaryota > Metazoa > Chordata > Mammalia > Sirenia > Trichechidae > Trichechus > Trichechus manatus. Next base: position 6,039,495 of record NW_004444072.1, on the reverse strand, counting down.
TTCCCCAAAAATGTGTGTCAACGTGGCTAGGCCATGATTCCCAGTACTGTGTGATTGTCCATCATTTTGTCATCTGATGTGATTTTCCTATGTGTTATAAATCTTATCTCTATGATGTTACTAGGTGGGATTAGCAGCAGTTCTGTTAATGAGGCAAGACTCAATCTACAAGATTAGGTTGTGTCTTAAACCACCCTCTTTTGGGATATAAAAGAAACAAGGGAGCAGAGAGACAAGGGAACCTGATACCACCAAGAAACAAGAGCCAGGAGAATAGTGCATCCTTTGGACCCAGGGTCCCCGCGTTGAGAAACTCCTCAACTGGAGGAGACTGAGGACAAGCACCTTCCCCCAGAGCCAAGACAGAGAAAAAGCCTTCCCCTGGAGCTGGCACTCTGAATTCAAACTTCTAGCCTACTAGACTGTGAGAGAATAAACTTCCGTTTGTTAAAGCCATCCACCTGTGGTATTTCTGTTATAGCAGCACGGTTGTACATAGTGTCACTATAGATGAAACCAACTCGATGGCACCTAACACCAACAACAACAACAATAGTTACCTAGGTATTCCTGGATGGTGGAAACGGTTAACAGGCTCGGATGCTGATCAAAAGGTTGGAGATTTGAGTCCACCCAGATAACCCCTGGAAGAAAGGCCTAGTGATCTACTACCAAAAGATCAGAGCCATTGAAAACCCTAGGGCGCACAGTTCTACTCTGACACATAACGGGTTGCCATGAGTTAAAACTGACTCAACAGAAACTGGTTGGTGGTTGGTTGAAACAGTTACCTAACCTGGCTGAACAGGTGACCACATAAAAAAGAAACAATGTATCAAAAAATTCCTAGAATCAAATGAGAATGAAAACACATCATACCAAAACCTTTGGGGCACAGCAAAGGCAGTCCTCAGAGGACAATTTATGGCAATAGATGCACACATCAAAAAACAAGAAAGGGACAAAATCAAAACATTAACTACCGAACTCAAACAAATAGAAAGAGAA